>NC_142200.1:90710811-91017127 GCF_049639895.1 Pseudopodoces humilis | reverse complement strand
ACTACCTCAAGGATCCAAGATGAACGTGCCATCGGAAGAGCAATGGAGCCCCAGGCACGCAGTCTGAGAGTGCTGCCCGCAAGCTTGAGTAAAAGTCTGCTAATTTTTTTGATTCTGCAAAACAGAGAATTTCGAATTTGTCTGTGGAGCGCAGTCAGACCTAGTGACTGCTCTTAAACTATTTGAAAGCAAAGACATCTTCTCTGTCTCTTCCTTAACTCACTCAACAGGCCCTGCCTCTGCCGTATGTAACAGTGCTGCCTCCACTGACAAGAAAGAAGGCAGTAGAAACATCAAGGTTCATACCTCGTTCAAACTTCAACCTCTTGTATAACTCAAACTGGTCAACAGGAACCAAACAGGCAATCTGAAAAGAGAAATACACAAAATAAGCATTAGAACTACAAACTTTAAAAAGTTAATAAGCGCTATGTTCTACACACCTGCTTTCCTGAGCTGGCTCTCAAATTCACCTCTTTGTTCCTGCACCGTGCTCCCCCATACCCTGACTTCTTCTCCAAAACTTAAAAAGTAGTTCTTAACCTTCCCTTCCCTAATTCATCCACACAGCCCAGAAGTTCAGCCCATGTCTTTCTTACCATGCACAAGAAAACCTTCTCTGTGGATTCCGTATTTACTTCAGGCTTGCCAGTTTTATTTCATGTTGGTTTAGTGTAACAAAGAGTGACATGTTGCCAGCCCTGGAGACTGCAGCACGCTGTTCATGCACAAGAATACAGCTCAAATGAATGGTTCTTCATTTATGTCTCCCAGTGTTAATGGCAGGGGTCACTTAGCTCTCCAGAACTGAAAGCAGTCTGGTTTCCATTTTTTATTCATTTCATTTCACGTTTGGGCCAAGACAGCTAATACCACTGCTGCTGAAATTTGCCATAGACACAGAGCAGCCTATTGGGAACCAGACTGAAGTTAACAAATTTAGTTGGCATAGACAAACAGGCTTTGCTGATACATTCTACACATTACCGTAATTAAACTAGCAGCCTAAAAGGCTAAATGCTCTAATCTCCAATTAACAGTCTACATAAGAAGACCAAGTGCCCTATTTAAAACTAATAAGCAAACCTGCACACCGGGTATGGAGGGGTTTAAAAGAAACTTCACAGGCACCTCAGGAGTCACATGTTGGTCAGATTCAGAATGTGGGATCATTCTCTTAATCTGATCCATTTGTAATAATGTACCAGCACTGGAAATATTTTTCTCTTTTACTGAAAACAAACCTAGACTAATATAAGACCTGAGACCTGATCATTTGAAGCACTGTGTGACAGTGTAGAACTGACAGTTTCAAAGTGACACACTTTCAAATCTCACATCCTGTATCCAACCACAGTCTCTTCAGATTATTGTAAAGGGCAAAATTTTCCCTCAGTGAAGTGGCCCTTGCTGTCCTCCTCGGTTGCAAGGTGATAACACTCATGAGAAGAAATCCAATGACAAAAATCAAATACATATTCAATATCATGCTGTGAATACATTTTCTTTCACAGGCGGAAAAAATAAAATAACTTTGTATTATAAAATACAAAATAGCTTTATTAATATCTCAAATCAATTGGACATGATTGCACACAACTGTATTTTGTAGCAGATGCTTGGATCATTTCTTTAACCTAAGCCAGAGTAGTACAAAAATGAATCCAAATTATGTCAAGATTTAATACTTTTAAGATTAATATGGCTGTAATTAATTAATATTTAATATTAATATGAATGAAAGACACAGAGATTTTTCTGGGAAACTCTTCACCTGTTCATCAAAAGTCACCTGAAACAATCTTGGAAAACACAAAAAAACTAAATCAAATGGGTAAAAAGAGTGAACTTTAGCAATTTCAGCAATGACACATAATTTCAGTTTTGCCCACTCCTCCCCAGGGCAGCTTTGCATATAAATAGTTTGGAAAATGAAAAGAGTCATCTGTATTTCTCTAGCTGGGTAAGCACTGGCAACTACTTTAAGTTTTCCTTCATTACAGCTAAATTAAAACCGTGAGTCTCAATGCTGTAAGAGCCACTTGAGTGAATTGTTTAGTTGGCCGGGGTCCCTCTGTACTTGCTTTTACATTTAACAAACAGTTTTTTCAAGAGCAGTTCTATTGAGCCCAGAATTTCCCATGTATTAAAAATCAGCCTTTTTGATTACAGTGGGACTGGAGTTATGCATCTTAACGCAGATTTCAATAGGAAGCAGAGGCAGTGCTGAAAGCTTCCCATTCTCCTGGGGAAAACTTGAGCTTACCATGGCAGCTTTCCCTTCCCCACTGGCTTCACTCAGCTCCACTTTTTTCTATGTATCCTCTTCACGGCTCAGCTTCCCCCTCCCTGTGTGCAGCTCTGGGCGTTGAACACATGCAGCCCATCACCTGTGCCACTGACTCCCACAGGCTTGGAAAGACCAGGTCCTGATGGCACCCACACATGGGTCAGCCTGAGAGGTGCTGAGCCAAAGCCCCTCCTCACAGATTTAGTATCTTTAGGCATGAGGAAAACAATGCACAAATTCCTGCTGCCTGAGTTCAATGCCACATGAAAGCTGTATATGCAAACTTAATTGAAAAAAAAAAATAAACGTGAATATCAGGTCCCCATAAAAAAACAGCAAATCCTTTCCTCAGTGAACTTTTAATCTCATTTATACCTAAGCAAGAAGGACAGTCCTAAGTGCAATAAGGGGATTAGGTGTTTATCCCCTCCTACTTGGCATCAGTCTGAATGCTTATTTCCAGACAACTTCTCAAGCCCCACCCGGGTGTCCGTCTGTCCCAAACACCTCCTCTCCTGCACAACCACTCATGTCTCTGGGCTGGTCAGGGCATGGAAATCTGGGGAGGCAGTGAACCAGCAACCCAGCAGATGGCAAAGAGCCAAAAGAGAAAGACCATGAGCATACCAGAAAGCAGGCAAGCAGGCTTTGCTTATTCTGTGCTATGAAATTATTCAATGTAGGAAGAAATGCTAGAGGACAGGTTCGGGGAACTTTTTTTTAAAAAAAAAAAAAGTACTGGGGGTTTTAATTAAAAAAAAAAAAAAAGGCAAGAATTCTCCTCTCCTGAAAGTATCTCAATTTGAGACTTACCAGGTTGTTAGGAGTTGAAATAAGTATTCAGATTTTCCATACCCTATAAACAATATCTGCAGTTAAAATACTCTTGCTATACAGCACAAGAACACACAAGACCTATTGCTAATAACAGCAGCATTCATCTGAAGTAAAAATATCTATGGACAAAAGCAAAATTTTGAAGGCTTACTACAAACAAAGGGCCCCAGCTGGACCCCTGTCAAGCATCCAAAAAGATCGTGTGTCATCAAATGTATCACAATAACCAGGGTCCCTGCTATCACATGATACCAAAGAGCAAAGAAAGGAAATTGAAAGGGGTCAAAATAATTTGGTTAAGTGTACACCAGGGCAAACTTTTCCAGGCAGTGCAGTAACCAGGATGCAAGGAAGAAAAACTCCCCTGTTTTTAAACACTGGCTACCAGAGTGGAAAGGGAAAATCACTACTCCACCTATTCTCGGGCTTTCAAGGGAGATGCAAAGAGGCAATCAAGCAAATTGAATAGATCTTACTTCCTTTCACACCCGTATGAATCAAGCCTTGATAATGCCAAGGGAGGGAAGTTCAGCAGGACAAAAGCTGCTCTCCTTCTCACTTTAGCAGACAGGCAGCAAGGGGAAATCCTGCACTGGCAGCAGAAGTTTGCAAAGGGTGGCACTGCCCACCTCTGCCAAAGCCCCACTCACTGGGGCTGAGTTCAGAGGAACTGTCTTGTTTTGCAAGGAGTGTAAAACAGTTTCAGCAGGGGCTCTGGTTTGCTTTTGAAAGGGGTATGAGAGCTCAATCTCTTTATTGTTAGAAATTACACCCACAACTTTCTTCGTCAAGCTACCATGCTCACTAGAGTCATAATGAAATACTAAATTATTAATGTTCTTCATTAAGGAGCTCTTCTCTTATTTAGCAACAAATAAAAACAAAACCAAGGCTCTCTCACTTGTTCCCCTAGGTTTTATTTTAAAACAAGTAAATAAGAAGAACAAAATTTTTCATTTTGACCCTGAAAAAGATAGGTCAGTCTGAAAAATTTTCTCACATTCCTTGTCATTTTACCATTTCAATATCTTCTGTAGCAAACCATAAACCAATTTTGAAATTAAAAATAAAACTGATATTTTAAACTGAGTCCCAGTGGGATTTTGCGTTTGGCTATGTATGGAATATAATGCAATTAAGAATTCTAAGATCTGGGTTACTGTCCTATTTCAGCATTGCTTTACAAAGTGCTGACAACCCTCTGTCAGGTTAGCACTGGTGTTGATCACAAACTTACATAGACAGAGGGACAAGGAGCAGATTCTGCACTGCATGCAAAGGGGCAATTCTTGACAAACTTGAGAGCCCAATTCAGTACCTCCTTTACTGACTGCTGCAGTTTTAATCCAAATCAGATTACATATAGATGGATCACTGTATCAATGTTACAAACCTTGGAAAAACACGGGAATCAGAAACAGCAAAGCACAATGCCCTAGATATTATCCAAGTGAGTACTGCAGTAGAAATCCCTGTATGCAGTGGAGATTTACCCTGATTCACAGCTTACACTGGTGACTGGATTTGCACCAAGGAAAACCATTTCAAACCATGATAAATTACCCTTTATTTAGATTAGGGATTTTAACTGGTCCAATTAAATCAGTGGAGCAAGTTCCCAAGAGAGACAGGAATATTCTAGACAGAAGAAGTCTGCATGTTTAAAGAGAACTGCATTACCATAAGATGTTCCTTCTACCTTCTGCTTCCAAGAAGAAATCCAAATAATCTTTGTTTATTGTACCATTGGAGCTTGAAAGGGCAAACATTTTGTTTAACCAGACAGCTTTTAAACTTTCCTTGTTTTGTGTAACCAGCTATTCGAAAGAGAGTCTGTAGCCAAAACCATTGCCTTACCACCACCAGCCCTCATTTATTTCTGCTGAAAGACAGCTATGCTACAAGCAGCTGCTACCTAGATGTAACAGGTCAAGATACGACCTAGGATTGCACTTGATTTCAAGCACTTCAGTGGAACAGCTCCTTCTGTTTGATCGCATTCTTCGTCAAAACAAAACAAAACAAAACAAAACAAAAAAAAACCAAACCAAACTGCTGGGGAATATACCAGTTTCAACTAGATTTTGTTGAAGGAAAAAGAAACCCAAGCCAGAGGGTTTCAGAAAACATTTTTAAAGTACTGAAAAGTACAATATTCTAGTTCAAATGACTTTTCACTTCATGCATTTTAACAACAAAAAACCTGGAACATTTTTTTCTAAGGTCCAGAGGGACCTCAGAAAGGAAAGCCTTAATTCCCAACATTTCCTATGGTCTATGAATAAGCACCGATGAAATATTCAACTGTTTTAGAGAAACACATTCCCTACTATTCACACTTGCTCATTTCTTCATGAGACATACAAGAAGAAATTCTATTCTCTGTTGAAATTGTTAACCAGAGTTTTTGCCTCCCTCCATCCCCCAAAGGCAACAGAAGAACATGAATCAGAAGCAAGGCAAGAGCTTTGAAAAGGCTCTAGTAATTTAGGACCAAACTAGACAAACTCTTCAGAATTTTACTGAGAAAATAAACAGTAAATAGACAAATTAATTCTGATTTGTCGAAATGAAGACAAACAGGTCACTGGAAAGCACTGAAGGAATGTTACACACCTTGAATAAGGACCTTGAGAGGGAGAAGAAGAGGAACTTTCATAGCTATACTGTGTTCATAGCTATACTACATTATAAATGCTTATAAGCTTTGTTATTAATTGTTCAGTTTCCTTATTGAAGAAAGCTCAATCCAAAATACACTGAAAGTCAATTAAGAGGTTTTCCTTCACTTTAAATTATGCCTAAATTCATCTTTATCTCCCTTTTGCAGGCTATGTTAAGAGGCATTTTAAAAAGCAAACAAAAACCTGTTTTAGCTAATATAACAAGATGCATTTTGCCCAAAGTATAGGAACCAATTTAGCACTGTGTCCATGACAAATCCAGTTTGAACTGCTATTTTTTCTCCAAACTTCAACAGTATCTGATGAACAGCAGTCACAGCATAGTCTGAAATGAACATGACATGAAAAATACACCTTTTCAAAACACTGATGCTATCTTAGAGGAGAAAAAAAGGACCTTTTATTTTTGTTTTTCCTCACAGTACAGGCAACATGTCATTCTTCATACCACAGTCCTGGTGAGGAACCTTGTCCTGTCAGAAGCCAGAGACAAAACATCCAGACCCCTCAGAGGTGAGAAGCCTCATACTTTTACACCAGGAGTTTGAGAGTTTAAGGAATAAATTGTAACTCTAAACAGTATTTCCATGCCAAACAATAGCCCTAGTTAAGCACATTCTGTATCATCTGATAAGGTTTTTCTTTTTTAAGAAATAGCTTTAAAAGGCCACATTTTCACAAAGGACAGCCTTTATTTATAGAGGAAAAAAGAAAGAAATACAGAGTGTTCATATATATAAATCTGTAGTTTACATACTGTTCTTTTAGTCTGTGAATGGAGTTATTCTATTCTTTCTGTCATTACTGCTTTTTCTGGGTGTTTTTTTTTTTTTTACCTTAAAGAAATAGGTATTTGGTAAAATATATAAGCAGTACTTTTAACCAGGTTGGGGATTTGTTTGCTATTCAAGCAGAAGGTTTGTGTTTCAAGCACATCGCCAAAAGGGAGTGTCAGAACATTCAGTCATCCACGGGGCAATAATGCACATTTGGGCTGTTTAGTCATTCTGCTGTCAGCCCAAAAACCACCCAAGGATTAGGCCAGTGGTCCATTAACACATGCTCCTGGAGTGTCCTTTACTATTTCTTAATTCCTATAGCATTATAACCCTGGTTGAACAGAGGAGAATTCTTCCTGTCATTTGGTAATTTTCCCTTAAAAATACATTTTTAGTAAAGGCTAGATGCCTCCAATCTGGTGCAAAGGGTTGGAGAACATTGCTACACCCTCTGTAACTTTTCAGAAAGAGGAGGAAAGGAAACGGCTGGCTACTTTTCACAATAGCTGGATTCAGCCAAAAAAAGGCTCCACCATATGTCTGTACACCATAATAACCACAGCTGAATGTCCCATGCCCTGATTCAACTAAGCACAACATTTCAAATGTACGCTGGAGAGCAGATACAGAATTTTTTCTGGAGAAAAAGTCTGGTTTGGTATCGGGAATCACACTGTCACTGATGGCATTTGAGTAGGATTATATACTTCTGCCACAGTTATGACATCTGTATGCACAGGGCTCAAGAGAATCCAGAAGACAAACTTCTCTTCTTCAGTTCAGGGATGGAGATCTAATTTTCCTTCATTTTATTCCTGCAAACAAATGCTGAGAGAATGCACAAAACCAATCAAAATCCCGTAGCCATCTTATTTTTCCTGGTTGTTTTTTTTGTTTGGTTTTTTGGGTTTTTTTGTCCTACTTGTATTGTCAGGCCCAGCAGGGACATTTCTGCCTCAAAAAGCAGGCAAGCAAGCATCCCTTGGGTGTATCCCAAGAGACACGTTCCACATCTCTTAAAATCTACTTCTAGCACGTGTTGTGCAGGTACCTTTCTTTCCATACAACTACACAGCCCTGCATGATTTATATTGGACTGCAAAATGGTTGTTGCAGCCCATGATCAACATACACAAGGAAATTCTGACCTTGCACACCATCAGTCTGAGTTCTTGCTGTTAAGAAAGATACAAGAATTTCAGTGTTGGCAGACTAATCAAATCTGACCGAACTGACAGTCTAATGGAGGCTCAGCAGTTCTGGGATACAGGGTATTCTGGTTAAGTCACCTGCATGGGTAATTCAGAGGCTGTCCAGATGCCAAGGGAACTTCTCCCCCAAGGCACAGAGGGAGGGGAAAAGGAGCAAAACTCTTTAAAAACATCTGTTTGTTTCTATCTCCTCTTGTCAGTCAAGCCTCTCGCCAAAAGTTCATTAAAGGTAATTAAAGGGAGGAAAAAGTGTATGATTATCTTTATTATTATACAGCTAAAGAAATTCAGGGGAATATATGTTAAAAAAAAAAATAGAGAGAGAGAGAGAGAAAGAAATAAGTATGAGAAGTATAGATACCTCCGCTTCTTGTAGGGTCCCATGGTTCAAGCATACCATGTCTGGACATGTGATAGGGGAACCACAACCTTCTTGAATTGCCAGCTCCATGTACTGTTTTAGACACTAGAAACAAGTAAAGAAAAGAAAAAAGAAAAAAAAAGTTATATCCCACATGTTGGTAACAACCAGATGTCAGAGATGCTGTGCAGTTCCCACCTTCACCGCCTTAATTGGCTGTCCTGAAGCTGCAGCACACAGCAAACATCAATTATTATAAGCGTGAATGCTACAAGTCATTACATTGGAAAGAATGAAACAAAGAACAATTAATTATGCATGACTTCATCTGCCGAGCACTGCGTTTACCTAAGTCAGCAAGTCAGACCTTTCAGCTGTAACAACCCCTCTGCTCTGCTAAGCTGGGATTGGAGGATTTGGCAGGGGTGGGTGTCTTTTGTCCTAATTAAACAGGCTTTGCGCCTTTCTTTTTCCTCCTGTGTTCTTAATTGAGACTCTCAGCCGGCAGTCTCCATTGTAGAAGAACTCATCTACAAGAAAGACACTACTGTTCTCAGCTGCACAAAAGGGGAAAGGGGTTTAGCACCTGGTTGGGAGGTTATAATCTGCCCTAGAAGATGTGGAGCTACCAGTTCTTCCTCTCCCTCAACCTCCTCCATAGATCGAATAATTTCCATAATTTATCACAATTTATCATCAGCCTTTACTCTATCCAAAGTCTATTTCCAGCATAGAGTCCACTTCATGAATGATTCCAAATTGTTCCATTACAAGAACAGCAGGATTCCCCTTCAAGCTCATAAAGCCCTCTATTCTCCCCACCCTTTATCTGGCATGCCAGTTTCAAATATATTCAACTTCTCTTTATAACACATATTATAGAGTTTTCAGTAAAATCACAGTGCAAAACTCATGCCAAAGAACATTGCTAGAATTGTTCCTCCAAATTGCATAGATAAGTAAGGTCACTTCTAAATAAAACAGCAAAGTCTCTTCAACATAATGGCAAAGCATACAATAAATTGCAAGTCACCATTAACAAAACAACAAAGCCTGGAGTTCTGACAGATTTTGGTATCAGCTTGCATAGTTTACTGTAAATGAAAATAAACATATGTTATGAAAAGTAGGACTAATGTGGTTTTTTCCCTACAGTTTTATTTTCATGCCCACACAACAAACCTCCACCCCAGTACTGCTGACTTCTTCCATTATTGCCCCATCAATTTTTAAGAAATGTCAAAGTGACATATGGCTTTGAGACCTCTGTCTCTCTGCAAACTTTTGGAAGAGGCACAGAGTTCAAAAGCTAATAAGTACGTGATGGGGAAATCACACTCCTTCCAAGTATGGAGGCCTTGAGACTCTTCAAAAAACATTGTTTTATTTATTTATAGGCATGTAATATCCAAATCTGTGTTAGTCTGGGCTATTCTGAGAAGGCCTTGTATATCGTGCTCTGATTAAAGAAATTTCCTGATTTGTATTTTTTTATTGGAAAACTGATTCCCTCTTAACTGTCAGGATAATTAGGACCTTTACAAATGGAAATGATATTTCTTTATTATTCTGTCTCCCTACTGAAATGTCCACATCCACGTTTTGCTTAATTCTGGTGAGCTATACAGAGATATTAGCCCAAGCAAGTAGAATCATCTTAACTTAGTGGCATTTTAAATTAACTTACTTTTGATTTGTAAATATTTGAAGTGTATTCTCTTAGAAGAACGTTGGGCTATAACCTAACTGGTAAGCTTTAAACATGTACCTCATTAAGCACTAATGTATTCAGATCCAGCATGCACCCCTATAAGAAAGCAGCAGAGCAGGCTGTAAGGAACTGATGGTGCAAGTAGTATGTGGGAGGCGAGGGAGATACACACAGGTGAAAAGCCAAGAAGAAATCATGTCAGTCAGTGAAGGCAGTATCAGCTCCCTAGGGATTATCAACCCAGATTTAACCAGGAGTTATTCTTTTATTATTCCAACAGCAGTCTCAGTGCCCTGACCCATCTTCTCACCCACTTCTCCCAAAAGCATCCAGGTACAGTGCTTTTACGAAGCCGGTTTACCCACCGGATCAAATCACCCCCAGCACAGCAACTCCCTCACAGAGCAGTGAGCAGTAAACAGAAGCAGATACGGAGCCACAGTGGTGCCTGGGAGTGGACTCTGGTGACACTGGAGCTGCCCACATCTGCCACCATGTTCTGGGCAGTGGTAGCAGGTGACATAGGGAAAGCCCAAGAAAAGCATGCCCACAGCCCAGGGTGGCTCCCAGGACCATTACTGATGCAGATGGAGGCTGTGGGTGACCTTGTCCTGCAGCCCCATATTCACTAAGCACTGAGCATTGCTCACATGCTCCAGCACGTATCACAGGAGAAACGGGGCAGCAAGTGCTCACTCCCCGCACAGATTTCCTCCCTGGTTTGCACCTGTACCCAGCCTCCTCCACAAAGAATGTAAACAGAAAATTCTGCCCTCAGAGTCCCTTCCCCAAGGCCTGCACATGCTGCAGTGTGTTGAGTGCACTTCTTAGATATGTGGGCAGAACATCCATACATCTCCATCTCCTCATGGGAGACCTGATTACTTTCTGGATCAAGTCTCAGAGCAGCATTTGGTGAAGGGCAAATGCTTCCCTCCCACCAAAGCATTTAGGTAGCCTTAAATTCCTCAGCAAGCATGAGAGAGCAACCTTTTACTTTTGCTAAGATCCTGGGTTCTGTCTCCTCTGTGGCGCCGCCTGATATTTAGTAATTTGTTTTGACAGCATGGTACAGTGGATTTGTATTCTGGGGGCAGCTCAGGTCAGGTGGGTACAGAGGGAGGACGAAGCCTGAGAAGCTACTGCAGGCCCAGCAGCAGCCCAGAGGCTTGATCTTAATTTAGACTCTCAGGACAGGAGCTCAGAGCACTGACAACTACGCTTCCGTACAAGGATGGCATGAAGCTCTAAAGGAGCTTCGATCCACAGTATAGATTTTGCAATCTGTTTCCATACGCAGCATCTAAGTACCAAGCCAGAAGAACAGAGGTTTCTGAGGATTGCTAATGGATCTGGATTCTTCTTCTCTTCTAACCCTCTGCTTGGCTGTAGGTGAGCAGAGGTGGGCAACCAAGCCTTCTGTGGTTCTTTTAGAGGTTGCTGTGTTTTTCAACTTGAAAAGATTTTGCAATTGGGCTGTGCAGTGCCTGGATCTTCAAGTACTTCCCAGAAAAATCTCTCTGTTAAATCATTTCTATAGATATGCAATCTTTTGTTTTGACTTTCTGTGCTTAGAGAAGGTGCTTTGGATGCAATACAAGAAGGGCTTAAAGTTGCTGGGAAACTTGGAAGCATTTAGTATTTATCACTGAAAGATTAAGCTTTTTACTGAAGTATATACACGAATGAAGATGTGAATTTCCTGTTTCCTCTTAGCACCAAAGAAACATTGGAAAATCACTAAAATTTTAAAATATGCCCTAACTTTGCAGCAAAACTGTTTTCAGATGGGTTTTACCACTATTTACAGCTCAGCTACTAATTTAACTGCTTACTTGAGAAGTGGCAGCTAAGAGTATCTGAAAAGATGCAAGCCAAAAACGTGATGAAAAGATGTTTCCATGTCTGTATAATGAATCACAACTGACCTTCTCAGCAGTGTGTCCTCCCACACTTTAGAGAATACATTATTACAGACATAAAATAGCAAGATTTTTTGTGCATTTTGTCTACAAAAATCAGTAGTATCTCAGGAATACTGCATACACTACATATGCTACTTAATTGCTCCTCAAAGTTAAGGAAAAATCAAGATGCTCTGCCTTCTGTGATACAAAGCGTTGCCTGAAAGGGTCTTAATCTTGACATCCAAGAAATTATGAGATCGCAACACCCTGGGCTACACTCTCCCACCAATTTCCTGCAATGTGGTGACTTTTGAGCACAGAGATCCATCAGTGGCTGGAGTAGCCTCAACACAGGATCTGTGGCTTACAGTGACATTAATGCCATCCTCTTACTTTCCATGGCCAGAGCCAGCAAAGTTTCCATGAATGTTTCACGTAACCAAGGCAGAATGGTTGAAACAACAAACTAAAAATCTACCAAGGTCTTGCTGAACCTTGAAGTTAACTAACTAACTTGCTAACCTTCTGAAGGTTAGAATCCTGCTGACTACAAATCATGCACTGGAGGTTTGATTCCATTATGTTCACCCCACAAATAAAAAGCAGACACCAATACAAGTACTTTTAATTCCCATGCAAGTGTGCGCTAACCAGTTACACTCAATTTATTCAGATTTTCCCCACTGAGGAACAAGATCATGTACATATCTGTGTTCTGGGAAACATAATAAAATCCCGAGACATTCAAGCAAGAGAGATCAATTCAAATGTGATAATGTAATTCCACTAGTAAAACTCAGTACACTTAACAGAATGCTTTGTTGCTCATCTAGCTTTGCAAATCATGTGTTGCTCCTGCTGGACAACTGACAACTTTGGTCAAAAGAGGAGTGCAATTATTTTTTTCCTCTGGCTGAGATTCATAATGTATAATGACATTTTTTTCCACTAATTTGCTGTCTAAGTGTTTTGGGGCAAGATTTTTTTCCTCTTACGCTGGTTTTGTCACTCAGGCCATCACCTTCCTCTGTTTAATAAAACAAGATCAATATCCAGTTATCTACCTCACAAAATGCTACTCATGAGTATCTAGTAAGTAAAGGCCTATAAAGTACCTGGATCAAATTATCCTGCAACATATATGCTTGCTTTTTTTTTTTTTTTTTTTTTAAATCTTGCAGGACTGCTGGGAAAGATTATGATTTAGCCAAATTCTTACAAATGCCCCAAGTACATATTTCCCTCCTGGAGCTAAGGGTTTGTTGAAAGAGGACATTGAAACGTGATGGAATAATCTTTAAAAATACACTGAAAAGCCTATTTAAAAAATGCACAAACTAGTAATATAAAATATTCCCTCTTCGGTAATAAACAGAAGTGTTTCTATGGTCAGCTTCAAGCCTGAGAAAGAAAATTCTGTTCAGGCTATTAATGGATTTTTCATTTTAACAATTCTGCATGCTGCTCTAAGTTCAATTTCTTTTTTTCTCCAAAGTGGGTATTTTTAATATACTGACGAAGAAAAAGATGTTTGTTTGGTTATGTATTTACTCTGCAAAGGGATCATAACAGTTCTGCATTTTAACATAAAAATGAGTACAAAGTGTAACTTCAGTGTTATGTTGCTAGGTAATGATGTGACAAAGGCACTATATCCCTTTCACTGTGAAATCTGAAGTTTCTATTCAAATCCACTTTCAGATAATTTATGTATCAAAGACAAAAGATGGATCCCAATCATTCCTACATACTGATTTTCAAGTACCCAGACATGTTCCATTGCCTTGCTCCTCTCCAACCTGCTTGCAGCTCTTCAGCTCCCAAAATGCAGCCTCACGAGTTTGGATACAAAAGCAGAAAAGAAACCCCACATGTCATACGACAAAACTGAACTTTTATAAAGAAATTTTTTAAAAATCAATAAATTTAAGAAAATTAAACCTTTATTAAGAAACATGGAGGGAGGGCTAGGAAGAAGAAAGAAAACACTGGCTTATTTTCCTGTCAAATGCCACCGATACTGCTGCCAGACACTGTGTAGTGGTTGGTACAGGATAAGTAAGGGTATTTGTCTTTAATTCAATTATGGAAAGGTAAAGAACAGAACTACAGTATTTCCCAGACAGTACTACAGGATCTACATTAAATGTGAAAATGCACAAAATGATTGAAGGCATCTTGCCAAACAAGAAGGTCTTTCCTCCTAACATGTAACTTGAAGACAATTTCCATTTCAAAAATAATAAGAAAAACACAGGTCTCCCTCTTAAAATCCAAAGGAATAATTTACAATGTTAAATCTCTCTTCCAGATTTGTCCTCAAAACTGTGTTTGTTTGGGGTTCGGGTTTTGTTTAGCCTAGGCTTTTTTACAAATTCCAGTTTTGGGGGCAGGCTGCAGAAATACTGTATATGGAGACAATACGTTTCAGCTGACATTCCAGAGTGTCTCATGATTCAGAACAGATGAACAGGTAGGCATTCAGTTTTTATTTTAGTTCAGGGTGGCCATGGTTATGCACTTTTTTTACTCAGTAAGACATAACGTTCATTTATTTCTTATCCTATAGAAATGTTACCTGTTCTTCAGTGCGTACACAATCTAGTATTACTAATTTTGGTAAGACAGTTCACATCAGAACTCTAAATTTAACCACCTGATCTACCCAAATCTATCTATCTAATCTAATCTATCTATCTATCTAATCAAATGTGTACTAAGATAAATATACCCCCCTCAACAGTATTCATAGTGCTTATGGCAGATATATATAATGTTTAATAATAAGTTCATCACTGCTGTGACATCTGCACTTCTGCATGTTCAATCACCAAAATGGATCAGTCACTTTCAATGTGTGGTACTCAAACTCCTCAAGTATCTCTCCAAAGGTCTTAAAACTAGATGAAACAAGTGTATTGGCAATTAGCTTGGAGGCATTTGCACTTCACTTGGAAAAAGAAAGTGAGCCTTTTCCAATTAAAGTTTTTAGAAACTACATGATGAAAATAGTCATATCTTAATTTGCTACAGATAAATTTATGACAGGCACGGTTTAAAGTGAGAAACAAAATTCCAATGAAATTTGCATATTGTCCAATCTCTATTTTAACTGCTAAGGACCAGATACAGTGATAAATTAATGGATAGAAGACCAAATGGATAGAAGATAAGGCCACATAAGAGCCTTATCAAGAAAGATGCTTGAAAAAAAGTGGGGAAATACCCCTGTAGCTTCAAAGAACATACAGTCAGTTCATGGCTTAGTATGAGGGAAGGGATAAAATCACTAACAAGAATTTAATTTTGTCACAACCAAGTGAAAACACTTAGCAAGCACGACAGTGCACAAGAACATAATTGCCTCCTCTTGGTCCACAAGCCTTTTTTTTTATGGGATCCTTCAAATGTACCTGAGAAATATACTGTCACCACCTTTGTCTCAATGTATCTACCAGTGATGCTAAATTCTGCTCAGAAACACAGTCTGAAACCAATTTACTCATGGCCCAACACGTCCTGACAGCATTTCATAAAAAGCAGGAAAGGTTCTTGGTAATTGTTGCCATGAAGTGGTACCACCAAACAGAACAGGACCAGAGAAACTCACCCTTCACAAAATGTAACCAGCTGCAAATATAATTTTGCTTGCCAAAAATCCATGTCAGGCCAAACCTGGCCTTACCAACAGCTACAAAACAGACATGAGCATGAGGCTTATGTCACAGTCTGGCTCAGTTACTGTGGCACATTGAAGCACTAGCAACTTACTCCACATCGATTTCTTCATTGGTTAAACGAAGATAACACCAACTGCATCGATGCAATGCTGTCATTAAAACATTAATTCCCTCTTCCTCCCATCTTTCCTTGGCCACCATCCAGAGGCTGCTACCTCTACTGACTTTAGAAACAGGCAGTCCCTATCCTGAAGTAGTATCCATCTAAAGTGAATCGCGTGCCAAGATTAGCAGGTGTAGGAATTCTCGTTTTTAAAATGTGAAAAAAAAATTATTCTGAGACATTTCAAATGTCGAGCTGGGAAAAAAAAAAGAATCCCAAATGTCAACACTTTCAAATGGAAAACAATCTGAGGTGAGCTTTACATAAAGTAAGTGGGGCATTGCAGCACAGGGTGTATTTAGGAGGAGGAGAAGGTAGTGAGTGTTCTGGTGCAGTTGTGAGAAGGTGTCTCATAGGACGGGGAGAAAAAGGGGAGAACAAACCCCTTCTTGAAAATGAGCACAAAGAAACAGAAATTATACTAAAACCCAGTGTTGGCTAGATGATGGCAAATCCAAATATTCCCTCAATCTTAAGTTTTACTAAGTATTATTTCAGTGGATTATTCACACACAGTTGTTTCACTTAGCAGGTATCCCATTCTTTTTGCCATCTGCCTCCTCCTTGTCCTTGATCTACTCAGTCTCCTCTGCTCTCAGATTTTTCTGCTCATGTTTTTTGTGAAGACCCCCCCACATTCATTTTTCCAGTTTTCCAGTGCTCCCCTCCACAAAAAATCTGAAACTTCACAGTGCTAAGGGCGAAATGTCACTATTCAGCCACCCAAAGGAGGCAGGACACTGCACAGCCGTTCCTGGAATGATTAAGGAAAGCAGAGGCACCTTAGAGTGTCCTATAGCTGATGTACCAACAGAGAAACTCCTATTTCTGTAAGAGTTTCTTCTTCTCCTCTAGTAAAAGCAGCTGGCAGCAGCCTCTTTCCAAGGCTGAAGCCCCCAAAGCCCAGGCAGGTGACTTCCCACAACACCATGCTGCCCCAGAGCAGCAAAGGAGCCTTTTGAGCCCATGTCTAGCCCTAGCCGTGTTGTCACACATAGCTACAGCAGAAAATCTTGTTCTCCAATTGCCTTTGGAACACCTCCTACTTGTAGAAGCACAAGACAGCACAGAAGCTAACTGGGCTTGCATGCTGACTTCTCCTTTTAAGGCTGCATGAAGTTTAATCCCATTTGGACTGCATTGTGTGCACCATAATAACAAACAGGTAGATCATCATAGTGTTTGTTTTGCACATTTTGTAACCCAGTTGCCTCACACACTTCTCAGATGTACAAGACTCAACAAAGAATTTGCTCAGGAAAAAAAATAGGGTGAATCATGCTAGTTCTGCATAAACCTGTGCCAACAAGTTTACAAGAATAACATACTTGAAAGCATCCTCTGTTTTCAGTTTGTTATACGTGGTCTTTGACATCTCAAACCCTGTGCCAGTAAATAACACGCAAGATAGATGGACATAAGCTGCTGCCTGACATTAATAGCAGCAATCCCATTTATTGCTCACCTGGCTCTCTTTGGGGCCATGAAATGCTTAAGTGGAGGGGAAGAAAAGAGGAAAGACAAAACCAGTGTGCAGGGAGAAAACTGGTGTGCAGGGAGAAGCCAACACTGGGTTTTCTACTGACCCCTAAGACCATGTTTCTGCAGCAGCACTGCACTAGTTCCCCCCTGTCACCACTGCCACCAGGGCAATCTTATCCCACCTGCTAAAACCTCACCTCCATGACTGCTTACAGGCTACAGACACACACCAAGTCTTTTGTAGGGCTCTTGGTATTTCCAGCATTACTGTTAGTCCTGCACCCCTCCCTAGCACTTCCAAAGGTATGCAGCGCCAGACACCAGGTCAATTCTAGCCACGGGTATGCGAGATGTACATGATCACACCACTCACTGTCCCTTCCTGCTGCTTTCCCAGTTTCAGCCATGTTTTGAAAAGGCAGGAGTCAGCGCCAGACACCAGGTCAATTCTAGCCACGGGTATGCGAGATGTACATGATCACACCACTCACTGTCCCTTCCTGCTGCTTTCCCAGTTTCAGCCATGTTTTGAAAAGGCAGGAGTCTCCTAGATGCACACTTTCCAGAGAGTCTAATGAGCACCAGAGCCTGGGCAACACCCAGTGCGTTATGCAAAGGCAAAGTGGGGAGAGTGGCCTGTCCGTTCCTGGCACTGCCCCACCAGAGGACTCCTGAGTCTTTCCTGAGTGAAGCACTGCAAGAGCTCTCTGGGCAACGAAGAAAAAGAGCGAACATTTACAAAACTTTATTAGAAATAAGTATAATATTCAAAGTATTATTCTCTAAGTGGATGAATCAAGAAGCAATTAATATTAGTTTGCTTTGGACCCAGATGCACTAAAGTGCACTAAAATACTGCATTTTTTTAACACTATAATGGTGTCGACAGACATGGTGTATAATTATTTCACATACATATGTGAGCACCGTGACCACCATGGGGGCAAAAACCTGAGGAGTTGCACATCCAAGGAAGAAAAAATTGCAACAAAAGGTAAATCTAAGGGACTGCTGATAAGTAGGACATCCCCCCAAATATACAAGGATGAGTGGGAAGACAAGGAACAAGATGAACAGTACCAGGAACAGATGATATCCCCTTCCCTTTTGGGAAAGGGATAAGTAAAGGTGACAAGGGGACCATAAAATCATGCAGCTTAAGCAGTACGTATATTGCTGAATATCCATACGTAAAAGCGTGCACCACAGCATGGCACGGGGCAAAGGTTTTATAGATACAGGAAATTAACTGAATAATATAGAGTTTAGTCCTCTAAAACTTCTACAGATAAAATATATCTCACATCCCTTCCCAATCTTCTTCAGAGATCAGTCTTTCATTCAAAACTAATATAAACCCAAACACAATTAAACCAAGTCATTAGGCACACTAGAGCCATTTCCAAATTCTTGGGATGTGCAAATGTGTGCTGTATCTCACACTGCAGTGGAATCTTCTGCCAAGTCAAGACTGATGCCTCTTCAGACCTGACTGAGCTACCAAGTAAGATGCTAAGTATGCTCTGCAAGGCATCTGCTTTTTCTGCTGAGAACAGAGAGAGTAAAAATGTTTACAGTTATTAGAAAAACTCCTACCCTACTAGCAACATTCCACCAAAATGCAAACATATACATTCTAAAGCACAGTTTACTTACTTTGGCTAGAACACAGCTTTTATGGGGTATTTTGTTCATTGCAAGAGTTTCTAAGCTGAAAAAAAAAAGCTGTACACAATTCTAAGTAGTTTGGATGCCTTGGTTTTACAGGCTGCAAATGGAAAGGAAATATAACCTCACCCCCACAGATATCTAAATAGTAACGATTTCCAATTATATTCCACAGCCACAAATGCTGTGAAAAATAATCATCGTTGCAGCATCACCATTACAGTTAGGAAAGGAAAAAAAAAAAAACCACCCTGCATGTAACAGAACAAAAAAATTAACAAAAGCAATGGTTTCAGCTTATTGGAGTAGAACCTATTATGTCCATGTCAAGCTCTTTTCTATTTCACATTTAATACTACTCCTGGTTCTATAAAATCACCCTTAGTGACAAAAAAATAAGCTATACAAGCTGAGACCATTGCTAGCTGAAATACTGCAAAACTGATTGGTGCTCAACCCCATAGCTCACAGCGGATATTCTTACCCTAAAAATCTTACTTAAGTGTAGGGTGAAGGTATCTCACTCACCCTGGCATGGGTGAGAGGAAATTTAGGGCATGGCACACCAGTAGAGCTGCTGCAGGCTGTGCCCCAAGCAATCCCCCATGCAAGTCCTGACACTCCGTGTCAAGCTGCTCCTGACACTGCTTTTTGGAGGCTGCCCAAAAGTGCAACTCATATGGCCTCTCAGAAACTGCTCTGGCTTCAAGACAGAAAGCCATGTAGCCAGATTAAAAGTTTCCAGAGCCCTCTTTGTTACAGGGTGCAAGATCTACATGCCTGGGCATGCATCAGCCCAGACACATCCATCGGGAGGACGTCAGGACACAGACAACAGTCAGACAAAGGCTGGACTTGGAGCATAAACTCAATTGAGACATATTATGCCCACTGAAATAAATAGAGCGTGTCTAAAGGCTTCTCCCAGCTGCATTCGGGCTCACTCGTGGCTGGCTCTTGGTTCAGACAAAGTCAGCGAAGTTTGTGCAGATGCCAAATAACTGTGACTGCACCCTGCATGTCACTGCCGCAGCACTGGAGCACCAAGCTCACAACGGATTGCTCTTCCTGGTGCTGACCAGGGAAGGAGTGTATGGATATGGTGACAGCTGTGGCACCAACAGGGGACACGTGAGCACAGCAACATCCCCAGCCATCCCTGAGCTCTCCCTTTGGCCAGCATCCCGTTGGAGTGCAGAGTCCAGCTCTGCCTGGCACAGTCCTCAGCAGCCCACTCTTCCCTAAGGGTTACTCTACCCAGCTAACACTGAGGTTCATGTACCATTAATGACACTAAATCAGACACTGAGTTCTTGGATAGGAGTGGGACCACTGTAAAAGTATCAACCTCTGCACTTTTCTTTTTTCATATTTAAAGCATTGTCTTTTACCTTTTAGGTACGTGGTCTCAAAACTTTAATTGCAATCTAAAATACAGAAATGCTTTGTGCAAGTTGGTATGGAAAACAAACTTCATTAAATTCAGGTTGAAGTGCATATTTATCAATCTTATCCCAGTTTCTTGAAACTAGATTCTCATCCTGTTTAAACAACCCTGAATTCAGTATAAGTAAAGATATTCTCACCCTAGCTGGCTTCACAAATACCAAATTTCTTCATGAATTCAAACAATCAGGGGTTTTAAAACTTAAACATACTTTCTTGATGCTTATCCACAATTTGTTTTTAAAAAATAAAACCAAGTACCTTTATTCTAGAGTTAAACCCCCCCCCCCCAAAATAAAAATCAAAACAAGCAAACAAACTAAAAAGAAACAACAAAAAAACACCACACCAACATCCTCCTTCTGACCCATTTTCAGGTCAGGTACTTTAGTTACCATTACTGAGGTACATCAAAGTCACTTTCACCAGAGAAACTAGGTCCATTTTTCCCATGCTGACAAAGAGACCAGAAGAGTACCACTGTCTGTAGGGCTTTTATCAGCTCACTCAACCTCTCCCTCTATCATTTCCACCAGCTTTATTTGATCTGAATTTGCAGACCAAAAAGTCCTTACCGACTACTATAGGCAATGCATGACCTGGGCAACATCTCTGCAGCACAGAGGCAAAGGTTCAACGGGCCATTTTTGTTTAGGTTTTCTGACTGCCCTTAAAAGTTACATAAAAGACTTTAAAGGTCTCTGAGAACTCAGAAAAGGATAGCAGGGAAACAAAAGCTCACAGCTATCCTATGATGTTTCAAGTATGCTTCAGGAAAAAGTAAATACTGAGATTGATTGCATGCAGACTGTGTATGTTCTCCAACACTCTTAAACTGCATCTTCTTCCTCTTTATTACTGGGTTTTACTAGTACTTGTGATAGGAAAATATGTTAGTTACAAATTATCAAAAGCAAAATGACAAAAGAAATCTTTTAAATAAGGCAAGACAGGCTAACACCAAATGCTCTTTAGAAAAGCATCCCGTGTCAGCATGGGTAGCACATGCTTCTTGTACAAGACAAGCAATCCCATCTTACAGGTCTGTCCATCTCCCATTACCCTGCTTCTGTAATGTAAAGGCACTGACAGATCTTACCGCTGTACAAAAGATGCAGCTGCATTCCTGAAGAGTGGTCATCTTATCCAGGGAATATTCACAGAGACATAGCTTGCAAGTGAGGAGAGGCTCCAGAGCTAACTCTCCAGCTTCTGACTCGTCAGCAGTCATGGTGTGAGGACAAGCCTTCTCAGAAGAGCCCATTCAGTTATTAATGGTGCACTCAGCCTGAAAAGAGAAATTGGCAGCTGAAACATTGTGTAAGCCATCCACTCGCTTCCATTGCTCTGAGAATTTACATCTCAGATCCATAAAAGTACCTGCACACACAAATGTACTACTCAACATCTCGGGGCCAGTCTCTACTTCAGGCCATTCAGGATTTACAAAGACAGCACACCTCCTCAAAAGACGTGAACTGGCTGGGTTCTGTGTGAACATTCACCTTGCTGGTACAAAGTATCTCAGTCAGGCCGCTTAACATCAAAATAAAAAAAGCCAAACAAACACAAAACTCAGAGAGGTGGAGCTATATATATATGTAGGTATGTATGTAAGTATGTATATGTACATATATATGTGTATATACATATATATATACACACATATATATGTATATTCACATATATATGTGTATATACATCACTCTGCCTTTTGAAATGAGTTTCAGACTCATACTCTTCGCACCCAAATGGGATCCTTCAGTCTTCATTGCACCCACACAGTTCCAAGGAGTGTCTCCACTTCCACTTTCTATTCCAGTTGGTGGCTTGGAAGCTCCCCTAGGCAGTGCAAGACAAGAACAGATTCCCACTTTCCAGGCAAGTACTTCAAATACTTAGTCTGTAATGTAGGTGGTGGGTCCCATGAACTCCACCTTCTCCATGAGTTGTCACTGAGATATAGTGAGCTGGCTCTCTACTCCAAGAGGGGTGGTGAAGGCATCCAAACCCAGGAAAGGGCTTCAGCTTGCATGTGCTATATCACACAGGGCTGGAGCTTAAAACCAAATGAGTAAGAGCATTTCATGTGCAGTCTTCTTTTTTGCATTGCCTTAATGATGCCAAAAAGTAGCTTTTGTGCACGCCGCTTTCTGGCTCTTCTACTTATTTCATAGACCTCTGAGACATTCAACTGATGCTTGTGAACCAAGTGCACCAGCACTTCGACAGAGAGGTGCTCACCAGAGCCAGGTTTTCGCTACACATCACAGCAGTGCTTGGGGATGAAACTTCTCTTCTTTGATGAGCAGCAAATGGAAATGTCATGTTTGCATGTAATGCTTTCTGGCCTCCGCATTTAAGAACTCTGCACCGTAATAATAAAAAATCTCTAGACCCTCATTCTTACACAGTAACACTGAAAAAGGAATTAAAGAGAATACCCTTGTGCTTAAGGTGAAACAATGTAAAGCCTATTTGCAGTTTTTACTCGCCTCAGCACAGACAGCGGGGTCCGCTACAGTATTTAAAGCACTGGAAAATCTATCCCCGCCTCTAAGAAACTTGGCCCAACTTCCACAGACCTCCTTCTGAATACGCTTTGCTGATAGCAAGACAACCTTCACCCACATTTTACAAGCAGAGACCTGATGGCCAGCTGTGCACAGCTGCTTGCACCAAGAATGCAGCTCTACTAAATCTGGAGCTGCATCACAAGTGAAGGCTGCACAAACGTGAAACCAATCTAGACCTATCGATGTGCCTGTCAGATCTGACATCTCATGAGGCAAACCAGAGACTCGAGCCATTTGGTCCTCTTCTGCTGGCCTCCCCTGCAGTCCTGAGCACCCTCTGGGCAGGGCTGTCAGGTCGCATTTGGTGGCACGTCCCTGCTGCCATTCTGTGGCTGCTGGAGTGGCCAAGGCAGCTGCAGACTGTCAATGCATATGTGACGTACTGACTTGCAGTGCCTGCTGAAAACCTCCCTAGGGAGAGAATGAGGGGGCTCATGGAGCTCATGGAACCTTTCCCTGCGGCTCCCATCTCAATGCTGAGGCCTGTCCCCAAAGCCTCATGGGAGCCTGTGCTCTCACAATCTGCAGGAAGACACCTTCTCTTCAAAAGCCACAAAACCACAACAAATCTGGGTCAGAGAACACTTATCCCTTTTTAATTTTTACACTTGGCAGTTTCCTAGCCTAGCCTGTCAGAGAAGCCATCAGATTTGTCCCTTGGAATGTCTTTCTTGTAAACACACAGTTTTAACAGATATGTGCATCATAGCCAAGGTTCTGGCACCTGAATTCCTGACCACAAATCCAAAGCAAACTCTCTTTTTATGGCTTGCTATCATTATTTCATAACATACGCTATTCACACATTTTTCTTGTTCCAGTCCTGGGGCCTGCTACCATGATGCCCCTCAAAATTTGCTCCATACAGCTGCAGAGCTGGAGCTCCAGCATGGCCAGAAGCCTTAGAAGGAAGCCTCCCTCTGAGTCAGGAACTGCAACAATCTTCTGTAATTACTGCAGCAGGGTGGGGGGAACACTGAGTCACTGGAAACGCTGTGGCAGATCAAGAATTACCTGTTATTTAAACCTACGTGCTAGACGTTATCTCAGTATTTAGGAGAATTGTTACACGTTTACTCAGGTTGCTTTTCAATGACAGCTGCATCTGTACAGATGAGCTATGGACCCTCACTCTGCACTGGTCTGAAATTTCTTCATTTACACAGTAAAAGGTAGCAATGCTAAAAGGAAGGATGCACAAAAGAACAGGCAGGAATATTTCAGGATGTGGGAATGGATATAAAATGGATAAAGCTGTTTCAAAAGTCAGTGTTCTCCTTATAACTAAAAGGGTTATGACCCTGCACGCAGGCAGCATTAAGGCATCTGTAGGAAGATTCAGGTGTATGACTGTTTAGGGCTAGAGGCTAATTTTAGATGGCCTAAATCCAGCACTCAGTGTGACAGCGAAGAGCAGGCTCCTGATACACTGCTCTGTGCTAGTAGCAACCTAATGCCACGGTGATGGCTGTAGGGACTCGTTACGGTATCCCACTGTCACTGATGATAACCCTTGTCCCTGAAGACTGTAGGTTAAATTCAGTTTTGCTCCCTGTCCCTCCACACGTTTGCCCTTCCCTCACACCAGGATGACAGAGCACAGCTGAGGTTCTCCCTAAAACAGGCAGAGCACCCTGTGGAAATCTCCAGCAGACAACACCAAGCAAGCCTGGCACATCAGAGGATCCACCCCCAGACAGCACACGCTGGCTCGTTAACCCCATTGGAGTTCATCAAACAAAGCGAACAGAGAACTTGGAGACAGCTCCTTGTCCTGCCTGCTCAGCCCTTGAAGGAAACACTGTGGCTACCAGGAAGAGCACTCCTGCCATGGTCCTTGAGAGGCCAGCTTGTCCACAAGCATCCCTCTGGGTCAGGCTGGCACAGGCAAAGCCATCCTGTTAGCGCTGAACACCTGCCTTTCAAAGGGAGAGCAGACACATGGCCTGCTTGGCCTGCCCCTTCTCCCAGAGTGACCCAGCCCACTGGTCCTTGCATCTGCCCTCACAAATCAGGACTTCTGCTACTGCTGCCAAGGGACACACGCTAGGGGAAGAGCTCAGGGTTATGGAGAAGGGTAGGCTCATTCAACAGCAGCTGGGCTCTGAAATCAGGTTGGCAGGGGAGGTTCATTCTCATCACCACATCAGATGGTAGTAACAATGGAAAAAGAAAGACGCATCTTCCTCCAGTTCCCAGCCCCTACTCTTCCTGTTCTTCCCCAACACTTCAAAACGCATTGTCCTCTCTCAAGCTCCCCAACTAACTCCTCAACTTTATCAGCGTGGCAGAACTGACTTTTCCAGGTGCTGCAGCATGCCATCAAGTTCCACCTCAGCTGCTCTGAATTTTTATGGCTTTCACTTTGCTACGCTTATCCCACAGACTGTCATTACTTAATTACACATCCATCAGTCCTCTTTACAGAGGATTAAAATTCCTATTGCAATTACAAGTGAGTTGCCAATAGGTTAGATTGAAAATAAAGCATCTTGGGTGTATGTGTTGTGCAGGGAAAGAGGGAATCACTGAAGAATGAGTTAGGAAGAAAAAGACCATTCCATATTTGGTTATATGAACAAAAGTGATCAGAAATTAAAGTAAATAGAAAGTTTCTGAAAAACAATGGACACTCATATAAATATAACACACTGTTAAGCATTTAAACTTTCCCTTTCATGTTTAAAAACACAAATGGCCTGTTTAGGAAAGCATCCCAAACAAAGCAAGAAATGCGTCACTGAAATTGTAGTGCGGCACCTCAACTCTGTAAAAAAAAACCCCACTGAACAGCAGCAAGGGCTCCACAGAAGTTGTGGAATACAGATAAACACTTCTTGCGGGTATTCTAACCCAGAGAAATATACCGGTCTGAATCCTGCACCAGCATGAATCATGGCAAGGAAGGGTCAAACTGGCCCCAGCATGTGCAAACACTCAGAAACTCCGAAGATCCACTTTTTTGTCTACTTCTATCAGCCACATACACGCACACACACGCAGATCATACTCCTTTCACACTGCACAGGATTTCCAGGAAATTGGACATCTTTCCTCAAATTGTACGCTGCTCACCTCATAAGAAGACTCATACTTCCCTGGCTGTGACGCCGACGGTGCTGATGCCACAGGAAAAGGCAGGATCAGAAAGTCTGAACAAATGTGAGCGAGCTGCAGAGGGTCAGCCCTGTAGGGGTGTAAGCTGCACAGTCACCAGGACCACAGCTTGCCAAGCGCTCACACCTGTCAACGTTTCCGTTCCACTCATCTGCCTGTGGACACTTTCGCTTTGTCTCTGGGAGGTGACAAAGCTTTGTGCTTTCTTGTAGCACCGGAACACCTCAACACGGCCCGTAAGCAAGAAAACATTAGAGTGTGCTCAAAGCAGAAAGGGCTGAGAGGGGTAAGTACAAGCAGAAGCACTAACACGAAAGCTGGAGGTTTTCAGTGAGATACGAGAAACAGAAGAAAAATCACTGCCTCCTGACACCAGTGTCTGACGTCTAACCTTGAAAATGATTTCCTAAAAGCACATATCTGC
This sequence comes from Pseudopodoces humilis, assembly GCF_049639895.1. Lineage (NCBI taxonomy): Eukaryota > Metazoa > Chordata > Aves > Passeriformes > Paridae > Pseudopodoces > Pseudopodoces humilis. Next base: position 90,990,791 of record NC_142200.1, on the reverse strand, counting down.
AATGCCTGCAATGCTTCTAGACAGCTACCCACTGCCAATCCTGGCATTAAGTGTCCCAAACTGGAAACTATTAAATCCCTGTGATGGAGGTGAGAGAGCAGCCGGGTGGGTATCTGGGAGACAGCCAAGGTCAACCTACCACAACTCCACAGAGGTATCAAAAATCGATACCACCTACTGCTGAGACTTTCCCTGTAAGCAGGAATTTTGAGGTAACATCCTTGCTACAGTCACACAAAGGCTCACTTGAGTCTGCCCAGCTGCCTCAAACCATGACTACTACGGAGGAACAGAAGTTACTCTGTATATGCAATAGAGAAAACAAGCCAGGCAGTCTCCAGGGCTGCAACATCAGGACATTGCCTATGTGCCTGCAACCAGCTCACTGAATTTAACTAAAAAAAAAAAATGCATCTGAATGCAACTTTCACTACTTAGAAACATCACATAGAATGATTAGAGCCTCCCGCACTGAAGTTGGAGGAGAACGAATGGAGTATGTTCAGCACCACGGGTTATGCTTTCATTTTTCACACACTGCATCCAATGGCAAAAACAGAGCTCTTGGAGAAGCTACTTCATGTCCTGTGTTTACAAACAATTCTGCTGAAGTTAGTCAAGCTGTATGCTTTTACCTGCAATTAGAGTTTAAAGGAAGCCAAGAAATGCACAAGTATAAGACACATTGCTCCAGGAAACATTAATGGAACAAAAAGGGTCCTTAATGTGTTTTCCCCTGTGGGCTGGCATGTCCATCCTGTGGGCAGGGTGAAACCTGAGAGGCCCCTCTGCCCCAGTACACCCATAAACCAGCACCCAGGCTTGTGGATTTGCACAAACATGGTGAGATTGAAAAGAGGTGTAAGGATACACGTGGGTCTAACGCCTAGCACAGCACGGTCCCCTTTAAAAAAAAAAAAAAAATTGCATCAAAGCACAATCAACGCATGTGTGCTACATTCCTTTCTAGAGTACCAGGTATTTATTAAACTCTCTTGGAGAAACATTTGCAAGCACTGCAAGTAATCCTTTCTCATGCCCTAGAGATTTTCCAAGTACTCCACCCATTACGAAATTACTTCAGTGCCATACAATACATGGTTTGACATGATCCACTCAGGATTCTGTTGTTTCCTGTAACTAAGATTCCCTCCATGAAAAATAATAAAAAAAAAAAAAATAGAAAAAGAAAACTATCTGAAAAACATGAGTGCCCAAAACCAATGCTAAAAATCAGGCCCCTGGGGGAAAAGAGCAATTACAGAAAGATTTAAAAAATACAACAGAGTGGTATTAAGATAATTGGGTCAAATTACAAGATATAAACTGAGCTATGAAAGTAGGACTTGTGAAGACAGTTGTCAGAAACCCACATTTCTATCAACTGCAGTGAAATGCCATCATTACCAGTTTTGGTTACAAGTCCTTAGCTGTCCCAACTCTCTCAAGACAATGTCATTCAAAATTCATTACTAAAACAGATTTTTTTAAGCTCAGCATTTATGCTCAGAGAATTAGTCCAAGTCAAGTGCACAAGAGCTTCTGTGGTCTTAGAGATAGACAGGCCACTAACCCACAGTGCATTAATTTCTCTGTACGGTATGCACTGCCTACGCAGAGCTACCTATCCAGTCCACACAGCATTACTTATCAGGCAGTGATCCAGTTAGGTGGTAAAACATATGATTAAAGCCACAATTTAAAAAAGCCTTCATCTTCAAGAATGACATTTAATCATATGTTTAAGTGCTCCTGTGTATCAAAGCCTGAATGTTCTGCTTTATTGCAATGAGGTTATTAAAAAGTTAAACAAGTACTCAGATTTTCTGAAATCATGGTCTCAAAAAAAGCAACCAGATCCACAAATAGGTCTCATTTTAAATACATTTTTAATATATTCAGAATTACTGTATTACATCTGAGCCTTAAAACAGCAAGCAGTTGATTACATGCATGTATGAGGATAACCCATTTCTGGATTACCATAATATGCTACCAAGCTGAAGCATTAGAGAGAATCAAAGCATTTCAGTATCTGCTCTCTTTGAGCAAGGCTTAAGGAAAGTCAGATGTATAATATTTCATGACAGCTTTCTACATTGTAAAATTTTTATTGTCAGAAAACTTGTTTAAAGGACAAGCAGCCTAAGTAAATGTGCTGGTACATGAGAACACACCAAAGGCAATTTCTCTCACTTGTTTTCATTGGAATGCCTGGGAAAAAAGAAAAACCAACAAAACCTTGAGCTGCTGTTCAAGAAGCAGTAGCTATATGAAGTATTTTCATAGCATGCTAGCAACCAAAAAATACATCAAATACTTTTAAAGGAATGCAGTGAGTGGAAAGCCTCTTGCACACACAAAAAACCAAATGTTAAGGGACTGATTCTAGTAATTCAGAACATGATCCAGACTTTTGCCAGCAATTTTTATACCAGCACTTTAGGATATTTAAAATACACATTAAACAGCTTCCCAAATATCACATGCACCCAATCATTCCAAACCATTCTAATAAACCAAAACACCACTAGGACACATATATATCAGTCTCCACAAGACTTTGAGAGTGCAGCTGTCAGGTAACTTCTCTGCTGTACTGTAATACTGTGAGGTATGGAGAACTTTGAAAATTTAGAACACTAGTTCTTCACAACAACTTCTTGTGACCCTATGTCAATTTGTCCTCAGGAAGGTGATTTTTGCAAGAAGATCATGGATATTAACTGAATATAGAAGAATATATATTTTGTTTTTCTGAAACAGATGTGACCCTGCAATTGTGGTAATCCTTTAGAGATTTCCTTGCAATACTGCTTGAGAACAGGCAAGAGAGAAAAAAGTGGGGCTTTCCCCCTTCCACTCTTAAAAAGCAGGAGAGTCCAATAACAGGAAATCTACAAGCTAATGGTGAAATAAATGCTGCTACTCACAGCTGAAGGGAGCTAGGAAAAGCACTTTTAAATCACTTAAAGAGAAAAACATGTCAACTAAAAGAGAAATAACTCAGCTGTTACTAAACTGAAACGCATAATGGAAACACAGTATTCCACTCTTTCCAATACTGTCAGGAGCCACACAATGGCAATACTCATTGAATCCATAAGGATGGGAGCAATCCATTCTGCATGGGATGAAGTCAGACCATATCACAGAAGCCCTCACTTTCACTCATTTCTGTGCTTGAAACTAGGACATATCAAAGTTCAGAACACAGCTCTATCAACACTGGCAAGCTGGGAAGCCACAGCTTCCTGCACCGGATCTACTGGATGTGAGTCCTGGGCAGGCCCGTGGGTTTCCATCTCGGGGTCACCCAGACCTATCAGGCTTACTGTGCCTGAGCAGTGGGATGGTGCTGGCCCCAGGCACAGGCTTATGGTGACACGTCTGGTCCTGCAGGAGGTCAACTGCAGGATTCTCCTAAGGTTTTATGTTCATCCTGGTCACAGTGCTCAGCAAAGTTGATCAGCACAAAATGCAGCGAAACAAAGTGCAGTCAGACAAGAGAACTAGAGTGTTATGGCATCAAACACTCCAGATATTTCCAAAACATATTCAAACAACAAAATTATACCAAGTGGAATTCCAACTACTGGTTACCAGGTCTAAGATTAAAATCTAAAGCTTTTCTAAATAACATCCTCTGTTCTTAATGACACTATGCAACATATGTTAATGCTAAGCTACAAGGAATTTCCACCCAAACTAGTTTGGTGCACTATACTTTTAACATCCTGTTGACAAGAGGTAATACAATACTATTAAATAAAAACACATTCTTCAAAATGACAAAAGACAGATCTTTCTTTCAGACCACATGAAGGCTTTTGGTAACTGTGGCATTCACTGAGTAAAAGGAATTGAGCTTTTGGGAGGTCAAATGGCTTGATAAATTGGCTAGCTGTCTCTTCTGAAACAGGACTTGGAAGTTCAGATGTAACAATTTGCCTTTGACACAGAAAAAAATGTTTATTTTTGTTCATCGAATAACAAAACATTGGGATATGCTAAATCCCTTAGCTGGAATGTTTACAGTTTAGATAGGGTGTGTTCAGAAGACATTTGCAACATCGGCCTTTTTTAACATCAAGGATTTTTAGGAGATATTTATAAACACACATTGTTAAAGTGAAAGCAGTGAAAAACAGTGGAAAAAGCAGTGGAAAACAGAGGGACCAGCTTCACGTGATTGTAGTTTGCTTTCTTCTTCTAACAAGAAACTAACTGGGCTCTCGGGGTCCCCTGGCTGGAGACTGCCAAAGCTGTCTGGAGCAAGCAGTGTCTTGACTGCAAGGCAAGCAGGTCAAGGCACATAGAGATGTGACACAAAGCCAGGCCTCCAAAGGGCCAGCAAGAAACTTCCTGGCATCAAGAGAAGCATGCAGAGTCTGCCAGAAACTGAGGAACAACTCAACTGACAGGAACAATGAAACTGATCCTCCACTGAATTCTGCAAAATGTACTGAAAGTCATCTATTGAAAAAAAAAAAAAAATTTACCGTGTGTTTATTTTTAGAAGGGTTAATCTGAGAATTTTTTTCTCAGTCCTTGCAATAAGATGATACCTTTAACATCACTGTCATTCCATTTTTTCACTGCAAGCACTGAAAAGCACTTTCAACAATTTTAGATTTACATCAAGAGAAATAACAGAATAAGTTGATTTTCCTTCTATAACAATTTTTGTGTGACTGCTCAGCGAACAAAACTAATACATGTAATATTTTGATCTGCCCCTATCTAATCCTACAGTCAAATACACTGCTCATTATTATATGGAAAATGTTATTTCCATAACCAAAACAAAACAATTAAAACATTGAAAACTGCCCTTGATCCAAATGTATCCCAATTACTTAGAAAGCTTACCCAGTTTTCAAGTCTTAGCTACAAGGACAGCCAGTGGATCAAAGACTGGGAGTCAAATCTGAGGATCAGACCCTAGGGAAGTCACTATCTCTGACATAAGCCTTTGCCATTAAGAAAACAATATCAACAGCTACTGACTATGCTGAAATTTGGCAAGAAACAATAGTAAAGGTTTGGACCTGGACATGAGGCTGTTTTGAAACGAAACACATTTACAAAAGTAATTATTACTACTGCTTTTCATGACTGGTAATTAAACTAGTCCAAGTGTATCCCTAAACTTCTCCTCTGCCAGTTCCTTGATGAGTCCTTCCAAAGGCAACTGGAGATGAGGAAAGGACAAGTTCCAGCTCTGGACAGATCTGCAGAGGCAAAAAGGAGAAGTAAACGCAGTAACAAGCCCCTGACTGAGCATCTCTCTGCTTGTACTCTCAGTATTCACATTTCATCTCCCTCTTTCCCAGCCCACGCATGGGAAAAGGTAAGAGCCCAGCGTGTAGGGAGAGATATCCTGGGAGGAATTCTGCTGCAGGCAATTCCTTCCATATTGCCTACTGCTCCAGTGTGAAGAAGCCCCACGTGCCCAGGCTTTGAATTTGGGGCACCTCTAACCTCTGATAGGCCTCACATATATGCTGCTGAACAGAAGTTGCAAACTACGCTGGAATAGCAAAAATACCCTGTTTTCCACATCCCTCTTCTGTCTCTGCGCTTCAGGCTCCAAGCATCCACAAAAAGATTTTTGCCTGTACTGTGCCAAGCACAGGGAACACAGTTTCTCAGGGCCTCGATGCAACTACTTAGAAATCCAGACGTTAGTACATGTAATAAACCAGAAGCATCCATCAAACACAGTTAGAGGTTTGCATTCATCACTCCCTCACTTCAATTCCAAATTTCAACATTCATTACAGTAATAATTACAAGGGGGAACAGCAACCTGTAAACATAAGAGATTCCAGGCTCAAGTGCCTCAGCATCTGGTAACAACTGGTTAGTCCCTACATGATCTTAGCCATGCAGTCAAAGTCCTGCCAATGGAGCATTTCCAAAGGAGTGTTTTTCAATAGACCTGTGCATTGTGCATGCAAAGATAAGCAACTGGGAGCTAATCTTTGAAAGAAGCTGCCCCACCTCCCAAACTCTTAGAAAAATGAGCACGTAGAACTGAAAACTCATAGATTTTTTTTTATTATAGGATGACAGTCTTACAGAAACCTTTCTAGAAACTTTCTGCTAGCTGGTCTTTTAATTATGACCATGACAACTAATGCCCATAGGCAAAAAAGGCATTTTGTCCTCACTGTTGCGGAACTTGGGAAGAGATAAGAATTCTTGACTTTTTCTCTACTCTTCACACGTGTATGCTTCCTTAAATCTGTTGGTACATCCTCCCAAAATGCGATAAGCAAAGTTAACAAGGGGGTTGAAATTGCCCAAGCCATGCACGCCGCTTGGGTATTTGCAACAAAAACATTGAGCAATCCAACAAATACGTCCTCATAGTAGTATTGTCTAAATTAAGTACATGTATGTGGCCTCTACTTCACTCCCGGCAAAGGGCACGATTGCCTTTCCCACAGATTTTCTGTGGAAACTTGTGATGAAGAATCCCCACACTGAAACCATCAGTGCAACTGTGGAGAGGTCAAGAGGGTGCAAGATTGCATCTTCTCCATTGTGCAAAATTTCAGCAAGCAAATTATTGCTGGCCCCGTGGATGTTATCTTAGCCCTAAAACGGGTAAACCCCATGGGGAAGGATTCCAGTACCAGTGGCTGGCAGAGCGCTCGCTGCTGTGAAAAATGTTCCAGTGAGTGCAATGGTAAACAGCCCACAGGATCAGCTCCATTTCCCCAATGATTACAGCTTTGTAACCTTCTTCCTTTTTTTGGGTTTTTTTGTTTTTGTTTTTTTTTTGAAAGGGGGAAAAGACTGGCTTGTTTTCCTTCACCATCTCCCCACCTCCATCAGAATGCTTCAAAAATTCACATGAACTCTCCCATCTACTGCTCAGATATAACCAGTGCCAGCCTGCGTGTCACTGCTTCTACTTAATTCTGGAATTTTCTTTGCATGCAAAGGATTAGCCTGGATGCTAGTCATCATGAAATGTGTTTTTCCTTCTATGTACATAGGGATTTAGAGCGTGTAACTTTGAATTATTTGCAGCTATATATACACATGTGCAAAGAAATCTCCCCTACACCACAACAACATACAGTACATGAGAGTGTAAGCAGAGGTAGCCTCAAAGGAACCAGTTCCAGTCCCTGAAAACAGATATAACTCTTCTGTTCCAATGATTTTTTCCTTTTTTGCAAACATATAGAACACATGTTTTCAGCTCTGCAAGTTTCATTCCTGTCTATCTGAAAATTCAACAGTTTGTGTAACCAAACATGAATATCATCAAAGCCTCTGTCAGATACCCAGACAACGTCCACTCCTTGAGTAATGACTCATGTCTTATACTTTCCACCCTCTCCTCATCTTTACAAGAAAGCAAGAGGCAGAAAAGCAGGCAACAGACACAAATACTGACAGTCTCAATTAAAGGGCAGAAGCATGAGCATGACAGTAAAATGGTAATTTTTCCTTCTAATAAAAAGTGATTCTGTATTCTGTCTCCAAACCAGAATCTGGACAAACTAGAGAAGTGGGTGCATAGGAACTAAATGGTTCAACAAATCCAAGTGCAAAGTGCTGCACCTGGCTCAGGGCAATCCCAGACATGGGCACGGAATGCGAGAACTCCCTGAGAGCTGCTCTGCCAAAAAGGACTTGGGGGTTCTCGAGGACGAAAACTTGGACATGAGTGGACAGCATCAGCACTTGCAGGCCAAAATGCCAATCACACCCTGGGCTGCATCTAAAGCAAAATGGGCAGGAGATCAAGGGAGGGGAATCTGCCCCTCTAGTCTGCTGAAACCCCACCTGGAATTCTGAATCCAGCCCTGGGGTCTTGAGCACAGGAAGCACATGGCCCTGCTAGAGAACATCTAGAGAAGAGCCACAAAGATGATCAGAGGGCTGGAACAACTCTCCTTCAAAGACAGGCTGAGAGAGCCAGGATTGCTCTGCCTGGAAAGGGGAAGGCTCCAGGAACACATCAGTGTGGCATTCCAGTACCTAAAAGGGGTCCATAAAAGAAGGAAAAGTAATTTTTACACAGGCAGATAGTGATAGAACAAGCGGAATGGTTTTAAACTAGAAGAGGGGAGACTTACATCAGGTGCTAGGAATAAATTCTTTCCTCAGAGGGGTAGTGAGATATTGGAACAGACTGCCTAGAGAAGCTGTGGATGTCTCATCCTTGGAAGGCCAGGTTGGATAGGACTGTGAACAACCTGGTCTACTGGAAGGTGTCCCTGCCCACTGCAGGTAGGTTGGAATTAGATGGTCTTCAAGGTCCCTTCCAGCCCAAGCCATTCCAGGATTCTATGCTCTTTTGTCTCTCCTTACAAAAAAAAGCATGTATAACAAGTACCCATGATGGCCGTGCCTACAACAAGCTCAGGAAATACACAGGAAGAAACTCCATGCAGGAACCATTTAGAAGAGACACAGAGCGATTACTGAACACTATTTTCTCACTGATCAGCACAAAGTTATTTGGCACAAGCATCTCTGTAAATGTTTGTCCAAGACTAGGTAAATTTGCAGTGTACGATGGCCCTCAGACCTGTGCTTCTGTCAAGTGAGAAGGCTCATAGTCTAGCACTGGAGCTCAGTTATGCTTCAGCAGAAATACAGAATGCTAGAGGCTGAGCTTAGTATCATTGCTGTCTTTCCCTTTGAATCTGCTCTTTCTTGTTTTGTTTAATGTTCCCCTTTGCAAACCAGAAGAAGATTAGTTTTCAAATGGAATGAATGTAAGACCAGTTGTGAAGTGCATTATACTGGGCTCTGCTTTGGCATGGAGAAACCAGAGGAAGAGGAGAGAACTGCACCCAGCTCTGGGCAAGTACCAGAGGAAAAGCACAGCTCCAGAATCACTTTCAGCCTCACAAAGCTGAAGGCAATATCTGTTTTAGGATATGCAAGGAGGTCTGATGGGCTCAATTCACAGTGACACTGGCAGCCTGCCACAGTATTTTGTTCACGTGGGCCTGAGATATCCATGGGCCCAGAGCTGTAATTATGGTCTCAGATATCACAGTACTACTAGCCCAGGAGATATTTATGCATCTGATATGTACAACCTAAAGGCACTGTGAAGTTTCAGGCACATTCAAGAAAAATCTCCACTGCAGAAGGGGGACAGCAAGTCTTTAGGAGTTCTTTTGAGGTACATCAAAGCAACACACTCCACTGGATCTCACCACTGAAATTCACTGAAAGGTCTGAACAGGGCAAACTGCAGGCACAGGGGCTGAGGCTCACACCACAGATATTATCAGAGGCATACTAATGAGCTGAGAACCAGGTTAAGCATTAGCACTGCTTGTTTCCCCATGAAGTAGCTTGCTGCTTCTCACAGTTACATTTTAAACTCACAATAATAATATGGACAAAGTACATGCTTTCCTCCACCAAAAAGGAAAAGGTCAGACAACCACTTCCACACTATTTATTTCTACAAAGCTTATGAAGCATTTAGAGAATAGAGTGCAATCCAAGAACCTAGCTAGAGAGAAAAAACTCCATATTGTTTGCTATTTACACTAACTTTTCCCCCAAAGCATACTATCACAGAAACAGAACCACCAAAATGTCATATCTGTGGGAAAGACGCCCATGATCACACCAGTGAGGTGCATGCAGAATACACTTCAGCATAGGGAACAGAAACTATACCAGGTTGCCAAATGCTAGTTCCACATGAAACCTAGGGAGGTTTCTGGGTCCTTGTGTGAGCAGACAGGACTTTGTGTGAAATACCCCCATCAGACAGTAAGATGCATGGGAGAAGAGGAGTCTGATTCTCATCATATTGGCTTGGCTCTGGAGTAGCTCTGGTTTATTTTGAAAGAATGCCTCCAGTTCACTACAGCTTTAGACACTCTGCAAACACACACTTCTCCATCCATAATCTGAAGCATTACTTTCAGCAGCATACCTGCAGCCATGCCCTTACCAATGTGCAGTACTTTCTCCGAAATAGCTTTCGTTCATTGATTTCAGCCACTTTCATGTTAAAGCAACAACCCAAACACCCACTCACATTCAGGCATAGACAAATCCTATACAGGACAAGAGTCAGGACAATATACTTGTTTCAAAAAATATTTAAGGACAGGATTTTGAAACCTCTGTTTCCATTAATATTGGGACCCTCCAAACCCAGTGCCTGCCCTTAACTGAGTCCACTTGCCCTTCAGGCTGAGGGCAGCCAAACGTATCAGATTGCCCTGCCTGCTCACAGGCAGTTGGAAAGCTGCATGGGGGCATTTCAGTCACAGCCTGTATCTCTGCTAAAATTTACTTCTTTAAAGCATTCACTGTCTGTTGACCAAGAGGATTCAAAGTCACCCTGCAATGCTTCCTTTACTATAGTAATTCTAAATATTTTACAACTTACAGTGCTCTCTGAAGGAAGACATTTGATATTGCTGTATGCAGTTAGGGAGCAGAGTGCTTTTGTATTACAGAAAGTACAGATCTTTAAAATAAACTAGCCTGAAACATCTTCATTACTAAAGCTGCTTTGCACTGAGAAAGCCTTATGATGAGAAAGCAGTGCAAACACTCCAGTAAATGCAGTTGTCTATTCTTAGTGCCAAAAAAATTTTAAATGCAAACTAGAGAAGTATGATATATTTTGTATGTGCTTACATAAACCACATAACCCTAAACCCTGAGCAGATTAGAAGTGTACATTAACACGGATTAGAAGTTAACACTCGCAATACAGATGAACATATTTTTTCTTTCCTGAGACCAGCTGCATGAGACTGTAGCAGAAGAAATGCCTTTAAATCAGGAGGAAGTATCAGCATTTTAAACTCAGGCTTTCTCCAGCTTAATCCGGTATTTTTTCTGTGTGAAAGAAGTTCTTCTATTTAAACTAAAACATACTGACTGTATGCCATTTTAGCAATTGCCTTCCACGCAGATATATCCTAATACTGCAGCATTTTTAAACACTTCACACAGCTATTTCTCCAAAAGTTACACTGACAAGAGTCATTTCACCCTTTTTGGGAAGTACTTGGTGTCTTATTTATTTTCAGCCTCTAACAGTCAGGACACCAAGGTTTCCTTCTGCCACACTGCCTCAGCTCTAAGCACCAGATAGTTTTATTTTAGCCAAAGCACAAATAACATTTATTTTAGCTATTTAATCATTCTAGTCCTTACCTCCTAAAAAAAAAAAATAAATAAATAAAAATTTTAAAAAGGCTTTTCCACTCTCTTCCATCAGAAGTAAATGCTGGCTTTCTGTTCTTTTAGGGTATCCTTTGCTCTTAAGGAGAAAAACCAGACAGAAAGCTGTATCCCAACATACCTTGAAAGGCGAGGTGACTTTTCAGCGGCTGCCCTCGGACTCCGGCATTCCCAAGAACCACGATGTCACAGAGCCCCGCAGCTCGCCGTGAGGAGCGCAGCAGATTGCTCCCACACGCCCTTCCTCTTCCCTGGCTATCTGACAGCTCAACACTTTTAAGGGCAGCAGCAGGACTCGTCTCCCAGCCCCTCGGCCGCTCCGAGAAATCATCCCCTCCCTGCTATTAAGTGCACGCTGCCATTGCACCTTAATCGCACGTCACAGTTCGTATGCAGTAGCTGTGGGAAAGCTGCATTTATTTGCACAGGAAGCTTGAGAACAGCACTTCCTACTTCCCATCCGAGACTCAATTCAACTGCAGGTGATTACTTAAACCCTGTCAGCTCCCAGCCCATGCACACCCTTACGTTCCGATTTGGGTCTCTGTGCAGCTTTTAGCCACGACTCCCATCCGCGCCCTGACAAGGTAAAACTGAAAGCAGCAAGGCATTAGATGTGACACTCATCAGAGCCCTCCCAAATTAACCTGTTTGGGGAGAGCAGTTTGCATAGCAGCCGATGTCTGAAACCTTGCTGGCTTCTGCTTGTGAAAAAAATGTCATCTAAAAAGAAAAAAACAAAGTGATGTCTTCACGTTGGAGGGGAAGGGAGCAAAAAATCTAAACTCAAGAGTAAAGTACCCGTGTAACTTCAGATCTGAGTGTTTAATGATGATGGTGCTCATCTTATTCTGTCAATACTAAAATTTCACTCTTTAAGCTTTCCCTGCGTGCAGGAGGGGTTGGAAATCCTGCAGTTCCGTATTCCAGACCAAAGGGTGTGATTCACAGCAGCCAAGTAGCAGGAGAATATCCAATTGTGCCACATGACACCAAACCCTCAAGAACTTTTCCTGCTGTAGGAAATGCACCACACCCACAGATAAGAAATATAGATATATCAGAGTGCAGAGGGTGCAGAAAAACAGAAGTATAAATGTTAATCTACAATTTTCTTATGACAAAATAAATTTACTTTGTACTTCATGCAATCGTTGCTGGCATTTTGCCTGCAGTACTTTCCTGTGAAAAATTATATACAGGCATTTCTTCTGGGGTGTATAAAAGCTCACAGCTGAGCTTTTAGTTCTTTTCAGACAATTATACTGCATCAGATGAATTTAAGAAAAAAAAAAAAAAAAAGAAGCTTGTGCAACTTTAATTCAGCCTCCTTGCTGAATTATTTCTTTATATTACAGCTTTGCTGGAATTGCCATCATATACTCTTTTCCTCTCAGAATAAGGACAAACTTAGAATTTATCTATTTAACACTGGGTGCTTGATATAATCTTAGATATAGTTATATAATATATATATAATTTATATAATTTTATATATACAATTTTTGAATATATTTATATATATTTAGGGAGGGAGGGAATAACAAAAAAAAAAAAATAGCTGTTCCAACATGTGGACTCTTGTTGAGCCCTGTGGTGTTCATCATCAGGGTTACAACAAGATTAGGTAAACTAGAGCCATGTCACATATACTGCCACTTGAGCTAGCAGAGCATCTCCCAGCAGAAGCAGATGTATTATATTCTCAGCAGTGGCCAATCCTAGACAAGACTCAAGAAACACTGAGGGCTCAGAGTTATGTTTTTAGGCTCTAGAGCAGTACTGAAAATATGGAATTCTTTGGAAAACTTTATGAGTAGAATATGATTCTCCTTCTGTGCTTAGATTTTTATTCTCCATGCTCTGTTCTACTATGAAATAGCTTGAGCCTCTACCACTACTCTCTTCACCACCTTCCCTCTGCTTCCAGCTCCTGTATTTTCTTCCTGTAGCTGCCCCCTTTGCTACTCTTCCTTCATCACACAAGTACTTGATTTGCCACAGATGAAGCTCAGCAAGAAAACTCCTCCTGTTCTCAGCCCCCGTGCTTAGCACCACAGCACTTGAACAGCAAAAGGCAATTATGTCGAGGAGGAGAGTGGTGAGAGAGGGAGGATGAAGGAAATCAAGTCATTCATGCAGGTGTAGGGAAAATGGTAGGGTGGTAAGTTCAGAAGCAGAGCAGAGCAGGGCAGCTGCTAATAACAGACTAGCAAAAGTAGCATCTTGTTTGGTACTTACTCCTTGCTGGCACAACAAAACAAAAAGAAACTTCACTGAAGCAGCCTCCAACAGTGAAGAGACAGAACTATGAAAAAGAATAGTCATCTTTCCTTCAGATAAATTATAAGGCCAGCTTGTAACTGGGAGGGGTGTTCTTTTAAACTATGAAAACTAGATTTAGTACATTAAAATGCACAAAAATTCTGGAAACTTCAGCAAAAAAACATCCCATCATATTTGTATCCCATTTCCTATAGTCTCCATGCAAGTTTTAATGTGATTGCATAAATGTGCAAAACTGCTTACAACAAAATTATTTTCCCTTAGACATCACATAATTGGTGAGAAAAATTATGCACGTTTCTCAAGACATTTAATTAACTGGAAATGTTAATATATGCTTGTTCCAAGCACTCTACTGCTTGGGTATCAAATCCTAAACTGTGGGGCCTGGATTTACATGCCAATCACTTACTGATGCTCTTTGGACAGGTGTCTATACCTCTGCTTCCATCTTCTCTTCAGTATTTGCCCCTGCTTTTGTGCTTATCCAGGATGTCCACAGCAAAGAGTAGCTGAAGGTGATGTGACACTGTGCAGGAGCTCAGGCTGCAAGGACTTGAGATGATCAATACTGATGATTCTTGCAATTGTCATCACTAAAAGACGTGAGCTGGACTTTTATGAGCTCTTCTGTCAAAATGATTTCTCTTCCAGCTACACCTCGAGCCCAGGTACTTCACAGTTTCACAGAAGCACATCTTCTCGGCAAGCTAATTTTGTGAAGTGTTATGAGTCATGCTAAAATTGCTACCCAGCTCAAGTCCCTGAATCTCTAAACCCAGATTGATTGGTTTCCTTTATGAGCCAAAAAAAAAAAAAAGAGTTCACATTGTCACACAATTCCAGAGAAGGCACAAGCTAAGTTCTCTACTTTTGCTTCTTGGATAGCAGTGATATAAAGCACAAAATTGAGAGGATCTAATTAAATTTTTGGACACTCTTAACTGATGCTTTTATACCTCCAGCCTGGGGGAATAGCTGAGCCTTTGAGATGTCAAAATGCAGTATCACTGGAAACTTTTAGTTGAGTTACTAGCCAGAATAAGAATAAAGGCTGGCATAGTTAATTATTAACATGGCTGTGTCATCCTTGCAGTGACTTGAAATACTTCAGAAATGACTAAACCACTCTGCATTAACTGAAATTACTAATTAATTTTTGACATAGATGGGTAAAGAAGTAATAGCGTGACCAGTGAAAAGATTGCTCACATCCCACAAACAAAATACCATTAAGAGCAAGTGAAAACACTGAGTTAGTGTATAACTAGCAGTTTCATTGTAATTAGACATAAAGAAATAGGACTAACTTATGAGGGGAAAAAATAAACTTTCACTACCCTGTTGTGCAGTTTTCAACTAACAAAAAGCAAATACCCTGAAAAGCAATATCTATTCATAGGTGTAATATAAAAACAGGTTTTATAACAAGCTTTTTAAAATCAGAGCATAACTAAAATAAAATTAGTCTTTAAACATTTTACTTAGTGAACATGCAAATAATCCATTTCCCTATGGAAAATGAAAGTATTTGTTGATGTAAAAGAGACAGTTTCACAACAAAAATAGATGCTAATGAGTAACATAACCAATGCTGAAATAAAACAGGAAGGGGTTTTGCACAGGGAGTATACATATATTATCTGAAGTTGCAAGTGTGACGCCCCTGATGTCATGGACTATTAATAGCTATCTTCAATGAGAACTATTTTAAAGGGGGATTACACCATCAAAAGTAATTTTTGGTACCGTCATAAACCAAATTTTTAAAAAGGAATCTCTGTTCCATATATGTATTTGTACAATCACACAGTGTTAGAAATCAGATGTCAGTGCAGAAAAATACAGAGCTGTGTAACATTTTTCATGCAGATAAGCTTTAATCAGTATAGCTATAAGAAAATCAGGACCACATATTTTCCTGTTTAAATAACCCTATTTTTCTACAATTCTGACTTGGTATGCAAGTCACTCACTGACAAACCAGGCTTGAAATCTTCATTAATTCCTTTAGCTAAAACATAAAACTTTATTATAAGGAGCTTTCTATTGGAGTGAAATAAATCAAGTTAAATTATTTCAAAAGAATAGTAGGTTCAGTGTAAAGAGCTTTTTATTTTACAGTAAAAAAAGGAGTGGAATGGCACAGTGTCTACTGAACATTTATGATTATGATCTCAAAATATGTGGATTTGTCTCAGACAAAAAGAAAAGTGGTAGGTGACTTACACACATCCTGCTCCTACAAACAAAGTAAAATGCAATATTCATTAAACTTTGTTGGCATAGTGGACCACCTCCAAACAAAATCATATGGCTTCCATAAGTTCTATACTTCTTCTCCACCTGTATTTTTTTCCTGTGCTTATACTTTAACCTATCTTTTGCTATTTGATCCATACAGAACCATGCCAGAGGAAAAAAATAAAATAGAGCCTCAGCAGAAAGCCATGAGCAGTCAGCCTGCTACCCCAGTGAGTGGGTTTCAGGTACTTACAAATCTCAGCTTAAAGATCCAGGCCAATAGCTTTGACAGGGTATTACCAGAATTTCAGTGTAAACTTGTCTTCCTGGGACCTGGAAGCATCGAGACAAAGTGTACTTGCCCCCGTAGTAAAACCTGCTGGTGGCAGAGCTCTACTGGCAATACCATCAGGAGTGGCATTTTACCACTGGCAACCAAACAGCTCTGCAACAACTCTACAGAAATTTTTGCTTAGGCTAACTCCTTCCTGCTCACTAAGTGTATGTAGAGCCAGCCTGCAAGAAGGAAACAAGCTAAGTTTCAATGAGCCTGCCATAAATAAGACACTGATGAGCTGCCACTGAGCAGCAGATGTCCAGCCCAGGGGCAGCCAGAGCAGCACCCTCAGCCCAGGGCATGTCCTCAGCCACCTCCTTGTACTCCAGACGCAGGGAAGAGGCAGGCAGGCTTCTGTCACACTCCCCCTTGACCTTCTCCTGTGACAAGAGGCATGCCAGCCATCATCTTGCAAGGCAGTTCTGTTCCTCCCCAGCTGCACAGTGATCATCAATGAGGTGACAGCACTGCTTCTGGAGACACTGTCACTGACCACTGTAGCCAGGGTCACCGGACACCTCTCAGGCTCAGAGGCCACCCTGCACAAGCAGGTCCAGTTCCCCAGCTGGACAGCACATGGAGCTCCCCCCAAACCAGCACCACCTCATGAACTGATGATAAAAAATATAATGAAACAAACAGTTTGCTCTGCTCTCATGTTCATGTGTTACACATACAGAAGCAGAGTTGCTAATTTCTTATGGGCATCAGATAACAGGTGAAACTCTCTAGCTGTGAAAAGTCATTTATAAAGCAGCATTGAAGGAACCATACTAAATACACATGAAAGAGGAGACACTGAAGTTGTCCTCTTCTCCTGCCTTCTCTTAAAGTTAGCACACGTTTTTAACAAGAGAACATGTATATATATGACAAGCTTGTATGGGGATAACTTAAGGCTCAGATAAATTAATTTATTTTCTATTAGCTGAGCTTACAGCTAACTTCAGGGCATGGCACAGATTATCAATCATGCACAGATATTTTTCTTCCTTTTGATTGTGTGCCCAAAATGACACATTCTGTTGACTTTTAACAGTGTTTTGGTAATGTGCCTGGAATTTCAGTTATTTCAGACATCAGAATTGCCATCACTTTAAAAACTGAGAGGGGGAAAACCATCCTGGTTGATTTTACAGGAAGCTTCCTCTGTAACAGAGGAGGTCATCAACCTGTCCTTGTCATGAGACAAAAATGTGCACTGTTTTCATATCTCTCATTCTACTGTGTTTTATGTCCTGCCTCAAGCTCTCAACTGCTTTTTTGGAAATATTAAGAGACAGCTTCATTCCTTCCAACCCAAGACAGTCTCCTAGGTGATGGCTTTGCCTTAGCTTTATGAGACTCTATCCACAGGTTTAAAAGACAGGTAGAATTTGAAGGGGAGGGTGGCAGGGGGTATCTAATAATATGTTTCAGCCCAGACCCTGTTATTTTAACTAACTTCTGAAGCCAAGGATGGGCAGGTCAGAGATGAGACAGAGCTGAGGTACTTAATTTTATGGCTATAAAAGCCAACAATAGGACTTTCACAGACATCTGGCAGGAAGGACCAAGGTGTGGAGCTAATATATCCCTCTGATTCAAAACTTTTCTTTAGTATTTAAGTATGACACACTTAGCCTTTGGTTAATTTAGGGTGAGAAATAGTTTCCGAGAGGGGTTGCAGAGGGGTTACTCCAATGGACTGGCTAAGCAGGGAAATAATGGAGCTGAAACATACCCGTAAGGAACACCAAGAACTTGTCCCTGTGTCCCAGCATCCCTCTCCTTACTGAACTTCCAGGGAGGGTCTCCATGCTATTCCCCTCCCCTTTTGCAGTCTCCTTTCCCTACCAGAATTTACATCTCACCCATTTCTGTTGAGACCAGATCTCAAGGTTTCTCCAGATCCACTTTTGTCTCTATGGAATTTAATCGTATGGTCAGATAACACAACTAATAGTTTCTAAGGATTTCAGCCTCTCAGCACACCACAGCAGGGCTGTTTGAGTGAGCCTATCTTCTCCCCTGCTGCTTTAGGCTGGCCACATTTGTAATGGCAGCATCCAAAAAGGACACAGTACCACTTCCCAGATGAGAAGCAGCAACGTGTTAAAACACGTGCAACTGTTTGCTGGTGGCATTCTTATCACATCACAGCTGCAGTAACAAAATCCAAGATTGCTTCACATTCCGGTTTCTCGTTAGAAAAGTGATGAAACTTTTTTCCCTCCTCTGTTCAGAGCAGAGCAGACAGCAATTACAGCAACCTCCTTGAAAGGACACCTTTAACATGCACCACCTAGCAAGCAGTTGTTAAATTCAACAATCCCAAAATTAGGATAGTGGGAACTCAAAGCCAAGCACATTGCTTGCTTGCTGCAAGTGATCCAAGGTTTTATTCAGTTACACTGAAATAATTTGGGAGGGGTTTACTTAATGTTCTTTTTTTTTTTTTGTATTGGTTACAATCAACTGCCAGGTAACTTCATTAAAAATAGGTGCTTTAACCTAGTAATTCATTTAAGACTCTTATAAAATTAAGGATACCCAGTTGGGCAGAGAGAATCTCTAGGAAAAGAAACCTGAGTTTTACAATACTGATATCTTGTAAAGACGAGGGGCAGAAGGCAAGAGGTATAACAAAACCTTTGGTTTTCCAAACACTGCAAAAATCCAAGCAAATAGTGTTTTCTGCTTCAGGACTATTTGTGGTCATTGAAGAAATGACAAGTGTGAACTCATCTTTTTGTTAAGCTTGACTTCATCTTTGAAAAGCCCCTGACTCCATTTAACTGCCCTATACTCACTAGGAAGAAATCTAAACAAGTCAAGCATTTCCTCAAGGTTTTGATTTTGTACATGTATATATATTTCCTGGGATATGACAAAACACAGTCAGGGCAAAATGCATCAATAAATCTATTCCCACAGAGAATTACTTTGCCTTATACAATATAAACAAAGATCTAAAGTGTGAACTCTGAATTTTTAGTCTCCATGAGTTCTATCTTACAAGGTGAAGAAATTTGTTCAGTGACCTCTGACTGTGAGAAAATTTTTCTAAACTAGATTTTCCCTAAGATAACTCTCTACATGCTTGCAATTTGCATGTCTTGCAAACAACAATATCCCAAACCTCAGGGAATTGAAATGCTGCATTGTGGAAGAGAAGGAGACTTTAGATAAAAGGAGAAACAACTGGCCTACTTGCAAGGAAGAAGTCCTGACACCTCTCTCACTTACCAAATGAGCAAAGCTAGGTCAGACCCCACCTGCAGAAGGCAGATGGGAAGAAACTTCCAGGATCTTGAAATCTGCCAAGGAAGCTTTAGAGAACATGAAGTTTAAGGAGGAACTTAACACCAAGTTCAAGGAAGGTCTGGTGGATGAGAGGCTGGACATTACCAGCAAAGTACACTTGCAGCCCAGAAAGCCAATTGTACACAGGGCTGCGTAACAGGAGCCATGGCCAGCAGTGTGAGGAAGGGGATTCCCCCCTTCTCTGCTCTCATGAGACTCCACCTGGAGTGATGCTTGCCCCTCTCGGGGCGCACACACAATAAGGCCATGGACCTGCTGGAGTGAGTTCAGTAGAAGACCACAAAGATGATCAGAGGGCTGGAGCACACCTCCTGCGAAGGCAGGCTGAGAGAACTGGAGTTTTTCAGCCTGGAGAAAGGTCCAGGGAGACCTTATAGCACTTTCCAGGGACCTACATGAGAGCTAGGGAGAAACATTTGGGGAATGGCTTTAAACTGAGCATCAGTTTAGATTAGATATTAGGAACTGAGGGTGGTAAAACCCTGGAATACATTGCCTAGCAAGGCGGTGGATGCCCTGTTCCTGCAAGTGTTCTAGGTCGGGTTTGACGTGGCTCTGAGAGATCTCATCCAGTTGAAGATGTCCCTGCTCATTGCAGGGGAGTTGCGCTAGACAGGTCCCTTCAACCCTAAATGTTCCATGGTTCTGACAGAGGCCAAAGGCAGGGAAACCATTTGACTCTCCTGAATATGAAATTAACAGCATGAAGAGACTAAGCATAACACTCTCCAGTCTTTCTGGTTTTAGTTCAGGAATAGAGTACATTTGCTATACGGCCAAAAGGGCAAGTGAAAGGGAAGAAGAAGAATATACAATTACAGAATATTTCTAACACTGCATGAAAAAAACACAAAGACCTTTTAGCTTTGTATATCTTCATGGCTTTTTGAACAACATAAACAAAAAGATGACAAACAGCACTTCCCAACAGCCCTGCAGAGAACAAACTCAGTGTCAGAATCCAGACATGTAGCATCCCCACTGGTGATCACAAACATCTCACCAGTCTCTGGGTGTCCCAGGGAGCAAGCTGCCAGAGGCTTCAGCTAGGAAAGCAGCACGAAGCACCTCTCTGGGCTGACAAAACTGGAACAGATAGGCTGCTTCCTACTGAGCAAACCTCAGAGTAATTATACAGCTCAACTTGGTGAGAACCAAGAAACTCCACCTGAGATCCTCTTGAAATACGGTGATCATCACACTATGCTACACAAACAGGGTTTACAATAATGGCTTCTTGCCTTTGGGTTAAAAATAATATCAGATCGTGATGTGAGATGTAGCACTCAAACTTGTATGTGGAAACCAAATTTGGACAGAAGGAGGAGGATGGAGCTTATTTCAACTATGGATTTATTCCTGATAGTACTGGTTTAAGGATTTGAAGAATTTCTGGCAGTTCTGTTAAACTGTTTATTTAGATATAAGTGTTTCTCTTTCCCCAAGCAAAATGACAGGAAACATGAATCAAGACTGTTCAAAAACTAAAATAACAACTTCCTTTGTCCTTATGATAATGATAACATTTTTGGTTTTGTGACCTGAATGTGTATTTGTGGGTGTGTTTACTATGTGGAATCTTTTTCCAATGAATCATTATTTTGATGCAATATTTTACATAAAGCCAACAGTTGATCTTTTGTTTAATTTCTTTTGTTGTCAACAGGATTAGGAAGAAGAGAGGAAAACTGAAAAACACGTAGGAAGAATAAATAAAGTAAATGTTTTACAGGAAATCAGATATTCTCTGGATGTTCTGCTGCAGTTAATTTCCACTAAACACAGCAGAGTATGATGGGAATGGAGATAGTTATGGTGAAGGAAAAATTCCAATAATGTGCTTTCATTCTTTGACTGTCTTTCCAGGAAACAGACAAGTTGCTTCAGCCTCCTTCAAATGGCAACAAGTGCACTAAATTTTTTATCTCTTAGTGATAACCCAAATGTGCAACTCCGCATACCAAGATGTTCCGAGTTTCAATACTATTATGGGCCAGGAGGCCCATCCATCACTCTGTCTAGACCACAAAAGGTCTGTTATTGGCACTGTATGGAGGTTTAAGATTCTCTCACATTAAAGCATCCCCTAAACTGATAATCAAGATCTCTCCTCTCTATACCATCCATTGCCAAAGAACTTTATTTTTCTATTGTGAAAAGATTCCAAAAAACATACTAATTTAAAATAATGGACACTTGTACAAAATTTACAGCATGTTGCTGAAAAACAGTCAATGAATAAATTATTTTCCTCATTCAGAAGGCATTGTAAACCATGACTTTGCTCAGGAATGGAGGTTTATTAATTTGGCAGCTTTTATGCTCCAAACTTGTCTGTGAAGAAATGGTTGAGCAGCAAAACTTTTGAAGCCTGGTTTCTAAGGATCTGTGTGCCTTAACACTACTAAAACAATAACCCTAGTTCCCTGGTATGGCTTCCAAAGTGCTCCTGGAGCAGTCATAAACTGCACTGCCCCACATGCACACTTATTAGCGAGCCTTAGATGTGATGCCAGTATTTTGACTGAATGTACCAGAAAATGTACAACAGGGGAGTCCTACCTACCTTTTTACATCGATGGCTCAGAAAGTTTTCAAGTGGATCAGACAAATAGTGTAATCCACATGAGCTTTATTTCCCTAAGAAATTCAGCTTAGGAGGGGACTTAAAGCAGCTCAAACCTTAAAGGATTAGACTGATCATTTCACAAAATCATAGCAAAAGTCAGGGCACTTAACTGGGTACTCCTTAAACATGTGACAGTGTACAGCCTTTCAGTTTTATTTGACACAGTAGGAAGTAAAGAGGAAACACTTTCCTTTGACATTCTGGTTTCTACCACTGGAAGTCAACTTCAGAAGTTTTGCAATAGGTTTCCAATCTCTTTAACAAAAAAAAAAAGCCTGCAGCACAGATAAAGAGTTTAGATTATTTTATTTTTTTTCTGGGCTTTGCCACAATTACCCTCTAACCTTGGAAAAGCATAGAAATTTTATCATCTGTACACCACAAAAAAACTCCACCACCTTACTTACTTGTGTACAAAGTATACAACACATGCCTCAGCTGTCCTGTATGCTTTGTTACAGACTGTAAAGTGTCTTGCATTCAAGGGCAAAGCAGTGAAACACAAATTTTCAAAGGGAAATCTGGAGTGAATTAAAAGATTAAAAGTTAGTCCCTGTAAGAAGTTTTCCAGTGAACATCACTGATCTGATGAAGTATATTTGTTTGGAAGGTAACAAAAATGATCATTCAAATAACACAAAGCATGTACATGTGTTTCTATCAATCCTGCCTTAACTAAGGTAGAAGAGATGAATGCCATATACATTCTACCTACCTGAATACTAGATGCTAATACAAAATAAATACAAAATGCCTGCAGAGGACCCAAGGAGCCACTGATACTTCTCATTTCTGAATCTCTTCCTGTATTCTTCCTCCTACCTTCCTACCATCTTCCCTTTGACTCATTCCCTTTCTATCTTGCTATCTCAGCCACACAAAAGTGTTTGGCAGACAGTTCCTAAAACTTCCTGTGCTACCTGTCTGAAACCTATCTGAATCTACTGTAAAAGTCTAAAATCTCTTTACCTTTTCTTTAGAATAGTTAATTACTCCTAGTTACACCATCAGGAAGCAAAATTCCAAATATCCCACAGTGAATATGGCACTAGCTCATTATTTTTCGTATCTATAGAAATAACATGCTCCAGTGTGCTTGATCTTGTTTCTGCCTTAAAGGCCTTCTTGTGAAATGTGTTGAACAAAAAATTTTTCTTCTAGTATTTACATCTGGGTTTCTGTGTTACTGCCAATGTAATGTGCATGACATTACATTTTAATGTTTGTCATTAATGTGTGCATAGGATTATCAGAAGGCAACTCCTTCAGGTAACACCTATTTGACCTATAACACAATTCCTAACTGCTAACATTTCTACTTTTAAAAGTAACGAGTTAAGAGGCTGTACTTTGTGAGATTATGGAGTAGCCTGGTATCAATACTTTTTATGTTACAGATTTTCTGTACTCCACTTCAGACTGTGCCCCGCCGCTGCAAGGCATAACCCAAACACACAGTCAGAAGGAGTTCACAGTCAGAGTTGCAGTCAGAGGGAAACAGAGGAAGAGTTGTGAAACACAAAAAGCAAGGCAGGAAGAATGTGACAGGAAGAAGATACAAGACACCTTTGTACACAAAGAAATCTGTCAGAACATTTGACATTTCTTCTTCAGCCTCCTTCCCACATCATCAAGAAAACAAATAGATGCAATTCTTGACCAGCATTAACTAGTCATCACTGTTGGCTAGCCACTGGTACAAGTCATAGAGGAAGCAAAGAAGCTGAAAAATGTTTCCCTTATGAATAATAAGGGAAGGTGGTTTGGTTTTTTTTATAGATGGGCCCACATAAAGATTCATAGCAACACAAGCAAGGATAACATCGATGTCAGAAGACACAGGTGTAGCAGTAAGTTGTGGAGGACCAAATTAGGAAAATTAGAGAGGAGAAGCCACAATCCTCCCTGATGAAAGGCTGTGGGAGAGAGGGTTCTCAGCACGAGCTACAGACCAGTGTAGGGACTGAACAAACAGCTGAACAGCCACAGCCAGCACCACAGGATGTTTGATGGTAACACCTAATGCCTGAAAAACACTCACAACAAAACCACACATTTCCTTTCACTGTTTCCAGAATCGGTCAGTGTGTCACTTCAGAAAAACCCAACAAAATCCCCAAAACAACAACAAACTTTTTCAAGCCGGTTTTATCCATTGGCCAGAACACTTTTCCAGACTCAAGAGCCCCATGAAGCACTCCTGCATCAATTGATCTCAAACATTTTATCACAAAGCTGACAGTCCCTGCATGGCATGGGGTGAATAATTCCTGGAGATTTCCCCCCTTTTCAGCTTCTCCTAGTTCATCCATCAACCCCCTCCCCACGTGCCCCCTCCCCCTCAAAAATCCTCACTGTTTCAGACAGGCCTGTGAAGAACCTGTTTTAGTAATCAGTAGGGTGCTCCAATTATTTCCTCATGACACAAATATTGCCAACACCTCAAATGCGGAGGTGTTTCTGGCAGAGTTTGTGTTTTGCCATGTAGCCTTTCTCCACAATAGAAGTCACCTTAATATAAGAAGACATTTTGCTGACACGCACAACTGAAAGGAACTTTCCCTGGCATTTGTAATTGGAGCCTCAGTAACTGATTGTCCTGAAAAATGACACAAGGAAACTATTCAAGGAGGGATTAGCTCTTAGTTAGGAGATAGAAACAAAGCAGTGTTTAAATGCCATGAAATCAAGGAGCGCTCCACAGACCACTCTGGAAGAACAGTTCTGTGTGGGTCAGCTTCCTAAAAAACTGACATAGAAGAATGCAGAGACCAGGCTCTAGAAAACTTCTGTTTGTCTATCTGTCACTGGGGTTGGCAGTAGTCAGGCGGACAGGTTAGTGATCCCCTGACTCAGCCCCCTTGCAGTGTCACACAAAGCTTTGCCTTTTCTCGGATACAAAATCCTAAGCCCTGCTGACAAAGTCAGCAAGGGATCAACTATCCCAGTCCTTAGTCCGTTTGAGCCATTTTAATTATCATGAATGCTGTCTTTATCACGCCTG
This sequence comes from Pseudopodoces humilis, assembly GCF_049639895.1. Classification (NCBI taxonomy): domain Eukaryota; kingdom Metazoa; phylum Chordata; class Aves; order Passeriformes; family Paridae; genus Pseudopodoces; species Pseudopodoces humilis. The sequence continues at coordinate 90,965,783 of NC_142200.1, read as the reverse complement.
CCTCCAGTCAAGTGGCAGATTCAATACTACTCAATACTGTCTGGCAGAGTAATTGAAACCCAGTGTGTGCAGAGCAGTACTCTGCTCCCCTGAAGCTCAGACATCTCTTGAGCATTGCCTTGCCATGATTTTAGACACCGGGAAAAATGTTTACTTTTGAGAAACATCAGGGGTTTCCAGAGCTCCTCCTCTATTTCTACCTCCACTTCTAAGTGAGAACAATTAATGTTTTTTGCCAGCCTGACCCAACTGAACAAGTTCTCCCCTTTTTTTATATAGATATATTTTTCAGTCCCTTCCCCCCATACTGACACCCAGAAAACAGTATTGGCCCTTTGCACTCCCTGCAGCTATTCAGCCTCTTCTGGGCTGTGCTACATTTGTAGACTTCCTCTCGGGACAACAGTTCCGTTTTGGGTAAAACTACAGCAAAACAAGAAACAGCTGACAGAGGGGTCTGGCCTGAAAGTCAAAAGGTTCACACAGCATGTTACCAGCATCTGGAGTGTTGGACAACCTTTAGCCAAGAATTTTGATCACACAATTGTATTATTTGTCTTAATATCATGCACAAAACAAACCTGATTGTATTTAATGACCTTTTCAACTTCTGCAAAAGGTAAAATCACTAATGCATACTAGCGCTGTGTGTGAATTTCCAGTAAGGTTTCCAAGAGCCTCTGCTTGCCCTCTGCTTCTGTACCCTCTCTCCTTCTTAGCTGCTGAGCAAAGTGCTAAATGCTATGGGGTCATCTGAAAACCAGGTCTGACCAGTTATTCAGTGGTTCTTCAAGAACAAAAAAAATACTGAACACTTCAAAACGCAGGTCATAGCTATTATTTACCCTAGCTTAAAAGGGGAATAGTCAAAAAAATAGAAGACTACTTAGTCAAAGCTACTGCAGTAAAAAAAACAAAGAAAACGTTAAAGAGGGAATGCTAATTAAGGGCTGTGATAGCTGGATAGTGTCTGGCATTAGTAGACTGAAGAAAAACACACTACTGTGTAAAAGGTGAATAATGCCTGAAAAGAGGTGCAATTAGGACCAGCTATCATAGGGTTTAATACATTATCTCCTCAGACTACACCAAACAAGTTCATGAGGATCTTTGTTAGCTGAAATCAGATAGATGCTGCTGGAGGAGGAAGTTATTGGTGTTCCCAGTGGCTCACTTGCAGGATAAATGCCTTTGAGATCCAGAGCACCAAACAGTGCACCAAACTATACTTTACCTTTTTTGTTTGTTTGTTTTGCCACACTGACTGTAGCTTGCTCACTAAGCTTCATTCACTCCTCTTTCTGCCTTCCTTTTATTTTGCTCTGCATTACAATGTGTGGGATGTTGTTAAACAATCACATTTGTGAATGTTGGAAAAAAGTATCCTTTTGAAATAATTCAGTGTGAATCAGCAGAAGAGTTGCATACAAAGATGATTCCATCCCCTCCAAAACTGTGGCTCATCAGAGATGCTTGAATTTCCCTTTTGGTGTAGTCTCAATTTTAAAGATCCATTTCAGTAGAACTACTGCCTCTGCATTCTTTTAAACTATTGTGAAGAAATATGAACACAAAAAGATCTATTTTTATATCAATATTCTACAGGCACATAAAAGGGAATCTAGCTTTCTCCTCATGATTTATACTCTCAATAGAAAGCTTTAACTAAGTTACAGTAATATTATTCAGTTGGATTTTGTTTTTTGTATAGCAAACATACGTGAGCTATAAATCTCAAGAAACAAAAAAATATATTTAGCTGTAGGCTCTTTTATATCACCAGCAGGCTTAGGTATGCTTTCAACATTTTGTCTGCTCAATGCTAATGGCAATGGATTAGGCAGATTAGATATGCCTACCAGTGCAGCTCCCCGATAAATTACAGGCTTTCTATCCACAGCAGGCCCTCAATAATTCCATTTTCTGTAGAAATGAAAATGTGTTTTTGGAACAAAAGAAAGCACTCAGTCTTCCAGCCATTCACAGAAAGTTTTGCTGGTATACAGCCATATGTCAGAGCATGCCTACTGTTCTGTAAGTCACCCTGGGAACAGCAGGACTAATGAAGCCTACAGAATCATGTCCTACATTTAGTACCCACAGTGTAATGCAGTGCCTGAGCCTGGGCAACACAGCTATATTCCCTATGCTCCCTCACATCAATCTTGCTCAACACCTGAACTGCTCCATCCCACACAGCTCTGCCCAAGTGTCCTCCCACAGCATTTCTCCACTGCCTCCTCTCCATGCCCTTATCCTTCCTGGAGTCACCACCCTCCTCCTTCCTCCTTCTCAGCTCCTGCCAGCCTAGTACATTTTCACTGATGGGTGACCAGCAGCAGCTGAACATAACTAACTAGACATGAGCTCTGTCTCCTCCAACTCGGCAGGAACCACTACAAGTTGGGCAGAGAGTCCAACACCATTAGAGGGAAGATGGACAGACAAAGGGATACATAGGGTGGTTGCACACCCTGTGTTTTTTTTGAAAGCAGAAAATCTAGTCTCTTGAAAAGGCTGCTGAGATGCTTCTTGGTGCTCCTTTTCAGGAAACACATCAGCATGACAGACTGTCTCAGTTTGAAAGACAGGTGTCTGCTAGGGAAGGCAAGAGCCTCCCTTGGAATGAAAAATGTAAACTCCATCCCTCCAAATTACTATAATTTTGAAATCAAGGGGTTCTCAGGCAAAGATATGGAGATAGGAACAACAGTTCTTTACTAGTATATAGCGTAACTATAGTATATATATAACTAGTATAACGAGGCACACAAACAACAATAACTACAGCAATAACAAGAAAACAGAACCAGGGACCCCCGTGACAGCTTTCTCAGCTGAGACGGGATGGAGGAGAAGCTTTGTTTCACAAACCCCTCGGGCAGTCAGTCCCGGTGCTCCTGCAGGGCTCCGAGGAACAGTCGGCTGGAAACAGCAGGGATGAGCTGAGATCCTGGGCTGGTGGCTGAGGTGTATCAGCAGCTCCGCGGCGGTGCCTGGCACTGCCACACGTCCCGGCAGGACAGGGGGTGCGAGGCCACCAGCAAAGGAGGAAGGAGAAGAAGAAGACAAAGATGACAAAGACGAAGAAGATGAAGACAAAGACAACGACAAAGACAATGACAAAGATGATAGTGATGACAGAGAAGAAGGTGATGACTATGAAGAAAATGATGATGAAGAAGACAAAGAAGACGAAGGTGAAGAAGAAGAAGATGAAGAAGACAAAGTGCCGCTCTGAAGCCGAAGAAAGCCAGCCCCCAGCTGCCCCCACCCTCCTTTTTATCTGCCCCCCTTCCCCCTGAGCCCAGCCAAACTCTTTGTCTTCTTAAGCACCAGTAAGTACCAGCAGTTAGGTTTCCCTGCAACTAATTGGGAAAATTCCGTAAGTGAGAAGGAGCAAAAGGAAGGACACTTAACCCTCAACACAGACTTACCAGAAAAGTCACCCTTCAAAAATGTCCTAAGATAATTATTTTCACTGCACAATTTCTGCTTCTGGGAGTTTATTCTCACAATTAACTCAAAAGAGAGAAAATAGCCAGTAAGTGTGTTATTAAGTTTTATGTTATTAAGTTTTATGTTTTAAGTTTATTAAGTTATCAAGTTTCATTTTATTTAAGCCGATGAGAAGCTATCTAAAAAGATAGTGCTGCTGCCTAAGACTGAGGTTCGCAGCCCTATCTTCCACCTACAGAAAGGCCTTGGCATGACAGAAGAGGATGCACCATGCAATTCCTCAAAAGAGATAGACTTGTGGCAAGCTTTTCAGTTTCCCCTAGCTGTGAGATATCAGAGCTGTATCAGCAAGAGATTTAACAAGGTTTTGGCTGCTGTGTTATAAGAGAGATCTCAGTAGCAGTCAGAGAGTTTTTGTGTTTGTATTTTTAAACTGTGTCATGGAGCTTAAAGCAAAAATTTGCTCTGTGGAGGAAATGTACAATCAGAAAAAGTATGAAGTCTTGGCAAGACAAACATGGATAGTTGGGGAAAGCCCACAGGATCCAGCCTGTCTTTGTGAATCTTTGGACAGGCTGTCCCATGAAAACTAAACAAAAAGCAAGAGTAGAAAGATAGGGACACAGTCATGGATACACTGAGTGTTTCTGTATACTCTGCACTGGAAATAAGGGTTATTTTTTACCACCACCCACATAAAATTTCCCACTTCCAGCTGAACTTCTCAGCTGAAAACTGGGAGACATCAATTTTAGATAATGGGTAGAGAAAAAAATATCTGCATACCTATCACAGGAAAGTATTTAACTGTGATTATAGTCGCCAACACCCACCTTCTGAGATTATGAATAAGCTGCATTTATATGAAAAGCTATTAACATTAATTATATTGCTTTTACGGCTTACTAAATATCTGTGGGTTTTATAAACTTCATCAAAGCCACAGACCTCTTCAGCATTTCCACCCCTTCTGGTATATAAAGTAATGGGAATTGGTTTGGCTCCATTACCACCATTTTCTATCGGCAGGAGTCAGGGCCTAACATTAAGATTTTGCTTTCTTTCCTTCCTTTGCTTTCACTCCCTCTCTACAGTCCAGAAAGACATTACATTTTCCTCTAGAAAGAGCTATGGCTTTGAAGAATGATATTAATATAACTTGTTATAAACTAAAAGAGGCATTGAGGCAAATAATACTATATACGAAAGAGGATTCCCCACATTTGTTAAAATTCCCAATCCCCACATTTGTTAAAATTCCCAATCCCCACATTTGTTAAAATTCCCAACAGAATTTCTTTCATTAGGAAGACAGAGTTCTAAATGTGCTTTTAATTCTTGATTTTTTGTTGATGATTAGGCTTGGCATAACTAGTTATTTACAAAATGTCAAAATTATACATTTCGTTAATTTTTCATAATGTTTTTACCAGCAATATAGTCAAATGTTGTCTACAGCAAGTTTTTGCTTCAGAATTTATGTAATACAGAACTAAGTTATTCTCTTTCAAAAAATCCTGTCCTTAGACAAGTTAGCATTTTAGAATTACTTGATTCTTTTAAACATAAGCCTTTATCTTCTAATAATGTGAAATACATGAATCTTTCCTGACTCTATTTGTCACAATTTAGTTTCCTCCTGTTATGCTGCGATTCTTGGCAATTATCTGAGTCCTGCCCTAAAACCTAGAATTGAAAAAGCTAAAAATATTACAATACATTATTTCAAGTAGGAATTACATATACATATATATTGAGTCACATTAGCAAAAACTTCTTAGAGCTAGGAAATGAGCTTGGGCTTCCCAGAATCACATTATTTTACATTCTATTTTTTATTCAAACAAAGCCTAGTCAAATAGACTAACCATGACACAGAAGACTGAAATAATTTTTAAATGCATTATATTCTTTTCACTGAACATTCAGTTTGTTCAGCTTAGTGCCAACACAGGCTCTCCTTAAATTGTAGACTGCACTCATGGGATAAACTGCTGATTCTATCAAAGGAACCTTCTCATTGCCAAAGTATTTGATACCTGGCTGGCAATTTCCCTAGGCAAGTGTGTTTTGCAAGCTCTGCGAACTGTGCTGTAGCTTATGCTATTTTGGTTCTATAGATAGATAGTTAGAAGCAGCAGCTGAGACAGATCCAAGCCTGTCATCTTCTAATCTAAGTCACCACATGCATCTTGCTTCATCAGTGATGAAAAATAGAAATACAGCAGCCGGACATGTCTTTGGCCATAGAGTGTTCAGAAGACATTTTAATGAAGTCTAATGTCCATACCTCAAATTCACTCTGTGTGTGGCAAACTGAACGACACAGACAGTGCATTCATCCTCAAAGACAACTGAAATTACTTTGATTCTGATAATTGTTAGGTCTAATATTAGTAGTGTTTGGGGGAAGAGAGCTATGCTATCCTCCATGGAGTCACTTCAAGGCACCTCAGCAAGATGGATAAAACTAAATTCTACTGCCTCAAGGATGAGAAGAAACTAAGTACTTCTGTCCTCATTCCTGTGCCACCAATATTTGGAAACAGCAGCAGAGCAGGGGTATAGATAGGGCAGAGGTGATAGGAGTGGGGTTATGATAGGTGGGGAAGTTGTTGGACTGCAGTGGAGAAAGGATGAGGACATGAAAGGTCTGGAGGGATTCCCAAATATCCCTAGGGAGCGGCTATCAGCAAGGAGTTAGATGGTTCTGGGAGGGGTAGAGGGTTTAGGAGCAGTCAGGGACAATTTGTGCCTGCAGCAGGTTTTCTTTGCCTCCTGTGCCCCTAGCCTTCCCCACTCCCCCTCACAGTCTGACCTCAGTGCCACAGATCCCTCAGCCCATTGCTTTTCAACAATGTATCTTCTTTCCCTGGTGGGCAAAGTGCCCCAATTCTACCTCCATCTACCTCTTTCTCCCACTTCCCCCGAGACCTTCTAGCATACAAGAACAATAAAGTAAGCTTGATGGGACTTGGAGGAGAGAAGATTATAAAATGGACCACAATGTTCTTTCCTTGTTCTCTCTGCAAGCTGTTCTGGTCAATTAACAGAGTTCCCTTCCTAGCTCCTGACTAGGAAGGATTCCTGTTTGTAAATTCATAGCCCTCTTTTGAACAATCGATACTTTGAGTCTCAGGAACCTGAAAGAAACTCCAGATGGAAATAGATCACTCTGATCTTTAAACAGTTCAAATCCCCTCCTCTTGGGCCCACTACATCATTACATTTCTTTACTTCCAAAAATTCCACTCAAAGGCAGAATGTTTTGTACAAAACACCACTACCAAGGGCTAAAAAGAAGTTGCATATACCTGTGACTGGAAATAGTATATCAGGGCCAGGAAAATCCAAGAAAATGGGGGACGTTTGAAGGACAGTGTCTCAAGTAAAATTACACTGCTGCTACCAACATTATTTAAGACAAAAAAAATCTCCACTGGTTTCTAGTACATTGGTCCCACAAATAAACTATCTCTCAGCCTTTATTTAAAGTCTCATTTGCTGCTTTGATGATTGACTTGCTATTGGGAAAAAATGCCCTTCATTTTTCTAAATAAGCAGCCTACTCATTGTTCTCTACAAAGTCATATTGAAACAAGTGTACATTTGCATCTATGTAAAAGCTCTACATTTGAAAGCACAGTTGTATTAATTTTGGTTCATAATTTCAGGCTTCCCTGTGACAATAAAAAATTATGCTACCTAGAGTGATGTAAATTGGGTTCCATAATAACTACTTCAATTTTTAATGTCTCTCCCTTTCTCTAATATCAACTACCTTCTGCAACACTATGGTGTCCTTGAAAAACACTCAAACAAATTATGCACAAGAACCCTATATAAGGAAAAATCAAGAGGACGTATGAAAAAATATATCTGACTACAAAAGCTGTGTAAACCAAGACAACAAGACCACTGTTCCCCTAAAGCTTATAGAGTGGTCCTCTTTTATGGATTTTTTCCCATCTGCATAGAATAGGTTTTACAGTTCCTCCTCTCCCCGCAAATGGCATCAATTAACACTGGAATAAACACACTCAATCCACATATCAGCCAGTATAAAATGGCAAAGCCTTTCCAGGCTGCACTAGAAATTCAGACCAGCTAAGAATCATTTTTTATGTTAATGAAATGTATAATGTTTGGCCCTTTTAAGAAAAGCAAGTTCAAAATGAATAAAAAACACTTCCAAAGAAGCATAGCTACATTTTAAATTCGCCTCTGCGTACAGCAATCACATTTATTAGATTGCAAGGCAGACTTGGGCTTCATAATACAGGGGCTAAACTAACCACCACCTAGGGAAAGACATATAAAGATGGACAGACAAGCCGAAAGAAATATATGCCATGCACATATCTTAAAACAAACCACTTGAAAAGAGAACATGAAAAAAATCTTGACTGCTAATCAAAAAAATTTATAAAAATTTAAACCAGTGGGATGCCTACATATAAAGACCACGCTTCACAAATATTCAAACACTTGCTACATAACAACAGGCTATATGCCTCTCCTTTCAAAGACATTGATTTATTTTTGCTTGAAAAGGGAAGCCTTACACTATTCTAATGAAAACAGTGGTTTTGATTATTTAATTCAAGATTCCAAAATGCCTCAGACATATCCTTGATGATAAACATGACATTGTATTCTTTTGCTTTAGTCTAAAGAGCCCTCTAGTGCTCACTAACAGTAGCCATAATATATTATTTCAAATAAGTAAAGAACTTTCTTGCAAATCTCTGCCTACAAGGTCTACCAAATACCTCCAGCTATGGGAAAGAAAATTAATTTGAGGCACTGGGTGATACATCTACATGAAGAAAGTACCTTAAATTCCATAGTTAAGACTGCTATCTGGAAAATATTATTACGTTGCTTTCTGTATAACTTTAAAGGACTCGTGGGTTTAAACAACTTTTCAGTCATCCACTAATGATATCCATTGATGCAAGTTTATTTATATATAGAAGAAGAGCCTTCAGTTTTCAAAATTATTCAGCTCTCTCAGTCACCACTGATGAAAGTCAATGACTAATGGGTCATGCTGCAATTATCTCCAGAGAGGTATTTTTTTCCATAGAGTTTCTATTCAGGTAAGTTCATGAAAGACCACCCCATTCCACTCTGGACAATTAATTCACTTTAAACAAAAACCTTCAGATCATGTTGTGGAGAAAAGATGTTATTAGCTCAAGATTTCTTACTCATTCACATGCCCCACTCCCTCATCTGGGTCAACAAAACTGCCTGTGGAGATAAGCTGTGAACCACACCAAGACATTCCTTAGTGCTACCACAGGCTGTAGAAAAAATATATAGAGAATATGACTTCAAGTTCCCTATCCACCATCTGAGAAAGGATTTTAACCCATTCCTCCACTGAAAAGAGCTGCAAAACAGATGTGTCAAACCATAAAACTGGACAGAATACTTTTACATTTTGTCCAGAGGAAGTCTACTGATAGACTAATTTGATCCACTCTGTAATGTCCAATATCCTGAGCTCCTGTTCCTGAAAAAGTTTAGTTTAGCAGTATAGTACGTGTTATTGAATCTTCCAACTCCCACCAGTAATAATCCCACAATGGATTTACCATTGAAGGGTGCTTGCCAGCTATCCCAGAATGAATGCCATTCCCATTTTTAAGGGGAAACTGATTCTTATCCAAGCAGCCGTAATATTAGAATGAAGTTAGCATAAAATTGTAGCTAATTTCCTTTGCTTATCCGAATACCAGCAAGTTACTCTCACTTACAGCTTAGAAACACTATTTTGTCAACTGAAGTCACAATCCAGATGTGAAAGAAAAGTACATTTTCTGTACTTCAAATTAAAAAAATTACTTGTATATTTACAAACACATGCCAAAGAATTATTCTTTCACTGTGCAACCAGTACCATAAAAAATTCCATACCCAGATTCTGCAAAGAAGCTTTCAAAAAAAAAAAAACCAACCAAAAAGAAAAAACCCACAAAAACAACAAAACAAACAAACAAAAAACCCTGCAAAGCCCCCCAGAGCACCAAACCTCCCCTCTAGTTTAGCTGAAGACCTATCTATCTTGTATTTACAAAGGCACAGACAGAGCCTTTGGTATTAGCAACAGCAAAGCGTTGGACATAACACTGCCACCATTAGAGATACGAAACTTGCACAGGAGATAATGAGGTTACTTCAGCTCTCACAATTCTCCTAGACCCCAGTATGCATCCAAAATTGTCCAGGTACCTCTACTACCTATGCCAGCAGTAGGGAATATATGTGTCTAGAGGATAATGAGATGGCAAAGATAAAACCACTGTCTTCTTTAAGCTATAAAAGTGTAACTTGTATGGACTGAGTGGTTACACTGGCACTTCTACAGCACTTTAACCAGCCTTGATACAGCTCTTGCAAGTGAATTTTAAAAAGTTTCTCAACCTGAAGGATCCTTATTGTCAGCAAGAGAGACAATTCTTCATCTACATTGAAGCATTTTCTTTAGGGAGATAAATACAATAAATATCAAAGTATTATGCTATTTTATTCCTGTTTCTTTCATGATTTATAGTAGGTTTTTCTATATGCACTGTACGATTGCAATTGAAAAGGGGCCAGAAATGTAATGCTGCAGTAAGATAAAAGCTAATATATTAAATAGTCATACAAAAATATATTAATTTCTGTAAGTTCTTCATTTTTAGAAAGACTGTGCAAAAGTTTTGAGAACAAAGTTTGATAGCAGAGACATGCCCTCTGATGAAACTGATATTCAACATCAAGATCTCATTTCAAAGTCCACCTTTAGATTTGCTTTACTATAATATTATGTGCAACCAAAATCACTGCTAAATTAATAGAATTAGGAAGCATAACTTCAGCCTTTGTCTGAGCTCTGTTAGGCAAGCTGGACATATGAAAAGCCACATAGTGACTTCTTGTTCACTCTTCCATTAGGAAGAATATAGAGTATGTAACACAGCCTTAACTCCCATATGCTTACTTACAGGATTCTTTCTTCAGGGATTTCTTCAGGGACTTGAAAGGATACTTCTGTGTTGCAGTCACTGTAAGAACAAGAAGTGTAAATTATTTTAAATATGGAATGAAAATGTCAATTCACCTACCTCAGTTACAGAACATTTGTGCAAAAGCTTTAGAAATGTTCATAATATCCCAGAATTACCACAAGCTAGTTATCTAAAAGTAAATTAAATTTATGTTTCCTATGAAATCAGTAAAATTATCTAGGGGATATAAGAAAAAGGAAAATACATTAAATCCTGTAGTGAATTTAAGTCAATGGAATTATTCTACTGAGGTCATTAATGACAAGGTCAAAGCACATACAACTTCACCAAGAAGAACTGTCCCAAAGAAAACCTTGTTTTCCCAAAGGAAATTTACTGCTACTTTACTATTATTATATTTTCCCATGTAAATTAGAGTTCAACTCTCAGTGTCCTGTTACGATTTCCCTCTTCCTGTAACCTCCATCAGAAAATGAAATGCAGCATGAAAGAAAGCAGACTGACACTAGAACAAATTAATTATGATGCTCTGACATGGGGGATTGGATTGTTTTATTATATTAACGATAGTACAGATTAATTTTGAAGAACCCTACTGGTACTGATTCACAGAAACAGGAGATGCCACAAGACTATTTTGTTAAAACAAGCAATGTTTTCCAAGGTCAGGAAAGAACTTCACATGCTATTATTTGACAGGAACATTTTCAAATACTTCCATGACTCAAAAACATGTTTGACAGCTGCTCTCAGGTCAACTGTCACAAACACAAGGTTTCATTTTCACCCTGACATAGCCGAAACTATCAACTAATCTATCCCCTGAGAAAGACACAGTATACCAAATTTATTCAACATTTTTTCTTCTCCTTGAAAAAAAATCAGGGTAAGGGAAAAAACACGCGCTACAGATCCCTATTGAGAGAGGGCTCTGCAAAGGTCAACTCAAGTAAGCAAGCATATTTTCTTCATCTGAAAACTGAAAACCATAGCACAAATATGCATCTTCTGCAAATGCTTTAAAGAGAACTGCAATTCTGTAGCTACAAAGGTTACAAGTGCTTCTGTCTTCATCTTTTAAAAGTACATGGAACAAAAATAATTTGCAAGCTGTAACTTCACACTTTCTGTTCCATGTTTGATTAATGACCTATTTTTCTTTTCCACTTCTCAGAGAGATTTCAGAAATGAACACATTTTCCTTCTGCAATCAAAAAGGTTTATGGATCTCATAAGACTTTGCATTGATCTCTTCAAATGCCTTTTAACATTACATGTGAAAGATGAGGAGATTTATCTATTTTCCCAAGATGCTTTCAACCCATTTCAAGTGAAATAAAAGTCAGACATTAAAAATTTTACAACTGTTTCATGTAAAGTCAAGTATGAACTGAGCTCCTAGTTGAAACTGAAGCTATTTCAAATTCTGTTGAACCCAGAACAAAGCAGAGAGCTGCTGCACAATGGCAGTACATGCTTCAGCCACCTTGCAAAAAGGTTTTTGCCATCCTGCCTGGCAAAATCAGTTTGTAGCCCTGTACTGAATGTTCACTTCTATCTATGAAAGCTCATAGGCCTCACATTGGAAACTAGTTGAATTATACAGAGTTAAGAATGGTGTGACATTAAAATTCAGCACTTCAGAGCAGATCATAATAGTAAACAATCAGAAAAGCAGACAAACTCCTGGACCTTCCAGAGGCAGCTGGAGTGCTCACCTCTCAGCAGTGGCTGCTCTCCTGGTCCAGCAATGATGTTCCAAGCATGTGTTCTGGGGCTGCCTGCAGCTATTCACAGACTTTAGAGAAGTGCAGTTTTGATTCCCTGCATTTACAGCATTGTTCTTCATGGTAACGTATCACATGATAAGCAAATTTGGAGCATAAATCTCCACTATTTAAAAAACATTATGAAACCTGATTTTAATTAGTGATTAATCAATTACTGTGTCTGTAATTGTCCTTCCTACAAAAATACACTCAAACCTTTATGGTCATGACTTCAAAGCTCAAATTTACCAACCCTGATACAATAAAAAAGAAAAGAATGTAATAGAACTCAGCTCCATACATTAGAACCAGCAATTTTCCTCTTCTGAAATAAAGATAATTGGGAAGGCAACAGGATTTGGGAACTTTTAAAAGTGTTCTTTGTAAAAGTCTTTATATACATTTAACTATTTGTTTAAAGTTTAATGAAGAAGTAGGGGGGGAAAAGCCAGCTGCTCTAAGAAGTTGTCCAGCTTCACAAAGCTTCACTGTGTACTTTAATATCTGTGGTTCACATGGCACCATTGAGCTCTCTTTAGGTACTGGGAGACTGCTCTTAAGTGTACCCAGAGCCTTTTTCAGGCTGAACTACCCCAACTCTCTCAGCCTGGCCTCATATGGAAGGTGCTCCAGACCTCTGATGGTCTTCATCAGACTATCAGACCTTCCACTGGACTTGTTTCAATAGATCCACATCTTTCTTATGCTGGGGCCCCCAAAGCTGGACACAGCACTCCAGGTGGGGTCTCACAAGAGTGGAGCAGAGGGGCAGAATCCCCTTCCTCAACATGCCTCACTCTTCCTTTGATGCAGCCCAGAACACAACAGGATATCATTCAGTTTCTCACCCACCAATTCCCCCTGGGCTTTCTCCACAGGGCTGTTCTCGGTCCACTCATCTCCCCACCTGTACCCATGTTCGGGTTTGCCCCAACCCAGGTGCAGGACCTTGCACTTGGCCTTGTTGAACTTCACGAGGTTTGCACAGTCCCATCTCTCAGGCCTGTCCAGGTCCCTCTGGATGGCATCCCTTCCCTCCAGCCTGCCGACCTCACCACACAGCTTGGTGCCATCAACAAACTTGCTGAGTTGGTGCTGCTTGTACTACTCAAGTACAAGCAGTGGTCCTAAACCTAAAATAATATTAGTGAACAAAAAACTCAATGTTTTCTCAGAACACATCCCCCTTTTTCTTGTTCTTAATGTCATCAGGTTGTCTGAGTTGAGCTTGAACTAACAGCTTTATATCCCAAACTCTTCTGTCAGAGGGACAAGGGAAGGGAACAGATAATGAACATGCAAATGTCAAATGGGTGTTTCATCCAGAAGATGGATGTAGAGAGGTAGGAGCTCAGTAAATCCACACACACCAATATTCTGGATGAGGGAAGTCCTCAGGGGCTGTAAATTCCCTCCTGACACCCCAAGGATATCACCATATGCATGCCCTCGATCCCTCTACACATTGTGCCAGTCCAGCTTCTGCTTGTGATTTAATTCATCCCTCAGCCCTTTCATTCACTAGTGGGATCTCCTCAGCTGATGGACAGCAGGACTATCACAGCTCCCTTAATCCCCAGGCAGCAACTCAGGAAAAAGTAGCACATGCATGTGTCTTTTGAGAATAAAGAACCAGAATATAAACCACACACACAACGGGAGTCAGAGGTAATGAGCATGTAATCAGCGCTGAAGGGCACACTGCACACTCTATGACTTTAATGCCTGCTTTTTACAGCTTCTGTAAATTAACACACTTAGTAAGCTGATGGGAATCTGAGTCATCTGTAACAAAAAAAAAAAATCAATGTATTCAAAAGTTAAAAACAAGCAAGTATAAGTTTTAGATTTTAGGAGATATTAGAATTGTAATTTATTTTGTTTTGCCAATAAAAATATGTCCATGTATACTATGTAACAAAATCTAATGTTTTATTCAATAAATAAAATTATTCAGTGAACTATTATTCATATTATTTTACATTTGGTTTTAAGACCCAAGTCAGCTAATCTCTGTGGATACTACAATATCTGATGATTAAGGTTGACTTTATTAACACACACAAAAAAAAAAACCCAGAAGCATTCAAAATAATTGAAACAGCGGTTTGTTTTGTTAATGACAAAGTAGTTCTAATTCCTACTAAATTTTCCCTTCATGACAAAAGACCAACTTTTTTGATTCAAAGACAAGTCATTAGAACTGTGAGGACAGAAAGAAACGTACCCTTAACTGAAATTTTACTCAAATTTCTACTTTGTTATGCAAAATATTTAGATTTAATATGTCTCCAACACCTTCCAATCTGGTGCATCTGTGGACTTCCCCTAAAAGAAGAGCTCCTACATGCCTGTTTCCCCCTCACCTCTCTCCTCCTTAGCTTCTTCTCCACCAGACCAGGTAACTGTGTAAACACCAAGACAGTTCCGCTGGCTGATCTGACAGAAGATTTAGTCAGTTTTCTGCCAGCCTCCAAAAAACAAAAACCATTTTCCCCAGGAACTGAGGAAGTATCTGAATTGGCACAGAAAGGTAATAGAAATCCCTTTCTTCCTATGAGCATGGCAGTTGTACTAGACAGCATCATATCCAGCCACATGCTCGGGGCATAGATTTAAGCTAAAACTGATGTAATTTTATCTTACCCAAAAAAAAAGAAAGAGGGTCTTGACTTCTATTTGTGCCAGAATAGCACTGGTGCAGGCACGTGATCTGCAAAGTCTGGGCACTGAGCAGAGCCTAAAAACACCTGATTCCTTTCCAGCTGGTCCATGTCTGTTATCCAGTTAATCATGCAGCTAATAAATGCTAAAAGTAGCATAAAAGCAGCAACACTTGGTGAGTGGCCAGGAGTAGGACAGAGACAGAAACACAGACTGAAGGTGTTTCTATTCAAAGTTGAATGCAAGGGCAATTCCTCTAAGAAGAGCAAGGTAAGGAAGGAGAGGAGCTCCACCTCGTAAGGCCAACAGGCACCAACCAGCACATTCGTTCTGCATAATCCTCACACAGTCCCTTGCAATGGATGAATGGTCAGGCATGTGAGAAACTTTCTTGTGTTTGAGTGCTTTCTACATCCCTCCACTCCCCAGTATTTTTCATTTTCTTCTGACAGTTTAATGAGTGTCAGAGTGATACTGCTAAAGCAGCACCACTTTTCCAATAAATAAATGGGAGTTCTCTTCCTAGTCCACAACTATTTTAATAAATAAATAAACCAAATAATTTCACTTTACCTGTTTTGTTTTGTTTTTTTTTCTTCCCATCTCCATCTCACGGAACACTGGAAAGATCTGAAAATCTACTGCCATACAAATGTACAATAACTGTACATGCAACATTTGTCCCTTCATCTCATCAGCTCTCCTCTCTTCATCAGCTATAAATATTTGATTATATTAATTACAGTATATTTTACATTATATATACATTATTATTGTTGTTATTATTATAACAATTCAATTAATTCATTTTTTCAATTACCTACAGATTTGCTTTTAAAATATATTGAAACACTTGAGTTCTATTGTACTTTTTCAAATGTATCTGAAAATGTCAACTGGCACAAACAAATATGGACAAATTTCCATATTATACTATATTTGCCAGAATAAAATGCAACACAGAAAGCAAAATGGGCCAGTACTCAGTTCTGCAATGATGACAGAATGCAAGTAAGCAAAAAATCTGCATTCTAAAAACAAGTTTTAAAGGTCCCAATGCACTGTAAGGATGAAACATTTAATTTACCTGAGCAAAATACAGAATAGAAATCGTTGCAAGTCTATGAAAGCGACTTACACCAGCCTTTACAGAAGAACCCCAAGCACAAAACCAGATACCCTCAAAAGAAAGCAGAAACCAACGTCTAGTAGTAATTCCAAAGAAGCTGCTTCCAACTGCTCTGAACTTTCAATTCATTTTCATGACTGCTTCTCTGAGGCCAGGAGCAGAGCCCATGCCAAAGAACATGATCTGTTTCTCTAGTCAAAAGGGACTATTTGGTTTGGGAAGCATCAGGAATGTTTAAGGGAGCATATTTTGGAGCTTTTTGCAGGTTACTACCAGGAAAATTCCAGATTATTGGGTCTGGATTACAGGAGAAGAAAGTGATGTGTAACTACTTATAGGTTATAAAGAAGTTCAATATGCATTACTACACACTAAGTTTGAAAAGTAGTCAGTGTTCCCAGCCAGAACCACATAAATGAGAAAGATTCCACATGTTCATCCAAATCAATCTGTACAGAATATAATCATAACTCCAGAGAAGGAAGTTTGCCTTATCCCACCACTAACTGCATTCAAAATTTCCTCTTGCACAGTTTCTCCAGGATGGCCTCACTGTGTAAGGATCTTTGGAATCAGGAATGTCCACATGAGAAGCAGACTTTTGTACTGCTTAAAAAGTGTGGAAAGATATTCAAGAATATATTCAAGAATTGCATGAATGAAGAAAAGGTCTCTAAAAGCTATCTACACAAAGAAATTACTCTGTATTAATTGAGGGTATGAATATATAATACAAATTCAAACACTCAATGACTACTTCCACATGCAATGAGCTGAACAGTCCAGTATAATGAGCATTATAATTCAGTATAATTTACATTGAACAAGAATGCTCAGTAACACCAAAAACTGGAGCTAGTGTTGAACAATGCGTGTTTTGTACATTCTGCCTTTTTCCCCAGCAAATTCCCTTGGAAGAAGTATTTTCAGTATCAGTAAAATACAAACAAACAAAACAAACAAACAAACAAAACAAAAGACAACAACAACCAAAAAAACCCCACACCTTATTAAAACCACCTTACTATATGGTTTAACTTATCACAGATTTCCAGGAAAGACCACATTCCCATTTCACTGTTTGTAGACAGATAATTTACAGAGATGTTCTTGCTACTGACGCAAGTCCTGCCAAAACCTGCAACTAAAGATGTCAGGGAACACTGCAGATGTTGCCCCTTTTTGCTGCCTGCCCCACTTTCTGCAAAAGATGGCCCTTGCTGCAGCACAATAAGCAATCTGTCCATGCCTCGTGCCTCCCTAGTTCACAGTCCCTGTACTTGCTTTCTCTGAAGGTAAGTTTGTGCTATGTACCATCTGTGAACCACCTTGGCTGCTCAACAAGTATCCATGTTCTTCTGCTGCTCTTTGCCCAGCAGACTGAGGAGAGGAGCAGAACAGAGAACTAGACCTAGTAACCTCTGCAATCACCCTACCACAACTTAGAAGTGTTTATCAGCCAGAACTTTTGGGAAGATTAATTTGAAAAAGCTTTTAAAATTTATTAGTTAAACCATAACTAAAGTTTAAAAGTGACTGTAAAATGCTCTTATTTAATTTACTTAAGAAGTAAATTTAACTTAATTTACTTTAGAATTTACAAACAAAAGTCACTTCCAAATAAAAGAATCCGTAACAGATTTGATTGCAATTTAATTGATAAACTTTTGAAGTCAGCTCAAATTCATAATACAGAATGTCCATGTAGTAATTTAGAATATTTTTCCTGAAAGTTTCTCTGTATGCAAGCTTAGAGATTGCTATTCATTTTTTTCTGAGACACAAAATGCAGTGAAGACAGAGGGCTGTGTTTAGAATTGGGCAGGAAGGTAGCTATGAAGAAATGTGAAGTGAAAGCATTTCAAGTAAGTATTTTTGTAAGGCACTTGCAAAAATGACAAAAATGGCTCTGTTGCCTAGCTCATTTTTCAACTGAATTACTTAACCAGATGGAAAACCAAGATGTGTGACCTGTGCCAAGTAAGGTCACATATCTGGGTTTTGGGAGTTTTTTTCAACCAAGTTTAAAACTACTCTGAAAAGACAAGCAAAACTTTTTTGGAGAACTAAAGGTGAATGCATTTTCTAAAGGATAATTGCTTAGTCAATGAAATACAAAAAAATATGTAATCTAACAATACTCAGACTTCTAAGAAAATACATATATTATACCATACCATAATACATATATTATACCATACCATAAATACAATAAAACATTGTATTATTGACCATTCTGATGTGCACTTCAGGTCAAATTCTACCTTGGAAAGTCACCTCTTAAACACACCAGAAAAAAAGCCTCAGAAAATATGTATATATGCACATTTTATATAAGAAATAGCCACAACATAACTAAATTCTTACTCTGATGAGAGCCATGGCATTCATTTTTAATAAGCCTTAAGTTCTGTAGTTAATGCTAGATCTTGCTTCACTTTTCAGCATCTGCATTCCCTTACAGGAAGGCTTGCTGCAGATTAAATGGAAGCTTAAGCTTACAAATTGAACTGACATTTACAAGTCAGAAGTGACACACAGAAACTCTGCAATTGAATCGCTCAGTCTGGGTACACTCACAGCTGGCTTCAGTAACAGGATACATCAGATTGCAATTTACTATGGACAAAAAGACTTGTCTCACAGTTCCTACATCCAGGCCTTCGTTTAAACACTGGAAAGATTTTATGATGCTTTAGGACCTGACAGATCTTATAGCAAGTTTTAAGGAAAATTAAGCAAATTGTTAGTGTCTTGGACATGTTTACTTTAAAAGCCCAAAAGGGGAAGTGTTACAGAACAACCAGATCTAATAATATTAGGTAGCACAATCTTATATAAAGCTTTAAAACTTGTTACAGAGATGTCAGGTATGTTACATTATTAATGTCTACAATCCTGCACACAACTGTAGAAACCTTGAGGATGTGAATAATCCATCTTTATTTGGTGAGCAAATCAGGAACCCACTCTCATAGGTACTTACAGCACTGGGGTTTCAGGACCTATTTCTGAGAGGCAGACTTCTTCCAACACATTAGAGTGTTCAGGTTACAAAGCTCACGTGTGATCAAGGATCTGGTAATCAATGCTGCAATCCACCAGCAAAAAGCCTAATTCTCATGAGTAATAAAAACTGCTTTACATAGCGGGTATTAAGTATTTCCCTTAAGGCCTAACCAAGCATCCAAGGAAACCTCATACCACTGAAGGCAGCTGTAATTGTAGTAGGTATTAATTAATTTGTACTAATTTACAACAGTTTAAGAGCGCAGTGGTACAAGCCTCACCAAATGGTAGGTAGCAACCAGAATGCAAGTCTTTCAAAACAGCTTAAAGCAACTAAGAGTAAACTAGAAACAGACATTAGAATTTTATAATACTTTTTCAATCTTTTATTTCCAAAGTAATTAAACCCTCAATGAGAAATGTCCAGGCTAAAACTGTTGAATTATACAGTTGTATTTATATAACACCAGTCTCTTTCTAAAGCTACATTTCAAATGGGAAAAGCATACTTTTTTTTTTTTTAAATCAAAACCAGCCAAAGAATTTTCCCATAAGCTTTCCAGGAAAGTCAACCTCTGGACTAAAACCAAACATAAAACTTTCATCGGGAAAGGAGAATATTTCATTAAATTGTGAATATGCAAAGACAACATTCAGACATAAAACGATGGAGAAAATTCTTATGCAACTTTCCACTTAGCAGCTACTACAGACTACCACCTACTATAACAAGAATATAACATAATAATTTATTTCAAAAAACTCAACTGAATTCAAGGCACAAGCATTAGATTGTGTGCTCTCTACTTCTGACTGATTTTTGTACACTAATCTTCAGCATCAGGAACAAATGATCAAAAAGCATGACAGTATGTTCCACTCCACAAAGCTACTTTTGTCCACATAACTATGTATGCTTTGTTCCAAAAAGCAGTAGATAATTTTATAGAATCACAGGATTTTGACAAGTTTGATAGTTTTCATTTTTCCAATATTAAAGACTTTTAGCTTATTTATAAAATAATTACTTGGAGAAGCTGGGATATTTATTTTGAAATATGTATCAACTTCCTCTAAACTGAAGAAATAATAAAAATACCTGCAACAACAAAGGTTTTGTAAGAAGAGAGTCTGAAGTGTCTTATAAAATTATTTATATAAAAACTATAGAGTAAAATTTGAAACACTCCAGAAACTTTTGCAGAAAATGAACAAACCCAAGGTCTGTTTTACCAATTCTCAAATGTTTTAAAGTTATTGTAATGCACCTATCTGTGGATATTGGATAATTAATAACATTTAAGTGATACAGCTATTCTACATAATGTTCTAAATAATGCACCATCTTAACCAACACACCAAAAAAACTACCAGTTTTGAAGTTAATTTTGCATTTCAGGATCTACTGTAAAATCTGCTCACAATGTACATAAAAACGTGGGAGTGAGAATACAGGAGGCATCAAACCTGTGCATACTTTACTCTCACTAACACCTCTTTGCCCTAAAATAGGACACCTACAGTAACACGTTTGGTTGCTTTGTGCTGGAATCCTGAAAAGCACAAACAGCTGAAGTTCTAAAGTCACCCCCAAAAACTGAAGAAAATAATTGTGTTAGTTTTCATGCCAGCAAAACATGCACCATAAAACACATACAAATTTACAAGCAAAGAAATGAATACTTGGAAGTGAAAAGTCATCAGCTTATATCCAGTATATGTTTGGGATTCTGTCCCGAATCCCAGCTGCCTTCCATGGATCACAACCTAGTATTTTATCCTAACACACCTAGCTGTAGAGCACAGTGAGGCTGCTGCTTCATGGGCAGCAAAACCACCAAGGAGAAGAAATGGGTATCAGAACCATTTCCAGATAAACTGTTCCTGTTAGCAATTAAAGGTCCTCTGGGACTGTACAGTTTGATCGGTTTACTCCACCCTTTTCTACAGAGTTTTAGGAAAGATGTTGTAAATTTCCATTTTCTTTTTCCACTGCCCACACAGTATGGATGGAAATCAGCAGACTTGCAGCCTATTTCCAGTTCTGCTATTAAATAATATTCATACTATGTTAATCCTCAATTTACTAAGACATAAAATGTGAAAAAGAAAAAAAAAACCAACTAACAAAAAAAAAATAAATGGCTTTACCTGAGCAGCTAGTCCAAATTTGGTGTTTTGGAGGTGGTTTCACTTAGAGACACTAACTGGCAAATTCCAACTAGTTGAAGAATTTTATCTAGCAAGTCTGTGAAATTTTCTGGAAAAGCTTAACCAACTACCCACAGATGCATGTGGGTAGCAATGTGATGTTATTCCTGGAAAGTCTATTTGTAATGTCCACATTTCACATGTGGCACCACTCATCTTCAGTACTCAAATTCTGCCTTCCGTGACATCCTTGCAATAATTTCAACTTGTACAGGGATTTCTATTACCAAAATATTTTACAAAGCAATCTAATTTTTAGAATCACATCAAGTAAAACAGTGTATTGATACCATCTGCAAAATAAATAGGATACTAAAGTTCTGATTTCCATGTAAGTGGATACTCTTGTGTTTAGGTATTTTGACCAGAAAGGCTTAGCCCAACTTTACAGGCATGACTTAAAATATAGTCTACAACTCCATGAACCATTTTGAGAATTTACACAGCTTCCATTCACTGGGCATAACACAGTGTTTCATTTTTTGAGCGAGCTTCAGGACATCCCAATTAGAGCATGGTGCTAAGTGCACCAAGGTTGTGGGCTCAATCCCTGTATGGGCCATTCACTTAACAGCTACATTTGATCATCCTTGTTGGTGTCTTCCAAGTCAGAATATTCTGTGAATCTGTGATTTTTTACTCCACATTTTACCTACAAAGCCCAGGCACAGAACCCTTCACTAATTTGTCTTTGATGACAAAGGAGGTGACTATCAGATACACATAGGACTTGCAACTTGTCTTCTAGTTCCATACTGGAAAAGCCTTTCCATTTTTTCAAAGATGAAGATTTAAGCAATATTAGGTAAAATGTATTTAAATCTTGAGCAAAAGTTTTCTAAAATACATCAGTACATGTAAATACACTACTTTATACTAGGAAGACTTCAGAATGTATCTTTTATTATATTGTGAAAAGGACTGCAAAAGATGAAAAAGTCTGCTTAAAGGAACAATAAAATTTACATGCTCCTCTTCTGTACAGAAAAAAAAAAAAAGATGAGCAGCCATTCAAGATCAGCGAATTTAAGCCAGCATCTTCCTCCATAAAGAATGGCTGAAGTGCTAAGGGTAGAATTTGGGAGAAGTCAAATTCTGCAGAACTGGCTCCAGCTTTTGCTTAGTAGCATCTCTAATCACTCCTACTCCAGCATGTTCTTTCCTTTATACCATACCAAAGTAGTGAGTGTCCTTGACTTTCACTCACTCCTGCTTGTTACAAGCAAAATTATCCTCCTGACGTTTTAACATGGGGACTTTTCTCTTACCTTTGTAATTCCTGCAAGCCAAATTACTTTATCTGGTAATTACCAAGGCACATTCTTTATTTTAAGCTCTGAATTAAAATTAAAAGAAATTTTTATCACCATGTCCACAGCTGCTAGTCAGGAATGATTAGCTTCACAGCTTTCAGACCTTGCCACATCGTTTCAATGCACTATACAATGGCACATTTCAGAAAGATGAGCTTCTTCAGCCAGTACCTCCACTGGAAATAATGGTGAGTGATTCAGTCATCTCAGCCTAAATGCACTCTCCCTTTTTATGGTTTTTCATAATCATTACTGCATATGGCTACCTCTTGGAATTACATAATGTATGCATGTCAGTGCTAATCTATCATGCTCCAAATTCTAAATAAAACACATCAATTAAAGTTGACTTGGAAAAATGATAAATGAAATGGCAACACAGTGAAGAAATACAGTGACATAAACTACAATTACAAACTTCTAACCTTTCTATAATGTTTAGACTAGGCTGTAGCTCAGCAAAAACTTCAGGATGTTTCTTCTAATTTTCCCCTTCATGTAACAAGCAGTTGAGTCTCACAAACAAAATTAGGTATTAAACCATGTTTTCTCCAAAATAAGGGTACTGTTATGAAAAGTGATACTTCAGGTAAGTGTTATAAAATCTGTTTCCACTTAAAATTATTGTAACAACATTTAAGTAAGACTTTGACAATCTGCTTCCATTCATTCATACTTGAATATCAAATTTCTGTATGAAAAATCAGATGAGGCATTCTCCCTTTACATACTTTAGTAATTTAAAATATGTCTTTCTAGGATCTTATACTGAAAACAAACTTTACCTTAATGCTCCCTTAAATATGCATTAAGACAGAATAAGAACAAACCAAGCCCTGACTTACAAAACAGTAAATCTTCTGTCCTGTGCTAAACCCCTTCAGCTCTCTACAGGCTTCCTGCAACTTTCCTTGGTGTCCTTGGCCATGGTGGAGCCCACCTCACACTAAGAGGAAGCCGCATGCAGAAACCAGTGAAGCCTCTGAAGTCCAGCCACCAGAAAGGAAGATATAAGCTTCCGATATTCTATATTCCTATATTCTATATCAGAATGTCATTGCTGGAATTCTTGTAACACTTTAAAAGCCTTTCTTATCTGAACTTTGCAAGTTTATTTATGTGTGTACACATAAAATAGTTTCCCTAAAGCCTTTAGTTCTGTCATATCAGAATTTCCACTAAAAAGTCACCAGGACTGAAAGCTTATAGCTTTCAGCCACACAAAACAGCACTGTGGTTTCTTGTCTCTACTAAAAGCATATTTCCAATTCTGCAAGTCCAGGTAAAGAGGGGAGTCAATTAAGCTGCATTATCCAATTTACATACAAATCTGTTACTGCTGGACACGAAATAAGTCACACGGACGCAGCTCAAGATATGGTGAAGAAGAAGCGAACTCTATTTCTTCTCTCACAATTTATAGCTTTCTGACCATGGCCAGGGATTGGATAGTCAGGATAACACCTTTCTAACCACACTGGCCGTGAGAGATGTCCATCAATATACGTATAACAGAAGGAATGCATACATATCTATGTTTATAGTTACTGTCCTGAGGAAATTCTTTACAAACTATGTCAACAAGCTCCAAAGCTGAGTTTTCAGGGCAACACAAATCCTGTATTAGAAACTTTGACTTGAGCTGGAAAAGCAAAAAAAAAGTGACAGAAGCTATTGAACAAGTTCAGGCTCCAGTTACAGTCAGGTGCTTTGGTGGTGACAGCTCTGAAACAAAGTTACCATGGTGTAAAGTCTGAAGCAGCTAGGAACAGAACTTGGTCACCTGGCATTTACTACCTTCACTAAACCTAAAGCCCTGCAAGGGTCAAACAATGAATAACTACATCATTTGTGAGAAGAAATGCCTAGAAACCCAGGATACAGAGGTGAAATGAGGATAAATGCTTTGCTTCCATACTGAACTTTATGGCTTTTGTTAGTCTAAGCCAGGCCATGGATATTGCTTTAATATGCTATGAATATTTTCAGGGTAAAATTGCATTAGTTTAAAAATAAGGCATGATTCATATAGAATTTTCATGGAATTTTGAAGTAGATTGAATATTACAGCCAGATGTATAAACCTTTAAACAACTACAGTTGGGATCTCTTTTTCCACATAATAAATATAATTGTTTCTACTATGGACTGAGAACACTTGGATACTTTAATATTTGATTCTGCATCTAGTTTATGTATAGTAAACATAGTAAACACTAAGGGTCTGAACCTGAAATGAGTGAAGAATAATCACAGTAGTCGCCTCTTCAAGGCTAAGAAGCTTTTGTAGCAAAGAAGCTAAGAAGCTTGCATGTTACATGTAACAAAGCACACCTCAAGGAAAGGTATGTGAAAAACAAAACACTGTCAAAATTACAGCGAGTACAGGCTTAAATGAATGTTTTTTAAAATAAAAACGAAACCTCAGTTAGGCTTCAGAATATTACTTGTAAGGGTGCAAAATGAAACCCCCACTAAATGCCATTATCCCTTTATATTAGCCCCGGAGCATGCTTAAATTCTGAAGGTTCCAGTCGAGAGGAAACAAGCAAATCCCAAAGCAACCTTCAGTTAAACTTTAAAAGTTCACCTCTCTTTCAGACGATAACGCAATTAACAGACATGCCTCGAGCCAGCAATCACCCCCTCTTCACCTGAAAGGCGAGGCTGGAGAAGCTCCGGGAGAAGGAGGGAAGGGGCTCAGCCCCCTTCCCCGCGCTTGCAGGTGCCGGTCGGTGCCTACCCGGGCCCCCGAGGCAGAGCGAGGCGCCGGGAGCGCAGCGCCTCCCGCTGTCGGGGCGTGGCGGCAGCTCGGGACGGCCGCTGCGGGGTGCCCGCGTCCCGGTGCCCGCGTCCCGGTGCCTACCTTTGCCGGGCCGCGGGTTTCTCCGGGCTGCGGGGCGGGCGGCGCTCCGGGAGCGGTATCCCGCGGGAAGGCGGCCGGGGAGCTGCTGCCAGCCCTCGCTCCGTGCTCGGGTCCTGCAGCCCTCGCAGCTCCTCTCCCGCGTTGCGCATCTGTCTCCCGGCCGGGGGGGCTGGCGGCGAGCGCAGGGACCGGGGCTGTTTCAGCCACCGGGGGTGCTCCGGCCGCCGAGGCCGCTGCCGGTGGCCGTCCCGGGCGTGCAGCTGCAGGCGGCGCTGCCCACAAAGGACAAATTCTTTTTGCACGTCCCGAGCGAGGGAGCGGAAAGGCTCGGTGCCGGGTGGGTCCCCCCGCTACCGGGCGGCTGTAGGGGGAGGACCTCGCTCGGGAAAGAAAAGCCTCTAGTCTTCTGGACAACGTCGAATCATATCATGGAAGACAAGTTATTACTAAGATCACCTTAAATCATTAGCAAGCCACAGCGTTTTCCTTTTTCTCATCTTTGGTGGGTTGTTTTGGTTTTTTTTTAAATAGATGTTGCCAATACCTACAAACAATGTGTGAGGAAAACCACCAGTTTCACTTTGTAGCACAACCTGACGGACTACGTGTAAACCCCTCCTAGTGCAAAGCAGTAGCAGCCCCAGCAGTGTTTTCAATTTACAGTAAGTTCAAAAATGTGTAATCGTAAATGAATTGTACAGATACCTATAGAGTTGTCAAGTGTAAATTTAAAGACTCAAACCTTTAAGGCATAAATGAATGGACAGTGTTTCTTTTTCCAAAGTGTGAGTTACATAACATTTGCATAGCTCGCTGGCACATCCACGCACTATTCATTGCAATACTCTCCCACAAGGTAGCAGGAGGCCGGTAACTGAGTGAGCATTCACTGCGGGTCAGATTCTGTCCTTGCCATGCTTTGCTCTGGAAACCATCCTGTAAACAGCTCGATAGTGAGAACTGGGTGGGACACTAAGGCAAGGGCCCTTTTACACCCCTCTCCTTGGTGTCAACAGCAGAGTTCCTCAGGGCTGTCGCCTGCGGGAGCTACAGATCATCTGTGCACAATTCCCAGCCTCTTCCTTCTAAACACTGGATCTAGCAGTGGATCTAAGTATTTTGTAGAACACATAAAAACCGTGCATGCTTTTACTGAACACAGAGTTGTAGGTTACACACACAAAGCGGTAATTTTCAAACCCTGCAAAGTAAGATTTGACTTCATGGTAAGTGGAAGGTACACAGAAATCCCCACACAGAGCTCCCCCTGCCAACACACAATGCTGTCATTCAGACACAGATGAAAAATGTGCCTTTATATACTACTTTGATTCATTGTCTGTCTCTGATATTTCTTTGTACTTTACAATCTTGTTGAATCTTGCAATACTTACCCTGAATCATGGCACAAAAAGGGATTTCTAAAGTATAATGAAACTGTTTTCATTGATTTCGTATTGATTACACATTTCATGTTTGCAAGTATTTGTATTTACTACTCTTTAGGCTTCTTAAGGGTCAGGCATTACTAGCCTGATGATGGATGCAACAGCCTGCTAATCCAGAAACACTTGGATGGGGTATAAAAAGGGAAATGAATGTAGGACGCAGGACCCCCTTAGGAAACACTGTAAATTGAGTGTTCTTATCAGTCAACAAATGTAAAATACCTTGCACAAATGTGCAGTGAACACCTGAAGATTCTCAGCTGATGTTACTGATCACATCACAACTTAACTGCATACTAGTCAAATAGCTTTCAAGTTCTTGTCTGTTAAATTTTATTAATTAGTACAATTATTGGTTCATATTTAGATTCCTGCTTTTGGTAGTGATTAAATAACCCTTAGATTCAAAAGCCACACACTGCTCCTAGTGTTAATAAAGATGTACTTGGCATTTGCACAGAATTTTCTCAGAATTTCACAGCCCAGGTATTTTGACATTTCTAGGAAACCTTGTCACATGACTGTTAAAAAAAAAAACCTGAAGTGTGCACACACATATGCATATATATATATTTAAATGACTTGTACAAGAACACAAAGCACCAGTACCTACATTACTAAAAAAGTAGTATACCATCATTTGTTGCTGTGGTATTTTACTCTATGTATAAAATTCCAAATGAGAGATACTTAGTGTCTACTTTGATGCAGGGCACTTCCTCTACAATCCACAGATTACCTTTTCTGTAGTTTTGCCCACAGCAGACTTGCCAGTTTCTGTGCTGATGGCAGGACACTGCAGAAACAGGTCACTTTGGAAACAAAATAAAGGCAACCCTGGGGGATTTTGTAAAGGGAAGCCTACATTTCTGCTCCCAAAAGCTTTTCACACACTGTTCTATGCTCTATACTGAGAGCCAATAAACATTGCTTGCTAATACAAGCTGCTCTGAACTAAATGAAAAGAGCTGTTTTTATTAATTAACAGTGGCTGGTGACCATGTTTAAAACTGCATTGCCTGGTGCACTTCAGCATAAAACACAAGCTTGTAATGTATGCTGAAACATGCAGCTGCCCTTTTTACAGCCCCCTCAGAAAAGTTTTCAGCATTTTAATGCTACTGAGCTATGATGTCTAAGAAATGTACCCTTTGATATCTAAAAGTGAGCCCCAGGTACATCCAGGAGAACTATGCTTCATAGAACTGGCATCTGCAGATAGAGCTAGCTGTCAAAACTCAGTGTGTCCTTAACATTAGGACTCTGACAGTAGAGGAGCACCCTCTCTGTGATGGAATAAGGAGATCCATCTATAGGAAGCAGCTCTTAAGAACCGCTTAAAATTACTCATACCTTTCCAATTTGTCCTTCTTCCAGGACCAAGGCTTTTAGGTTTCATTTAGAACCTTTCATTACACTGTCTAAACACCTTAGATAATGCTAATGTTTTATATCAATATCATTATCTCATCCAGGTCTTTCAGATCTCAGCTGAAATAATATAATTAAGTAGACTTCATCAGACTGGGAGGAGGTAGCAATATAGAAGCGTTGATACAGCAAACCATCCCAAAGCAGTATATTAAGAATCAGCTTTCTTACTCATAGTGAAAATGAGAAGAAAAACCAGTTTCAAACTATTTTCTTGAATTTAGAAACTTTCCTTTAAAACATATCTGGGTTTTTTTTTTCCAATTGGTCCCCTCTTTCTCCCAAATTATAGCTTCGCAAATTTTTTCTGAAGTGTTCTAAACCCCTACTGTCTCAGTCTTAACCGGGAGATGCAACAACCAATTATTAAACTATTGAGAGCGTACTGAAACTACTCCATAAAGCTGTAAATCAAAAAGATACTATGAAGGGCAGAGGAGGTTTCAAAAAAACACAGTCAAGAGAAGTTATCATAGCTGTTGAAGTTCTGCCAGAGGAACCTGTGACAAAATTAAATTTACCTGCACTGAGTATATCAATTCCTAAAATACTGGATTTGGTTTAAGGGTCTGTCAGCTACTAAAGTGGTATGACTTCACTAAAAGGATCAATGAAACCATTATCTTCTATTTCTCCTCAAGATGAAGGTGCATCTAATGTGGCATGTGTAGAATATCAACATATGTAATTCAGTTAGGCAAATCATCTCCATTGGGTAAACACATCCCTCTTTACAAAATGACTATCTAATTTATCATCACAACCTGAAGCCCAGCCTTTGGATGTCTTCTGTCACAATTCTGTATTAATTCAAACCTATTCATCTTACAGGAAGCAGTTTGTTGTCTTCAAACATCTGTCTTGTGCCATTTGTGTAGCCCGTGGCTCAGTGATATTTCTGTCTCCTTATTGTGTGTTAACAATAAGCTTGTCTAATTACATATTGTTGGTAAATAATTTACATTTTCCCTTTTAAAATGACCGCCATCTGTGATTGCACCAGCTTTAAAAAAAGCTTTAAAATAAGGAATCTGCATCTCTCTTGGCTAAATTGGCGGTGATTAATATACACTCCCCAGACTTTCCCTTTGCACACTGTATATAAATTGTAGTATTTCCTAATACATTTATCCTACAGATTTCCCACTGCAGCTGTGGATGCCTGATCCCTGTAAGTGTTACAGGCCAGGCTGGATGGGGCTCTGAGCAACCTGTTCTAGCGGAAGGTGTCTCTGCCCATAGCAGGGGGATTGGCACCTAATGACCTTTAAGGTCCCTTCCAACTCAAACCATTCTTTGATTCTAAATATTTTGTAGTATTTGTGTTACACTTATTTCCTGGATTTACCACCAATTCTAGGGGACTATGCTTGACATGCAGCTAAGATGACCAATTCACGGAAGTGTGACACTCTTCTCATTTCCTCTTTTATTGTCCCTTCACCTGGTCCCTTGCAAAGGAATAGCCATATACTGACAGCTCCTCACACTAGCCAGGAAACTGCTCTTGGGATAACACAGCTTTCAGACAAGTCACCTGCACTTGCTACTTCGGGCTGCTTTCCTTCAACATACCGTCTGTGTACTCCCGACTCCGGTTGGAGGCAACGTGGAGATCAGCCTGGCCTCCTCTCAGGCTCCAAGATTAAGTCTTAAGTTTAAGACTTTAACTCGGGCCACAGCGCGTTGAGTGGGACTAGCCCTCGGCTCCTTCGGGGGCCGCCTGTGACCCTACATTTTGCAGGAGTGAGGAGGCGACCTCACTCCTCAGCCGTTCCCTCCCGTTGGCCGCAAACCCCCGAGCGAGACGCGCCCGTTGCAGCCGCGCAGGCCCGCCCGCGCCGGCACCGCAGGGGTGCGCGCCGGGATCCCGTGCACGGAACGGCGGCACGGAACGGGCGCTTTGCGCCGGCCCCCGCGGGGAGGAGACGCGTTGGAGTAACACAGAAGAAGTGGGAAGAATGCCACGTTCCTGGGAATTGTTCATCGTAGGCGCGCGTGAAGCATAGTCACGTAGAACTGGTAGTAAAAGTAGGATATATGTGTAACATAAACACTACTAAGTGCTTAAAAATGTAGAACGGTTTGGGTTGGAAGGGACCTTAGAGAAAATCTAGTCCCAACCCACCTGATGTGGGCAGAGACACCTTTCACTACCCCAGATTGCTTAGAGCCCCATCCAACCTCGCCTGGAACACTTCCAGGGATGGGGCATCCACAGCTTCTCTGGGAAACCTGTGCCAGAGGTATTGGGAAACACTACAATTCACATTCTGTGTACAAAAGGGAAGTCTGGGGACCGTATATTAATCACCGCCCAATTTAGGCACGTTAAGAGGTACGGATTCCTTATTTTAGAGCTTTTTTTCCCCAAGCCGCTGCAGTTACAGACGGTACCAGTTTTAAAACGGAAAGCACAACGTCGCGAAGCTCACAACGCCCGCTCCCCGCCCCCCCCACTCCCCTCAGCGGGAGCGCGCACCCGCCGCCGCGCGCGGCCTGACGTCACCGCGGGCGGGCGGGCTGGCGCGCGTGACGTGCGCCCTCCCCAGCCCTCCCCTGTCCTCCCCGCGCAGGCCGGGCCGCGGGCGCTGATTGGCCGCCGCCTTCCCGCTTCCTCCTCACCGCCCGAGAACCCGCCATTTTGAAAACCTTGTTGATTCCGGGAGGGAGGGAAGAGGGAGAAGGAGAGGGAAAGAGTGCCTGGCGGCTGTGGGGCTGCGCCGCGGCGGTGCGTGTGTGTGTCGCTGCGCCCGGACCCGCCTCGTCCAGCAGCAGCTGTCGCCTTCAGCTGCTGCCGCCGCGCCTGAGGAGGGAGCCGGGAGCCGGGGCTCGAGCTGAGGTGGGTCCCGCCGCCATGGCCGTAACGGCGCCCGAGAGCGGTCCCGCCTCGCCGCGCCCGGGCCAAGCAGGGACGGATTCTGACGAAGAAAAATGAAACGCAGCCGCCGCGGCGCCGGTCGTCCGACCCGCCCCGGGGACGCGCCGTGTGCGGGGCGCTTGTCACCGGGGCTGCCTCCGTCCCGGCCCCTGCCCGAGGTGTTTCCTGGGTGCTGCGGTGTCCTGCGGCGGGAGCGGGCGGAGCGGTCCTGCGTCCGGCGGGGACGCGATGGCGCCTTGGCTGCCGGCGCCACCGGGCGCTGCGCATCGCCGTCGGCTTTGCCCCGGCATCCGGCTTACAAACCGGGAAGAGGGGACAGGTGGAGAGTCCCCGTCTAAAAAGCCCCAGGCGAGGGCGGGAGACCCTCTCCCGGTAGAGGTGAATCCCTTTTTCCCCTAAGCAAAACGTCGTCCCGAACCTAGGTGGTGGAAAGCTAAGAAGTCTCTAACTTTCTCTCTTCTGTAACCTTTGAAAGGGGAAGGAAAGACAGTGTGTAGTGCTTCTCTTCCTTTTACTCATGACTTCAAGTAGAAGTCAGTAATTGCCGTGAAAATACCAGATTACTTACTACAAATGAAATACTGGTAGTATTACCCTGAAAGATAGATTTTTCTCTCGTGATTTAGCCAGGAAACTTTACTTTTCCTCGTACTGTTGGTAATAAATATTAACTCATGTTTTCTGTCATTTGGAAGACGACTGATCTCTGGCAACTGCTAATGCTTCATATAAGCAGCAGATCTAAATGTTACTTATTGCACCTGATCTCTTGTACTGGCTTTAGTATTGCAAAAAGAAAATGGTTAATTTTGTGAAATTCTGTTCCAGATCTAAACGGTGAAAATTTTTGAAAGCTAAAATTTTTAAAAATGAGACATATGGTTATCTTGCTCTATTGGATAGATGTTTTCTGTTAGTAGGGAAATGGTACATGCATAACTAAGATATTTTATTTTTAAAGTTTACATATAGTTTACATATTCAGATGCTAAGAAAAACTCTTGAATATGCTAAATATGAAGCATTTATTCTTTTTTGTTGTAGATCTACAAATTAAAACAGGAAGTATTTTCATGACCAAAGATGCAGCAGCTGTCTGGGTTATGAAAGCAGTGTTAATTCTTCCTTGAATTGCTTGCAAGTTTTTTTTTCTTTTTTTAATGTTTCTGTTCCCATTTCCCACCTAAGCAAGTAACCTGTTTAAGTTACTAGGAAACTTGCATGCATAGTTAACCATGATTAAAAATAAGTATTAAGTTTATAGCAGGGTGCAGTAAAATGCTGATATCTTAAAACACTGCAGTTTTTAATAGATAACAGTATCAGCTGCTTTGAGTGGGTGTTTCCGAATGTTTCACAAAAGCAGCTTGAAGACGTGTGTGAATAGAATTTATAACCTTTTAGAGTGTTCTTAGCCAGACTAGTTGCAGAATGGATGGCAACAAGTTCTGAAAAGTTGTGTGTATTGTGTATATGTCAGGCACCATAGTGATTAGACAATGTCAACAATCAGAGAGTACCAGCACACTGCTTCTGCTGCACAAGAAGATAATTTTTTTAAGCAAGATTCCTGTGCTTTTCATGGATGTTGTTTTACTGATGATGGTTTCCTCTGACTCTTTTCTATAGAAGCATACACCATGTCTTCTGTTGATTCCTCAAAAGAAGATACAATGTCAGAAAAAACAGATGAGAAACAACCTGAAACTGAAAACAAAGCTGAGGAAAGTGATGAAGATGAAGAAGAGGAGGAGGAGGAAGAAGAAAAGGGTACTTGTTTTTCTGTTGAATAAGTTGTTCTTTAATAAATGCCAAGCTATTGAATGCAGTCTGCTGTGATTTTGGCTAATTGTACAATTATTGAGGAGATGCCATAGTGCATCTGTCTCGTGGGTCATAATAGCTTCCCAGTAGACTATATCAGGCAATGCTAAAAACAGTGGTGCTGATTTATCTCAGTAAAGATTGAAGGAATTGCCAGCATCCTGGACTTCTATACTAGGGATTTTTTGTTGTATAAATTTTTTGATGATTGTAGGAGATATTGTCCTTTATCAAATTATTTTTTGCCAGTAACACTCTGAAGTGATCTGTGTTTGCCAAAGAAAAACTTCTAAGTGTGCAGTATTTTTGGAAACAATATGAATGTTTTTGCTTAACTACAGTGAATTAATTTTCTGTGTATCCAAATGTAATTATACTGGGTCAGTAGAAATTCCTTTAGACTAATTTTGGTATATAAAAAATTGCAGCAATATGATAGGATGGGGAAGCAAGGCAGGTTTTTTTGTTGGGGTATGTAATTGGAGGTAGTCAAGGAGAACAAAACAAGATGGGGGGAACTACTATGCAAAAATGTTAATTTCTATTATGAAGTCTCCAGGCATCTGTTTTCAAAAGGAAAGCATTCTTGGAAATATGGCTGTAATGTGGCACAGTGAAAACCAAGTCATTGATGCTCTTGGATCCTTGAAAGAGATGATGTTTGTCTTTAGGAAAGGCAGTAGAAAGAAGACAGATTATGCTGTTTGGAAAACAGCAGAGTAATTGTCATTGGATTTTCAGAAAAAAAATTCTTTTTGCTCTGGTTTTGATTATGTTCATGCAAGTTTTGAAGCGGCTTTCAGATGTTAAAGCCAGGACAGCCCATCTGTTTAGCTCTAAGGATGGTATTACTTGAGGTGTCAAGTATTTCAGTATGAAATGTTCAGCTGAAGCGTTAGCTTTTTCTTCGGAGTGGTATCATTAAATTAGTGATGTGCTGGGTATATGTAAAACAATCTAAATATATTCATTAGTAAGCAGTACCAGAATTACTGGGAATAATATTCTTGCAGTATTAGTGACACTTGTATTGTGCCCTGCGGAGTGCTTCTCTCTGTACCCTGGGATGTGTAGTACAGTCCCACTGCACTTGTGCTTCTGCCTCTCCTGCTGAAATGTGTGGTTTCTCCAGTCCAGTAGTGGAAAACATATTGTGTGCTGGCATCCTGGACCCTGCTTTTGCCTATCTGGTGGTAGTATTCTTCATAGTGCTGTGCATGGAGCTGTGTGCATACAGAGTGCAGCATCCAAAGAGAATGTGCAAACAAGGTCAGTTTTGTATCTGAAAAAGGCAGTGAAAGGAAAGAAGGATTTGTTTCTGAAAACACATAGTCCTACAGTCTCCATTACAGTGAAGTTACCTTTAGGAAATGCCCAGTCTTGTCTTCAAGGTTTCCTTGGATACAGGATTGTGGTGAAGAACTGGAGAGACTTCTAGTTATGTACATGCAGCTCTATAAAATCACGCTGGCTTATTAGCCAAAGGTTTGAAAGTGTTATAGTACCTGGTTATATCATCATCCATTTTTGATTTGCTATTTCAAAGAGTCAGTGTTGTGTTGCCTGTCACTTCAGTCAGATCTGCAATGAAGAACATTGTGTTTAAGGAAGCTGTCTTTTGCAGAGAAGAGTCTCATTGTTGAAGGAAAAAGAGAGAAGAAGAAGGTTGACCGACTGACCATGCAAGTTTCCTCACTGCAGAAGGAACCTTTTACAGTTACACCAGGTAAGCTTGACTTCTCACATACGAATTGTGAGTGTTAGGAATGATAATGAAAACTTTAAAAAGATGAAATTACTGATTTGTTGTAGGTGAGACCTAATTTATGAGTCATGATCCCTTTAAAAATAATAATGCTATAAAATATGGAAAGTCTTTTATTCTGTAGCATCAGTTTAAACTGTAAAAGTTACATGATGTTTAAACTTACTTGGAATAGGATCTTCAGTACCTCACCACTCCTAACAAAGGCAGGAGCAGCCAGAATAGAAAGAAATGCAAAATCCTTGTACCCTGATCTAAGTAGTATCAAGTAAGGCAGGTAAAAAGCCTGTCAGGATGCCTAAGTGATAGGAAAAGGCCTGCTTAATGTGTGACCTATTATAATGTCTAGTTATGTTTTTATGGAAATTCTTTGCTTTTTTTTTTTTTTAAAAAGTAGAAACTTTAAGTTACAAACACATAGGTAACTACAAATGTGATGCATAGCATAAATGATTTTAATTGTTTCAGGAAAAGGACAAAAACTCTGTGAAATTGAGAGGATACAGTTCTTTCTGAGTAAAAAGAAAACAGACGAACTTAGGAACCTGCACAAACTCCTCTACAACAGACCAGGCACTGTAAGAATTTCGATCTTATATCCATTAGTTCTCATGTATAGTGAAAATGTAGTGCAGTTTTTTACATTTGCACATATGGATCTATTTCTTGAGTGCTATTTATTACAAGCTGCTTAGAAAGTGGGTATTTGCAGGACCAGTTAAATAAGCTTCCTCCTTTTAACTCCTATAAACTCTCTCCCTATAAAAATCCTGTGGCAGGGTGTACTAAATCAAAAGTCTCTTGAATGTAGATTTGATTTTTTTTTCTTTAATGGTGGAATGTTAGATTACCTTACAAGGATGAGTTGGAAATAATTTACGGTTCACATGCTAAAAGCTGCTGACATGCAGGTGACACTCAAAATACTGCATGTGTTAATACATTGCTGCTTTTCTGCTATTTTTCTCTTAGTTTGCAGTAAGCAGTAGAAAAATAAAAGTGATAAAAATCTCTACTAAGATTTTATATATAACAGTTTTCCTAAGATAATTAAAATATTGTCCATTTTGTATTTAAGGATGACACTTAAAATGTAATGACAAGTCTTTCTTGGAGTGGTTTATGTATCACTGATTGTGCCTTAAATTTCAGAGTAAATATGACCCATTTTCCTTGCTAATGGAAGCAAAATGTGAAATTGAGGCAGATTAAATTGTACTATTTCTATACGTTTACTGTAACTATTGGAACTTTTTTAATATCTTTATGTATTTTGGAGACTTGAACAGCTGGCACAGAAACCAGAAATTAAATAGTACTAGTATACAGATGTAATTATATCTATATAATATATATAATATACTAGATCTAATTTCTTAGACCACTGCTTCTGATGGAATGCTTGTTTAAATGTCAAAGAATGATCTGTTGCCACAAGTATTTAGAAAAAAATATATCAGTACGGTTTCAGTCGAAATTGTATTTAGTCAGAGTTTTTGGGAACTCAGAATGCTGTTTGAGGTAATGAAGATCAGATCTTGTCTTGTATGGACATATTTGTATGTGCTTTTAGTTGTACTTAACATTTTTAATAAAACATACCAGTACCACCTGCAAATTTTCTTTAGGTGATGGACAAAGCTCTTTGGAAAAGGAGCTCAGCTTTGGTAAAATTACAAAAAGTACATTTGTGATCGTGATGGGAGCAATTTTCCATTTATAAGGGCTATTGGAATGGAAGTTCAATCCAGATCAGACACCAGGTGTAATGATAGCAGTTGTAGATTGGGTGGTACATAAATGCAGATATTGGTCCTACTAAATAAGAGGTTCAAAAATATAGTCATGGAATTATGTAAGACTTCAGAATAGCTAGTAAAGCAAATCTACTTTAGCAGATTATAGAATAAAAAATAAAATTCCCTATTTTGTAACAAATTACATGATACAAAGCATGCAACAGGCTTCATAAAGTTGTAGTTTTGCAAACCTGTAAATCATCATGCAGTACATTCTAAGTGAGCTTGAAACTGCAAGTGACTTCGTCTAGTAAGTTATTAAAAGTACCACAGTCACAAGAAATTGAACTTAATTATTGTAGTTTGTCTATCATAAGATAAAGCATAATCCATGTAGATTATAACCTAAAAGGTGTAGCTTTGTCTACAGAAAGCTAAATGCTAGAACAGATTTTCTTGTATGAAAGGTTAACAATTGTAGTCAGATGAAATAGTTTAAACTGCTTGCAATGAAAAGTAATCTGTGTCCTCTGTTCTAGGTTGCATCCCTAAAGAAGAATGTGGGTCAGTTCAGTGGGTTTCCATTTGAAAAAGGAAGTGACCAATATAAAAAGAAGGAAGAAATGTTAAAAAAGTAATGATCTCTTGATACTTAACATAGCTTGACTCATGCTATGCAATCTATTTTTTCTTTTTTCCATCCACAATTTTACTTGAGATTAACATTAAACTGTAAGACAGGTGGCTGTTTACTAGAGCTCTGCAATTTTTTTTCTGAGTTCATTTTAATCACACAAACTGGTATCTTAAGACAGCTTGAAATGTATTAAGAGTTAAATTGTGAACATTTTATTCGCAATTCCTACATTCCTGATTTTAACTGTTGCATGCTAACTAGCAGATTCTTCTACCAAGGGAGAGGAAAGCGTTATTTCCCCGGGGCAAGCATAGTGTTGTGAACACATTGCACTTTATTCATGGTGCAAACCTGCATCCTTCTATGCCTCAAAACCTTCCTCCTTTAGAATCAAAGGCATCTATGAGTATTATATACTAAACATACAAGAATTGCTCTAGCAACTAATCTCACAAACTTTTTTTTTTTCTTTTTTACTGTCTCCCTTCATAAGTCGCTTTTCCATCAATAGGAGAAGCTGCTGCAACTTAGTTTTGGCTGGACTGAAAAGGTTTAAAATGCCCTTGCATATTTGTGTAGGTAGTTGTAACAAATGAAAGAACTAATAACATCTACAAAATATATTCTAAAACTGGGTGGTTTTTTTAGTTCCTGTTTGCTGGTAGTGGAAAGGCTTCCAGAACTTGGATTTTCCAAGTCTTTCTTCTTCAGATAGGCAGTTTTCCAGGAGTACAGTTTGCCAAATACATGGGAATCTACAAGACAAACTCTTACCTCCTAATGGGAGTTTTGACTTTTTCCCAAAGGTTTAATTGGATAATTCCCCCTATCAAAAAAGGGTGCAAAGTAAAGTAATTTTGCACCTTTTCTTTTCTTATTTTCTATATGAAACAACTGC
The DNA here is from genome assembly GCF_049639895.1 of Pseudopodoces humilis. Lineage (NCBI taxonomy): Eukaryota > Metazoa > Chordata > Aves > Passeriformes > Paridae > Pseudopodoces > Pseudopodoces humilis. The sequence continues at coordinate 90,927,718 of NC_142200.1, read as the reverse complement.
TAGTTTAGTCTTCAGCAAATATTCTGAAACCTGATTGCATTGGGTTGCATATGAAGGTGCAGAGCCCTGTATGCTTGCATTACTGTGGTAGCTTCTGCTGCTGTTTGTAGCTGTGTGGAACACAAACTGTTGATCAGTTTGTTAATTTGTTCTGCCTCTGTGGTTGATTTCTGCCCAGACTTTACACTTGCATGTCATATTTTAGCAGCATTGAAAAAGATGAGCAAAGGTCAACATGTATTTTGCAGAACCTTACTATTCAGGCTATACATCATAAAGAATGTAATACTTTTTTTACTATGGTTCCTTAACTTTTTTTAAATATCCTGTTATACAGACATGCAGATTTGGGAATTCTGTTTTATTTTGCTTTATGTAATATGGTGGCGATTCTTTGCTTAATCATTGATAAGTCTGGAAATGTAGTTGACTGTGTGTATATATATATTGTCAGGTGGCAGACACAAACCAGACAGCAGCTTCTAGCAGTCAGGTGTTGACTGTTTAGGATGTGATACTGAATCTCTTCTTATTTTCTTTTTTTTTTTTTTTTTTTCCCCTACAGATTTAGAAATGCAATGTTGAAAAGTATCTGTGAAGTTCTTGACTTGGAAAGATCAGGAGTTAACAGTGAGCTCGTAACCAGAATATTAAACTTCCTAATGCATCCAAAATCTTCTGGCAAGGTAAGATGCAGGTTGTTATGCTTGCTCTTATAGCTCTGTTCTGATGGAAAGTGCATCTGTTCTCTATTGCTCATTGTTTGCTTGTTTCCAGTAATAATATAATTACTGTTCTAACTTACTGAAGTAGGAATGACTTCTTGAAAGAGAGTAGTTCTACTACTGCAGGCATCCGTAATGGGGTGACAACTTAAATAGAAATTCTGTTTACTTGTGGGTGTCCCCATTAGACACTGTTAGTGCATGAACACATGGAGCTCATTAGGATATCGATTCCCAAATGCCAATTATCCTCTGCTTTGTGGGTGGAGGAGAATAGATACATGAAAGGATGGGAAAATCAAGTGTCAGATGTTGCCTCTGTTTGCTGTATTTCACAAAAGTATGTTATCACATCACCAAATGGAATTTGTTGCAGGGTACAAAAGCTTGGATTTAGCCAGTGCACTAGATTCAGAGTGCAATTGCCAGGACTGCTAAACTCTGTTGTTAATCTTCTTGGACTTCAGTTTTTAATCTAAAAGTAATACTAAAATAGTTGCACTATTGCTCAGGAAATTAAATCTATTCCAAACAAACACTGGAAAGTGATGTGAATAAATGATGGGGTCAGCATGCAGCTTTAGGGACACAGGTACTGAGTTACAGCAAAATGCAGGTTTGCATAAGAAGTGACAAAATTTCTGCCTTTGAGTCTTCTGAGTCATTAACTGATTTGTTACCAGAAGAAAAGGCTTGGTAGGTAAAAGAACAAGAAAGGCTTGGTAGGTAAAAGAATGAACCTTTCTTGCTTCCCTTCTCTAACCTTTGAAGATTTGTTTTCTTAGGGAAGGGGTGCACTTATCTTAGAAATGAAATTTCATTTTGCTCAGCTCTATCTCATTAGTGAATGTTTACTGCAAAATATTATGGCTTAAGTGTAGTATATAAAATAGCCCTGGGTTATGTTAAGGCACCTCTATAGTTTTTTACTGTTCTTTCATGTGATTTGAAATAATTTATCTTTTTTAAATTTACTTTTATATTCCTACTTGGATTACACACATCTCTTGTCTCTCAGCCATTGCCAAAGTCCAAAAAACCACAAAGCAAAGGTGGCAAAAAAGAGCGGAGTAGCTCTGGAACAGCAAGAAAAGCAAAACGCACCAAGTGCCCAGAGATCTTGTCAGATGAATCCAGTAGTGAGGAAGATGAAAAAAAGGAAAAGGATGAGTCTTCAGAAGAAAAAGAAAGTGAAGATGAGGTAATAAGTTATTTTGTTTGTTCTTCAACATTATGTCATTGCTTTCAATTGGTAACTCTTGGAACACAGAACTGGGGAGTGAGGTTTAGCTGAAGAAGGGAATACATCTGCAATTTTTAAGAGGTTTTACTAAATTCTTCATGTGTTGAATTTAGAGAATCATTTAGATAAAAGGCAAAAGTTCTGGTGCTTGGGTGTATGTATGCACCTTATAAAACTGTTTGCTGTGTGTAATTTTGAGGCAGCCAGGATTGCTAATGTAATTTATTGTATTTCTCAGATCATCTTGTGATAACTTGTAATTTCATAATGCAGTGTTTGATATGATACCTAGGACTTAACTTTGAGTTCAGGAGGAGTCACTGACCTACCTCACTGCTTTGGTTTGGGATCTTTTTTCCATATTTCTCCTGGATTTTATATCTTAATCTCTCTCTTCAAGTTTTGTGTCTTAAAGTAAGCACAACATAGTAGGCAGCCTTAAAAAGATCTCTGCAATCTCTGGAGTGTCTTAATCTCATTGTATTTTGTGTTTTCTTTAAAACTTTTTGCATACTAGGCAGGAAGCATCAAATCATGGAATAGTTTGGGTTGGAAAGAACCTTTTTAAAGATCATCTAGTCCAATCCTCCTGCAATGAGCAGGGACATCTTCAGCTGGATCAGGTTGCCTTATTCAACCTGGCCTGGAATGTTTCCAGGGATGGGCATTCACCACCCCTCTGGACAACCTGTTTCCGTGTTTCAACACCCTCATTGTAAAAGAAATTCTTCCTTATTTTTCTTCTAAATCAACCCTCCTTCGGTTTAAAATCGTTACTCCTTATCAGACCTCAGCGGCAAAGTGCAATTAGTCAAACTGCTGGTGCCCAAGTTCTTTATGGAAACTATGGAACCCCTGGTGGTAATAAAAGTCCACTCTTTACTTAGGTTACATTCTATCTGTTGAAATGGAAGTGTAACACGGTGTTAATAGCCTGAGCTATAGGAAACAGTAGCAATCTTTTGTTGAAAGGCAATTAATGTAACAGATTGTTTTGTTGGGGTCATTTTGATAGGTATTTGGTTTAATGTAAAAAGATGGTTCAAGGGAATTTTTATGCCTCCATGAAACAACCTTAATTCTTACTGTGCCTTTTTCATTCCTTTTAAATGGCAAATTGAAAGAGAGCTGAAATACTAGAAGTTGACATATCTGTTAATTTTTTCAGGAAAACAGGGTTTCTGCTTTGAGGAGAGGAATATCTGTTTCAGTGGCAGGAGTTGTCTTTCTTCCAATAACTAAGTTATTTTTAAAAAAACCCAAAAATCTAAAACTCTCCAAACAAAATTCTAACAAACAAAAAGGCATAGCAGTAAACTCCATTGATCTAAGTGGGTCATCTTTGCTTTCTTTCAGAAGGTAGGAGTTAGGTATGTCTGCAATGTCTGAGCGGACTGAATTCTTCAGAAACTGAAGTTTAGGTGTATGGAATAAATCGTAATTATTACAAAAGCACTTGTTTGTCAGATTAGTTTGAAAATAGGACCTGGTGAAATGGAAAATCTCTGTACAGCTTTAAGATTACAGTATTTTTTAAGAGTTAGGGTTATGACAGCTTTTGATATACTGGATGTAGGCAGTGTATCTATTTTGCTGTACCAGCTCTGTTGGAAACTTAGGCATGAAGTGGCTGGAGTAAATTGTGCTCAGAGTGGAAATTTTTCCTTTTATGGAAAAGAGGTATGTACTTCTCTTAATGGAAGAGGTTCAAGTAATACCTATTACTTTAATTTTATGATTTTCTTTTTGTAGCCCCCTAGAAAAGCATCTAAAAGAGAAAAATCTAAAAAGATGGCTTCTAAAACCAAGAAAGCTGTGAAGGGTGCAAATGTCAAGAAGGCAGACAGCAGCACTACTAAGAAAAACCAGAACAGTTCTAGAAAAGGTAAATGCTTTAAATCTTTCATCATGCATTGCCTTGTAGCTTAACTGGCATGTTTATTAGAAAGGAAGCTTTTGCGCTGTATTGTGAAGGAAAATGGAATTTGGTAAATTGTTGGTTTGCTACTTGATGCTTCTTTCCTTGAAACAGTATTTATTAAAAAAACCTGTTGGTTTGGGTGTATTTAATGTATTTTCTGCTGTGTGTATGTGAATAGTTTTTATTTGCATATAAACTGAAAGTATCAGCCAAGTTCTCCATTTTGCTGGAAGAATATTGGTAAAGTTCTGTTTGGGCCTCTATAGTGGCTTTATGCAAATCTTGTAATTGATCCAGTAGTGTGTATCCCATGTGTGTGTCTTTGGTTCAGCAGCTTGATACTGGTTTTTTGTTAACACAGATATGGTTTCTCCATGTGTCCTTTTGCAGTTGTTTTTCTCACATCTCACAATGTGCATGATACAGACACTGAATTTCTTAATTGCTCTGTAAAGATTGCAGTAGTGAGGTTGGGAGCAGTGGTATTTTGCAAAGCACCTTTGCCCAAAAGGGCCTGGGCAGGGCCAGATGGTTCTTTGCAGACAGCTCATGGAGGGCCATTCAGCAATGGCCGCTCCTGATAAGGAACACTGACAGCACTCAAAGCTCTTGCAGCAAGTGTGGGGCCAGGGAAGTGACTGGCACCCCTGTTCAGCACCTGTGAGCTGGCCTCGGCAGCAGTGTCCAGCTGTGGGCTCCCTAGGGCAGGCGTGGACATCATGGAGTGAGTCCAGTGCGGGGGCACCAAGATGGTGAGGGGGCTGGAGCTCAGGGTGCAGGAGGGAAGGCAGAGAGAGCTGGGCCCGTTCAGCCTGCAGAAGTGACGAGTGAGGAGGGATCGTCCTGCAGTCTGCAGCTCCCAAGTGGGAGAGTTTGGGGAAGGCAGGGCCAGGCTCTGCTTGGAGGTGCACAGGGAGAGGATGGGAGGTGACAGACACAAGTTGCCACCAGGGAAACTGCAGTTATTTGTTAGGGGAAGAAACTTCAGCATGTGGGTGGTCACAGAAATGGGGCCTGGAGGAGCAGTGGAATCCCCATTGGTGGAGATGTTTGGACATCAGCCTGGCACGGTCCCAAGCAACCAGCTCCATGTTGGCCTTGTTCCAAGTAGCAGCTTTGGTACCAGATGATCTTCAGAGCTCCTTTCCCACCTTAAATTCTGTAACACTCTGCGATAGCAGCCAAGTCTGTCACAATTGTAGTCTAAGTTACTAATGCAGTTTATATCCAAGTTACTAATGCAGTTTATATCCATACTGCAAAGTACTCTATTTAATGCCGGTAGTGGCATATGCATGCTACAGCACAAGCATCAGGTCAGATTAGTTACCCTTCTTGTCATTGCTTTGTGAAACGCTGCAGGTAAACTTTTTAATCATAGAATTATGCTAAATTTCTTTCATAATCTTATTTCTCAGCAGAGCAACTGGCCTGTGCTTAACTCAGTGTATTATCAGTTTGATTTCTAAATGTGGCTGTGTTCTGTGTACACCTTATTTTGTCATCAACATATATATATATACACACACAAATGTTATATGTGTGTTTTTCCTGTAAGTTGCATAAGATATTCATAATTTCTTATTTACTACTGCATTTCTGTTTGCACTACAAAAATCAAAACGTTAAGTAGGTCATTTTTGTAAGGTCATTATCTAGTTTGTTTGGCATCTGCTCTGAATTTCATCTTGTTGGCAGTAGAGGAACTGAGTGGATACTGGAGTCATTCAGTCTAATTCCTTTTCTGCTGGCAAAGATGGTAGGAGTGTCCTGTGCTCCTTAACTCAATTTACAAAGTTCTCCTTTTTTGTTCTCATGGTCTTTTTGATAATAAGTTTCCAAAATTACATTGCAAAATTACAAGATCCTAGTCTACAGCACTCCTAGGGGAAAAAAGAAACACAAACTCCTTTTTAAAGGAAATAATTACTTTTTATTTTCTTAGGGATGTATTGCCTGAATTTAAATTGTTGTAATAAGTATTTTCCATTAGTTTGATAGATTAAATTAGTCCCATACCTTTTAGAGTTCTTGTTGATATTTAAACTGATGGTTCATCAATAATTACACAAATTCATAAATAAATGTAGTATTGATAGCATTAGCTTTGTTTTTAAATGGATACCAGGTCTAGCAAGATGTCTGGTTTGAAGGAAAACATCTGGATTGGATGTTTGTGGGAAGTTCTGATGGCTTCTATTTTGAAGGAAGAAAATGGACAAACTGAAAACCTATTACAATCCAAATTGTTCTTCATATTTAGAAAGCGAATCTGAGGATAGTTCAGATGATGAACCTTTAATTAAAAAACTGAAGAAACCACCCACAGATGAAGAACTGAAGGAAACTGTCAAGAATTTGTTGGCCAATGCAAACTTGGAGGAGGTTACAATGAAACAGATCTGTAAGGAGGTAAGTAAATACAATTTTGCAGTCTTCATAGGTAGTGGATTTTTGTGAACTGACTTTTATCATCCTTTTATCATTTCAGAAATGGAGGCTTGTACTCTGCGCTGTTGTTCAGAAACTAGATAGTTTTGCATTGGTTTATTTACTTGTTAATAGCTGTAACAATGAGAGTTTTAATCTTCAGATATGCAACACTGATATCAGCATTAAAAGGGAAATACTAAAATTAGCTACCTGGGAAGTGACAGTATTACCTCCAAACCAAGTGCCTTGTGTGACAGAGAAAATATCTGACATGTTTAGACAGTGCAGCAGGTTTGCTGCTGTCCATAGGGGACAGCTGTGTCCTGTGCTCTGTTCATTTCTGCTGCTCACTTTGCACAGTCATTCTTCATATGTTCTCCTTATAAGTACATTCAGCTGTCACCTATCAGCATCTATCAGGATAGTTCTCAGCTGAGTTAGTGAGTGGAATCAATACAGCAAGAAATCAATTGCCAGAACAGGTGGGAACTATATGCCCAGAAAAGGGAAAGGTGGGGGAAAAGTGACTAAAAACACAAATATAGTTACCTTGATATTTTCTGGTTAACTCATGTGTTTGGTTTTCCTGGTAATTTCAAGAAGTTGTCTTGAGAGAACCAAACCAGAACTTATGAGAAAACTCTATGTAACTTGTTTTCATATTTATAGTCATTCTTGAAGCCTGAAATTTTGGTATGCTGAAATAAAATAGTCTGAATTGGTTGTCAGTGTTGGCATCTGTTTTTTGTTTGTTTGGTCCTCTCCCACACTGTTAACCAAAGAGTAGTTGTACAATAGCACTAATATATTGACTCTTCTGTTAGTCTTTTGAAAGGATCACAGTTTTACTTATTATCAAATACCATGGCTTATTTATTTTACATTAATTGTTTAGCTTCCTACACTAATGCAGGGCTATCTGACTACTTAAGAGAGCATTTAAAACAAAAATTGGAGAATTCTTACTTGTGTGACCTGGCAAGCTAGGCATTTCACTTTGTTGATGTGAAAAATTATAGTACTAGTTTAGTCAGTGACCAAACATAAGAGTATCTGCATTTAAATATTTATGTGGTCCAAATAAGGACAGGAAAATAAGCTTGTGTTTTTCTCTATTAGCAGAGGGCATTATAGCAGTTGTAGTACTAGAAGTACCAACATCAGTTTTTGCCCTAATTTCATTTAAGCTTCCTCTATTCATACAATCCATTGAATGAAAGTAATTTGAGGCTTGTTTTGTGTTTTTGTTTTGTTTTTACTTTTTTTAGGTGTATGAAAAATATCCTAGTTACGATTTATCTGACAGAAAAGACTTCATCAAAAAAACAGTCAAAGAGGTAAAGACCTGATAATTTAGAAAATATTCTGGGTTGGGGTGGGGTTTTTTTTCCTTCAGCCTGGTATGGCATCTTCTTACACAGTTTGAATAGCTTCTTGTATAATACTGGAAATTTAGTGCTCACCTAAACCCTAAACCTTGGATGTTTCATTAGGGTTTTTTTCCCTTGTGTTTCCCTTTTCCCTTGTGTTTCCCTCTTTAAAAAAATAATTGCTTCAGATTCTTTTCTTAGCATGCCACTACTACTCTCATGTATTTGTTTGGTAAGCGTAACTTGAATTAACATTATCATAGTTTTTAATGATTTGTACTCTGAAAGCTATGAATTTGCTTTAAATTACAACCTCGGCTGCAAGATGTAATCTTATTCAGGCACTGGCCACATACATCTGTAGACAATAGCACATGAGGTTGTACAAGCTCTGCAGACTTGTCAGCTAAGGCAAAAGGGAATAAAGACAGATAGCTTTTCTTTATGTGCTCCTGGTAGTACAGTTATGATATGATGATCTTGCCTTTGAGTTTGTTGTGCTGAAGATCAGCTCTTATCTACTGTACTTATGACAGAGGGTTTATTGTCCAATCTGAGCTTTCTAATTTGTTAAAAAAAATCAGGTTTCATTACTTTTGCTTGCCCTAAAAATAAAAATGGAACTGTAGAAGTGAGGTTCACTTAGTGGAGTTAATAAAGTAACTTCATTTTCATGTAGCTTCACTTAGAGATGTTGATACATGGCTATGTAGAATTGCTATGTCTTGTGCATACCTGTGTCACTATCAGCAAAGGCATAAGAGAGCAATTTGTCTGCTCTAGGGATGTTTTTGGGTTTTTTTCAAAAGCAAAAGGAGAGTGTATTTTCATGATAATTTGATACAGAAGGAGAGGTTATATGTGATTGGATTGAGAAAAAGGAGAAAACTAATACATTTCTCTTTTCAGTTGATTTCATGACCTGATTTGACTGTGGGAAATGAAGATTCCTGGGCTTATGTTTCCATGGATTTGAAGATCTGATAGGCACCAGCAAAAGGAATGTTGTCTTACCCTTGTGGTATTTAGTCAGAGCTAATTCTGCTGATCTAATATTGAGTGTTAATGTAAATTGCTTTGTGTGGTTTTTTGTTTTGTTTTTTTAAACAGAACTGCATTTGATTCAATTTTTAGTTGAACATACATAAGTTTCATGCATGGCAGTAAATGTTCCCTTTTTTATAGTTTTGTACATTTTGAATTGCATTGTGTAACTAGATTCATTAAAGCCATCGTAGCTTTTTAGCGTGGATTACCTGCCTACAGGAGATTTTAAAATTGACTAAGATGAAAGCTGCTTATCTACACATATACATGCAGAGACTGGAATATTGCAGTATTGGTTACAAAGATATTTTGAAGACATTAATTCTGACAATAGGAAGAGTTAGTCACGTATTAATCTCTTCTATATTCTGATTAATTCTACCGATACAGAACTACTCTGAATCTAGATCAGTCTTGCATGTGTAGGCACTGAAAGAACTATCACAGCATGGTAACTAATTGGCATATAGGTGTTATTTTTGTACTTTTAAAAGGCTTTTTGTTGTGTATATAAAGTTATTTCAAATTTCTTTTGTGCAAATCAGTTTTTTAATCTTGGTATCTTTGAATTTATGACATGAAATGTCAGTGTGAGGCAGTGACGCAGTGATAACAAGTGGTGTGCAGAAGTTTCATGAAAATGAGCTTAGGTTTCATTTAATTTAAACCTGTAGTTTAACTTTATACAGAGACCACAGACATTGAAACAATGTCTTGGATGTAGTAAATAAAATCCCTCCAAAGGCAATAGGAAAATTTCTAAAGTTCACTTTGCAAAATATCTTTTATGTTGGTGTCTTGACCTGATGGCCTAGCATCTCAGAAGTGGCTATCCAAGAGCTGGAGGCTTGATAGCTTTGGAAATCCACAGGGCTTCCAAATTGGGCAGCACTGATGTGAACATATGTTTAACCTCTCTTCTGTGTGGGAACGCTTTTCTGAACCTGAGCTTCATTGCCCCAGTATGGACAATGGTACTTGTAAGCCTGCAGTCTTGAACTTTGGCTGGCAGCTTTTAGGATCAAAGCAAACTCTTTGCATAAATTTTTTGTTTAGGTTTACTCTTCTGCATACACCTTGTTTCTAACATGGGAAGTCCTACACTTAAAATCATAAAACTAAGAGCTGCCGAAGTGTGGGCTGCCATTCACACCATGAGCACAGAATCCCTCTGACTAGTATTGCTGGAAAGACAAAGTGTATTTTTTTGAATTTTATTATTGTACAGATGAGAAGTAAGGGTTCATAAATTATCTAAATTCCAAAAATGTTCAGCCAGTCAGACTGTTGATCTTACACACTCTTTTGAATTTCTTTGCGTGTAACCATTTATAAAAAGGCTGAATGTAATGGGGATTTTTTGTATTCAATAAATGTCTTTCACAAAAATGTAAATCAGTTTTAATCTAACATTTGTTTACATGTATAGTAAAAACAAAGCCTATACAGGAACAAGGTTGTTTGTCTTTATCTCATCTGCTAGAAACTATTGGCTTTTCTTCTTTAGAAGACACTATAGCTGAAATGTGTGTCCTTGCACTGGGATTTTATGTCTTCTGTGAGGTTAATTTGTGCTTTGTTTTGTTTTTTTGTGGGTTTTTGTCTCTGAACTGTCTTAGTAGAAAGAACACTTCTTAATTTGCAATTAAAAATGTCAAAAATTTCCAAGTCAGTCTTAAGAGCAGAAAGTTACTTGTATTTAGTTTTGATGTTTTACAAATACTTGAATGATCTTTTGATTTTTATGTAAATGTACTAGCCAGTTTTAATGATATGGATCAGGAAGTGTTTTTAAGATTCACAACTCCAAAGTATAAACATTTTTAAAATAGTTTGAAGTCTAGTGAAAACTTAGAAAAGGATAGCATACTTCTATTTATTGTATAAATGCATTACTTGCCACTTTGGAATTGCACTGATGGAATGGAAATGAACTTGACATCCTTCAAATGCTTTGTTTAAATCTCTTAACAAGTCGGTGTTAGGCCTCAATAGAGAAGAAATGCCTGTTTCCTATCAAATCCAAACCAGTCTGGCTGCAGCTGATACAAGATTCCAGTTCTTTCTGCAACTGGGAGAAAGGCTGCAAGACAGTACAAAAAGGTAAATAAATGTCCTGCTTATCCTGATGCTGATGGTTTAGAAGCACATCTGATCAAGGATCTAAATCCTGTTCACAGAGTCTCGTAAAAATAGAAATGGGTTCACTGGATAAAAGGTAACTGAATAAATTGTTCAGGTGTGTACCTTCCAGATGCTTAAGGTAATGCCCTGACCATTATATTCTAGAGAAAAAATAGTCCTAAGATCTTGATTTGATTGCTTCCAGCATAATTCCTACAATCCGATGTATCAGTTCTTCTTTAGTTAAAGTATTTTAATATATCTTCTTTAGTTCAGTATTTTGGTTGGTGACTTGCAAAACCACAAGTTAATCTGAATGATTTCCATGTATAAACAGCTGTTCTTATGAGCACTTGTGGCAACAGTGTATGGGCCTTGCAGGAGAAGGAAGATGGAAAGGGCCAAGTGGGGAGGAGATCAGCAATTTGGAGTGAAAAGAGGTTACATGCATTTAGAGTTATGTGGTAACCCATGGCATAGTGGTCAGGCATGTCTAACCAAGATGAAATTACAAAGACAGCTGTAAATTCCATCCCACTTTCTTTCCAGAAGCTCTAAACTAACAGCCTTCTTGGACCTGACCAGGTGGTTTATAGGGTCTGTTGTCTTTCTGTGTTACCCTGTTAAAAGCACATGACAAAGCAAGATCTAAGAATTGTCTGAGTTTGTATTAGCCATTGCTAAGCTGTACTTGAAAATAACCCTTTTGGAGGCCCATACTTAATCTGGACAAATAAAGCCCCTGGATGTCAGCATAGTGAGTCTAGTAAAGTTTATTATTAATTCTTCTGTTTCAGAGAGAGGGTGGCTCATGACCACTTGGGCAGTTCTAATCTTCCTTGTTACCAAATCAGAAAGCTGAGTATAATACAGTAGCTTCAACTGGACTAGTTGAAAATACTCCTGAAATTACTTCTGATGGTTGTTATTGAGGGAGAAGAGTGGAAAAATCTGTAAGATACCAGAACACTGAAAATTTGCAGTAAGAAATTTAGTAAAATCAATATTTCAGTTGCTGAGAAAAGAAACACCTTGAATGCCGACAAGTGTCTTGTTTTCCTTCTGCAAAGAAATGTTTCTCCTGCCTTTGAATTCAGAAGTATTTATTAAAGCAAGATGCTGGAAAGTACAGGTCTAAACATTTATTCTTGACATGCAAGAAGAAAGGGGCTGACAGGAATCTCATACAGGTTAACAAAAGCAGAAGCAGCATCCTGCTTTTGGAACAGAGTATCTCCACTGAACAGTGAGGGTGGGGACAGCAGTGTCTTGCAAAGCACCTTTGCCCAAAAGGGCCTGGGCAGGGCCAGATGGTTCTTTGCAGACAGCTCATGGAGGGCCATTCAGCAATGGCCGCTCCTGATAAGGAACACTGACAGCACTCGAGGCTCTTGCAGCAAGTGTGGGGCCAGGGAAGTGACTGGCACCCCTGTTCAGCACCTGTGAGCTGGCCTCGGCAGCAGTGTCCAGCTGTGGGCTCCCTAGGGCAGGCATGGACATCATGGAGTGAGTCCAGTGCGGGGGCACCAAGATGGTGAGGGGGCTGGAGCTCAGGGTGCAGGAGGGAAGGCAGAGAGAGCTGGGCCCGTTCAGCCTGCAGAAGTGACGAGTGAGGAGGGATCGTCCTGCAGTCTGCAGCTCCCAAGTGGGAGAGTTTGGGGAAGGCAGGGCCAGGCTCTGCTTGGAGGTGCACAGGGAGAGGATGGGAGGTGACAGACACAAGTTGCCACCAGGGAAACTGCAGTTATTTGTTAGGGGAAGAAACTTCAGCATGTGGGTGGTCACAGAAATGGGGCCTGGAGGAGCAGTGGAATCCCCATTGGTGGAGATGTTTGGACATCAGCCTGGCAGGGTCCCAAGCAACCAGCTCCATGTTGGCCTTGTTCCAAGTAGCAGCTTTGGCACCAGATGATCTTCAGAGTTTCTGGGTGTAAGAGGATGGCAGTATGATGTAACTTGTCCTGCTTTTTCACCTAATCTCATTCACTGGACTGCACTATTTCACTTATTTCTGATCTAAGTGTTAGACAACTGGGCCAAAAGGATTGGATACTGTCCAACAACAAAAAGTTGGATACTGTCTTGGTTTTTTGAAGGATTGATTTTTATGGGGAATATGATGAAATCTGCTGATTTGTACGTTATGCTAAAAAGTAGGATTTAATTTCTATTTTCAAGCTTGTTTTTCTTAGAATGAAGCTGTCATTTTTCAGAAGAAGTATCAGGTGTAATAAGTTGACATTTGGGGAATAAAACACATCTTCAGGATACAAACTTTGGACTGCTCACCACGTATGACAGGGTTCAGGGAAAGCAGTGAATCTTGCCCCCAGTAATGCTTTCACTGGTTCAGACCTACTTGTAGATGAAATAACTTTCAAAGCAGTATATTTCTCTTAAGGCAGCTGCAGTCAGACTTAGACTAAATGAACACCCAACATCCCTTTCTCAAAGAACAATGTAGGTCTGTGTTACTAGAATTTGTCATAGCTTGTCTTTTAAACATTTTGAGTATGTAGCCAAACTTGCACATGCTTACAGTGATCTGTGCTAGTAGTCTGTGCTTTTCAGGACCATGATCCAACAGTGTTCACAATACACTTACTCCATGAAAAGCTTTAAATGGTTATTTGGTAATACTTGAAAATTATATGCCATTCTTCTCAACCATTGTTACTAGCTTAAATTTCCTCTGGCCTAATGAAAATAATATAACACAAGCTTTTGAGTTGCTTTGTAAAACTTGGAGGCAGAAAAGACTGGCTATGAAAGAACAGCGCAGTTAGGCCTTAGAGGAGGCTGTAAAGCAGCCCTTCTGAGGAATTGTCTAGCTGTAAGAAAATACCAAAATGAAAACTTAATACAAAATATAATAAAAAAGTAGGTTTGGCCACTAGTTAAAAAAAAAAAAACACAACAGGGGCATCCCGTGGATACTTTCCAGTTTTATTCTGCTGCCATAACATAGTCACACAGAAGAACTGAAGTGTAACAGATCATGCTCTGCATTCAAAACTTTTCAATAACATTTAAACAAACCTACTCAAAGAAAATATTCCCTAGTTCTTTATTTGAGGGAATAAATTAAACACAAAATTAAAAACACATACATGCTTGAAATAAGTTTTAACAGAGATATTAAAAAAGTTTTGGGCAACATTAAAGAATGAAATCTCAGATCCAGCCTGATGTTCTTCCATATTTCAAATGAACGTAAATTAAAATGGAACATACTTATTTCCTTTACTCCTCAAACTTCAGTGCAGCACAACACAGTTTAAGTGCCCTAGCACCAAAACAATATACAAATAATTTTAGTAATTAGTAGACTAGGCCAATTTATCATTTGTTACCAATTTTTCTAATGCCGTAAGCATGCATTATCTAAAGGCAAATGTGATAGTATTTCTTCATGTCCATCTCTCTTCTCTATAATACAGCATTTATCTAGCTGCAAAGTTTCAGATAAATTAAAAATGCCAACTAAAAATTAACAGAATGACATCAAGCATGTTCATATAAACTTTGGACTGGAGAAATGGATGCTGAGCTAAACTTTCCAGAACATTCCTACCTGAAATGTGACATGTTTTTATCTGTTACTAAGCTGACTGAAGTTTCTAAGCAAGGTTAGCTGAAGCAGCCATTGAATATAAGGTTTTGGGCTTGTAGCAAATAAGCTTTTTCCCCACCACCAGAAGCTCCTCTCCCAATAATTTGTCATACATGATAAAACAGGAAAGAAACTTGGAACTCAAACACACAAAGCTCTCAATCTTTGCTAGTTATGCCATAAGTAGGCCTGTAATATATGAAATTAACAAAGTGCAAATGACTGCCAAAAGCAAAATTTATGTCCTGATATTTTTTTATAATCAGAAGGCTTTGTCTTGCTTCTTACAGCTTCAGATTGCAATTTAATAATTGGAAATACTTTAAGACTGTACATACCAGCATTTATGTAGAGGAAAATCATGAACAGTTACACTCTTCTGATTAGTCCATATAACTCAGCTTTAAGAAGCAGAACAGAATATATATCTGAAAAACATCTAGTTATATAAACATCTTCACCTTGTAAATTAGAGATTAAATAAAGGGTTTTTAACAATATCATACCTACTCTAAAAACAAAATATTACATATTTGAAAAGAAGAATTGCATTTATTCAGTAGGACCCTGGTGGTGTTGAGAGCCAGGTTGGCTAAGGCCTTGAGCAACCTGGTCTAGTGTGAGGTGTCCCTGCCCACAGGCATTGGGACTAGATGATTGTTAAGGTCTATTCCAACCCCTTAACATCTTATGATTTTTCTTAAGGTTGCTTGTTGTTTATTTCCAAGGATGCAGCTTTAAGAAAATAAGCACTGTAAGTCAAAAATGTTTGCTGTCATTCTTAAATGAAGGGATTAATAAAAGAGAAAAGCCTATGCATGAGAATGGGGCAGGATAGAGTAAGTGCTTATGTTCATTTCAGAAATCATGACATCTATACAGCCAAGTTGCAGAGAAGGTGTGGGGAAAGAGATATAACAGTGGATTTTATTTTTTTTTTCATTAATACCAATATAGTAGAACAGTATTACAATAGGTATCCCAGTTACATCTCTCTTAGTTCTGTTGAAAAATATTTTCCTCTCTGTCCCGTGAAAAAGCTACTAGATAGATGTCTTGCCCTTACTGAATTACTCTCTCAAGTTGTTTTTAATAATACTTTCATAATAAAAGAAAAAAAAAATAAACTTCAAGTCAAAGTGCAAGCCACCTTGTTTCAGCCCTTCATAAGAGTGTTAATATTTTTCCTCATTCATCTTCACTTATTTTCTAATATAAAAGTTGAATGAATGATTAGGAACTTACAGTCCTGCACCCCCCACTGTAGTCATATCAGCAGATACTTCCTCTATTCAGCCCAAATGAATCTGGAAGTTTGTTTTCAAAATAATCATAGCAATATGGTGTTTTTAAGCTGTCCTATTTCTACAGAAGCAATGAGCAAATCTAAACTCAGCCTATTATTGTAACAAGAATTTCTCTGAATAAGTAATAGAGATATTTCAAAGTTTTTTAAAGTAATGTAGAAGTAAATTTTTCAAGTTTTGATTAGCTACAATAACCTTTCTATGATTGCACTGTAAACTGTTCCAGCTCTCTTATTTAAAGGAACAAACTTCATATCCCAAAGCCCACTTAGTGGATGCTAAGAATATGAAAAAATATTATAGAAAAGGTTATTGATTTCAAGTGGGAAAAGTGATAGTTGAGTTCCTTCCTACATTAATCCTAGAATTTTTCTAGGCTATTCAGGCTCTTGGAAGCCAGTTTGAACTCCGATGAGCATAATCAACCTGAGAAGCACAGTTAGTGGAAAATTCCCGTATCATTACTAACTGCCAGCATTTTTAATGCCATATGTTAACTTAGTCTTGTTTTAATCTGACCTTCTGAAATGAAGGTTCACAATAGCATGACTTGAGCCATACAGAAGAGAACTCTTGACAAAAGTTCTCTTAGTCAAGCTGTGGCCAGCGATTCCAATGTCACTCCTGCTAGTAAGACCTCAGCTGGAAAAAAGCCCCCAACAGTATATATCATCAGGGGTTAAAAATGGGATGGGGGAGAAAGAGGAAAAGGAAGATGAAGATTTTATCTTCAGGTACCACATACAATTCAAGTACCATGTAGGAAAAAGGCAGCAATAGGAAACTTGAAGATAGTTTTACCCACAGAAATCAATTTAAAAATATATCTATAAACACAAAATTTCAGTACTTAAAATGCTGCTATTTTGCTGGCTTCTCGAACCCCACTCAAGTAAGCTCCTGTAACGGTCTGAGGAAAGTGCCTATTTGTGGCCTGTATTTAAAAAAATAGAAAAAGGAAAAGGAAAAAAAAGTCAATTGTTTCTAAAACTAATAATACAGAATTATAGTTATTATAGTTAATAGTTAATAACATCAGTTTTGTTTTCCTTCAGCACATACATTTTTAACAGCCATGGAAAACTCCTTAGAAAGAGCATTAAAGGAAACACTTAAGATTTTTAACAACCTCAAAATTTTCAAGCAAGTCAGCTACAAAAGCAGCAGTATGTTCTGCTATCTGCACCTTAGTGGGGCAGGTTAAGTTCTGCCCCAGTAGAGAATGCACCTACACCATCATGGTGCATTTGTTATGTTACCCACAAACAGAGTAACAGAAAGACAATTTGACTAAAAATGCATTTTACTTCTGACTTGAAATATTTGGTGGACTCCGCATGCCCAGTAATAATATTAATAGAGAGGGTTCTGTGTTAAGAATCACTAGCATATTTACATAACAGAATATTTATATACTACCTCTACATTAATGGTGTTGGGTAGCAAGAGATGATCTTCCATAAGAAACTGCTCCCAGTAACCTTAATCAATTTTGTAATTGATTTAATTACAAAACCAACTTTGTAAATAACAAAGATGCTTACCTCACCAGCAAAAAAAACTTTTCCTTGGATGTCTTCAGCTATCATGTCGTAAGCTTCACCACTGCCCCCTGTTTTCACAAAACTGTAGGCCATCTGCAGCCAAGGGTCATTGCTCCATCGAGTAACAAAAAACTTCACAGGGTCAGGAACCTCCTGCATAACCAAACTAGAAGTTAAACACTGCAAAGAGAAGTTCAGCATTGCACAGCTTCTTCTCAGTTTCTAGTGATCTTTAAAGTATTTAGTACTATTAAGATACAGATTAGATCACATTCCAGAATTAAGGTCCTATTTTTTTTTTATTATAGTACTAACTACAAAGATAATTTCATTTCCTACACTTGTCTGATGCCTGAAACATCACAGCTGCACTATTCTGAATACAACAGACCTGCATATTGTAATACACCTAAAAGTACATGAGAAAAAAAAACTCCCCTCGAAATGCATACACACATGCTCTTGTAATCAGATATAATACTGATACTGTTCAGCATGTTTGTTTGTATAATGTAAGCGATTTTTGTCTTGGTTAGGCACAATGCTTGTTAAATGCAGCTTGTTAAATCTCAAAATTCAATTTTAATTTTGGAGATAATTTTATTCCAATGCATAAATAAGATTACTTATCTTAGATCAGAAAATGAGCTGTCTTGAAAACTAGGTTTAGGGAGAAAACAAAAACCAGGAGGTCAGGGTCTGGCTGAGCCATGACAATTACCAGTGTGTAGTATCAGTCACATTTCAGCATGCAAATTTCACAGATTTCTACCAAAAAGAGCCTGAATAACACTTGCATGAAGGCTTAGTCAACTACAGCTGTGTCTTCCTCTGGAGGAACTCATGACAAGTAACCAGAAACAGCTCTGGTTGCCTCTTGTACAACATCTGGTATCAACAGATACATTCCATTCAGGCAGCTCATGAGAAATTCAAGCTCAAGCAATCAAGACAAGGGCCAGCCAAATATGACAAGTTGTATGGATGTCCCAGAAGTACTCTTAACACCCCCGAAGCTATCTTGTCTTTGAAAATCCCACTGCATCATCCTCAGATGACTGAAATTCACAACTGCTGTAAACCATGGAGACAGCTGTGAAAATCACTCTTCTGGACTAGAGTGGCACTGAAACCAAAGACTCATGCTTCATTTTCATGAGATCAAGATACAGGTATGTGAACTTCCACTGCATGTGGTTCTAGTAAGAATATCACCATTACCAGATGTATGTTTCTAGGAATAGTTTTCAGATACTGAAGTTCTTCCAAGATCATTAATCCTAACATTCAAACCATCAGTAAAACTTGAGATCACCCCTGAACACAATAATTCCAGGGGATCTAACTTCTATAAGAAAACTAATAATTAAACATTATTGTTGCTAGAGTGGCATGCAAATAACATTGCTGAGTGATAATGTTTTGCTTGCCCTGGATTTTCCTATTAGTTTTTATCCTACTGATGACCTGGAGAAAGGGAAAAAGGTAGAAATTTTTATCTAGTGTTTTTTTTACATTCAGAATGTAGGGCCCTTGATCATTCTGCCCATACCTCCATCCCAAGGCAGCTGAGAAAGAGCTGTTAGTAGAAGAGAAATGGATTGGATTGGTTTGGGGGTGCTGCAATTTCAGTTGCCTTGGCATGGGGGAAGGCAGAAATCAATCAAATTCATCTAGCTTTAAGATCTTATCAATATTAGAAGTGGTGATGACCAGAAAAAAAGTGACAACTAAGTAAGAAGCATGTTTTGTGTTACCTGCCTAAAGTATTGCTTTTAATTAATTTTGCTTTTTAAAAGCATTTTAAAGGATGATAGGTCATTTCTGTTTTTCAGTTATATACTACTATCTTTCAGAGAGATCTAAGATATTTCAACATACATTTTTCACACGAGAGCAAAGATTGTGATTTTTAGTATGTATCAAAGAAAATCTATTCCCTGAAACTGACAAGAAAGGAAAAATAGTTTTAAATGTCAAAGGTCTGCCTATACATCATGAAAGTGTTATTCTGGTGACAAGTTAATTCGTCTCTTAATAAGAGGCTTCTCTTACCTGCTCCTTGAACAGCTCTCGGAGTACTGTCATGCATTGTTGCAGTACTTGTTGATCATCTAAATTCTTAATGGTTGTCACAGCATCTCCAGTGACCACTGACATTAAAATGCTTTCTTTTCCCTGAAAACAAGACCTTATTAAGTATTTCATAAACAGTCCCTTTTAACTGCTATTGCAAAGATATTTTCAGCTGCAAAGCAAGTGTTGTTCTAGAGAAAAGTGGGTTTGATTACTTGGAACAAAGGGTGCATATTCTGCAGTATTTATGCTCAAATTATTACATCTTCCGATGCCTTGTTCAAAGATCTGTTACAGTCAGCCCCTTTTAGAACTTGCTGAGCTCACTGAAGACTTCCTATCTACCTACTTAAAGGCTGTACCCCCCCAAAAAAATATTGATAGTGTTATTCTTGTGTGCACCTTCTTAAGCTTCAGTTTTGTGCTGGACTTTTACCTCAGCTGTACTCCATTTTCAAACTGTGGTGACAGAGAGTCTATTTAAATACAAGTTAGATATGTTTATGATTAGACCAATACTAGGTTCTTACCAGCAGATTTTGGAGCAAGAAATTAAAGGTCACATCTACTGGTATTTCCTTCCACTTCATGACATCTGCTACCATGCAGAACTTTTAGAGGTGAAGCGGTGAGTAGGGAAGAGCACACAGGTTCTCAGTGTCTTTAAAGAACTCTGCCTCTCTTGTTTATGTAAGGCAATAATACTTCTTTTTCTAACTTTGATAACTAGTAGAGAATAGCTATCAAGCAAATTAAGCATTAAATGTAGGGTCTCTGGACAGCACCAGCACACTGAACTTCTTGTAGCATAAGCTTAAGAGTACTGGAGAAAACTCATTAAAGCAAAACTGTATGCAAGCACAAATCAGGCAGTAACAGAGCACAAATGTCACAGGATGGTTTCCTTTTGGAGTAAGACATCAGGTTACAAAATGGCCTTTTAATTGCTACCAAGTAGTAAGCAGCTATTATAGAAGTATGAAGAGGTACAATAGAAATGTGTAATGTGTCTTCTTGGAACTGGCAGGGAAGAGAAACGTGATGTCAATCCACTGGTTTGAATTTGCTTTGAAATTTATGAGTATGGGACTGACCCTACGGATCTCAGTTTCATGCAGAACCTGGTGTTTGTCTTTTCTTCTGCTGTTCCATATAGTTATTCAGACTAGTGCAAGCCAGAAAGCATTAGTAAGTCAGCATGATCTTCTTAACTGGATTTTTAGCTGATTTAATAATGGAACAGAAGTCCTCAACTGGATGTGACTAGTAGCATTTTTCCCACATTAATAGGTTTATAGTAAGGTATTACAGCCTTGCCTTCAGTAGAAATTGAGAATGTACTTGCTTGTATATGAGTCTGTATCCAAATCATGGAAAACATTCCCATTTATTACAACAAAATATTGATGAGCTTTATCTTGATAAATAACACTGATTCCGCTTTTAATAGTTGCAGGTGGGGGGGTGGGTAGAAGAAAAATTTTGTTGTTCAGTAATTATTGCACCTAGATTTCAAACTGAATTTATGAAGTGCCAAGAGAAAATACAGTTGGGATATATCATACCTCTGGATCCATATCATAGAAGACACTAAAGAGCCCACGTTGGCTGGAATTGGGTGGAACATGACCAAAAAAATCAGCTCCTTGAATTTTACTGTCCCAAAATCTATATGGAAACTGCAAAGCAATCTAGAAAGATATAAAAAAAAAATGGAATTTAAGCATTTCATACCACCAAACTCATAACAGCATATGGGTATATGTTCTTCTAATACATTTTCCTGTTTCCACACATTTAGTAAGTGGGTCCCAACAAAGAATATATGAACCTCTCCTCCAAGGGGGACAGGCAAAAAAAAAAAAAAATAAAATTGGTGTAATAAATTGCAAATGCACAGAATATCAAATCTACAGTGGAAGTAATTGTGTAAAACGTTCAAGAAGTCTGGCAGATTTTTTTGAAAACCTAATGTATAACTGAAATGAGTGGCATTCCTGTAATTTGAGTTACTTAATCTTGTCCTTAAATTTCAACATTCTTATAAACTTGCTTCTGGCATTACTTTGTTACTGTTTTGTTCTAAGCACACATTTTACTGGGGAGCTTTTCAGGAGAGGCTGTGCTTTTGTATTGGGAAAGGGAGATTTTACACTGGTCAAACACACAACTTGCAGTATTTTTTGCAAATACTTTATGAATTTACTAGGTTAAAATGTCCTGAAATAAACACATTATTAGAATTCTAAAAGAGCCAAGACCATCATGAATCAAATTAGGTACAAAATGCTTAAGCCAAGAAATTCTTCTGCGAACAGTTTCTTTAAAAACACCATTAAATTGTGAAAACTAAGAAACAGAAATACAGGTGATCCTCGATAACATTTTGCTCTCCTGGGCTCCTGTATACAAGTAAAACATAAATGTATGTTTATGCATCAGAAATAAACTAAAATAAATATACTGCAAAAGCAACAGGGACAAAACAGCCAATGTTTCTATGAAAAGAAAATTAAAGATAATATGAAATCACTTACTTTCTCAATGACTCCTGCTCCCAAACTATTAATGGCTTTAATTTTTTTTTCTGATAGTGGAGGATTAAACTGAATGACATTTTTCTGAAGAAGGGCCAGTGGTACAGTCACTAATACCTGAAAGAAATAGCTACAATCACAACAGTACCAAAACCTGAATACGGCACTTAAGCCTCACAGCATCCTCCTAATCTTGGATTATGCCAGTAGGATGCAGCACAATAATGCACCCGACATTCTAGATTAGTGTCTGGTTTTAGTTTCCATTAATGAAAAACACATGCCTTGCATTCAGGTAAAATCAGTGAACTGTGGGATCTGTTCTCAAGTCATAGTCTGTTGAACTGCTTGCATCACAGTGGCTAACCATGCTTCAGTAAATGATAATCAATGGCTCTCAAATTAACAAACCTGTCTGTTTGAAATGAGAGCTAGTCAGTCAGTGGTTTGAATTCCTTCAGAGACTCCTTCTCTTTAAAATGCACTCAGTAACACTGTTGATGTCAATCCCATCTTTATCAAGTTTATGAATCATTTTAAAAATTACTGAAAGCTACATTACTCAGCATGAAGAAAGTGGAGATACAGGGATTAAGAGAGACTGAAAAATAGGGGCTGTCAAATCCTGGAAATTTTAACAGGATAGACATGCTAAATGGGGTAAAGCTAAGCAGGGATTGGAACTAGATAACATAAATGTCACTTCAAAGACCAGATAAAAATCTATTTGCTTCACATTTTTAATATTACCCTTTATAGTCCTTAGTTTTTCAAATCAGCTCATACTCAAATCTCAAGCATGTTCGCCAAAAATTAGGCTCTAGGACACCCAAATAAAGGCCACTAAAATACATGAATATTCATCCTTGAATGGGGAGAAAATGGACTAAATAGTCTTCCGAGAGAAAGATAATAAAAGGAAATATACTGTGTATTCTCTAAAATTCTTATTCTTGAAGCATACTCAGTACCTTTTGTGTTGTCCACACTGTTCCATCTGCAGTAGTGACCTGCACTTCTTCACCAGAATAGTCAATACTCTGAACCTATTGAAAGACACACTGAGAGACTGTACTACAAAATGTACATATGCAATGCAAATTCCAGCAAGAATAGTTAAAGTAGCACTAGTCAGCAATCTAGAAAGTGAATAACACAAATTTCCAGAGAAATCCTGATGGACAAAAAATAGCCTCCACAAAAGGAAAAAGAAAAAAAATCATCATGATTCTAACTTGTAAGACCATCGTATCCTAATATTTCAATACTGATAGTCCTCAGGGAGAATTTCAGAAATGTTGAAATTGTCCTCCTGGTTTTTTTTAAAGACAAATTGAAACAATCACAGGCACAGATTCACCTGGTCCCAAAGAATACAAGTATCTGACTGGGTCCTTCAAAGCAATCCAAGACAGGCACTGTGTCAACGTTTTCTAGACTCACTGGGAAATTGAGCCGGATGTCCAGCCCTTCTGCCAACTTGTCAATCACAGTTGAGTATCCCACAGTTAGAAGAGTGTGATCTCCAGCAAACTGTGCAAAAAATTCATTGTGGTCCCATGAGCGTGCAGATACCTGTGGACAGAACATAACTGGCTGTTTCTACTGGCTAGGGACTATGAAAGTTTCACAGTTTAGAACAAGCCACCCCAGCCCCTTTGCAACTGGGAAAAAAAAAAGTGCACCACCAGAATTTATGGTAATGCTGACAAAATCAAAATTATTTTTTACCTAATGCTAGTGGAAAACATATGAATTGCTGGATTAAGAATAGTCATAACATGGGTTGATCACTAGCAAGGAATTTATGGTTCTGCTTAGTAAAGAAAACAAGGAAAATAGTACAAAAATCCAGGTGAATTGTAGTGTATTTATTTCAGTTGTCTGTATCTATCAAAGTAATCAGGTTTTGCAGCCTTAGGACTTCATATAAAAGTGGAAATACCTTATTTCCCAACATGAAGGGGAAAATAAAACACAAAAAAACACAAAGTCAATGGAATTTTTCTGTCACTTTGGAGGTTGTTCCATGATACCTTTCATTGACCTTGTCCTCCAGCCCCTGCAATCTTACAGTTAATAAAACAGTGGTATTTGCACTAAGCAATTGCCACTTTGCAATGAAAAATCTGAAACAATTCTCAAACTATTATTCAGGTGCCAATTCCTATCATTGCAGATGCATAAAATCAATCATATTTTGATTTTAAAATCAAAGGTAGATTTTTGCATCTTTCTTAATTCCCCTGGACGCTCATGGAATTTGAAAACTTGACAAAATATTTTCCAGTGACTGCTATGGTATAGCATTGTTTTGCAGATTTTTGTTATGTTCTTGTGTGCTTCTCAGTTCAGATTTGTACTTCTGCACATATCAGTCAGCTGTCCCACTGCTGTAGTACAATTGATGCTAAATGTCTTTAAATGTAGCAACAGGACTGAGTAAACAATGCACTGCCAATAATATGATATGATACTTTTGTATTTCCTGGAGCTGCTTGGTTAAAACTGAAGTCAGGAGGGCAGCCAAGTATCACTTAGCCAAGAGAGTACCTAGGAGTGGTAAACTGGGGCTCACCAGCAGGGAGTTGGAACACTTCAGGAGTCAAATGCGTTTGACAGAGACCTCAGGATACATAGCAGGAAAGAGAAATTCCTCAGTTGGTAAAAAGAACTGAGAAGCAGAAGTCACACCCAGCATCTGAGGAGGAGTAACTCTCCTGCGAATCATATCATCCAGCATCTCAGCAAAATGGCCAACTCCCTTCTAAACATCTATTCTCAACTTCTACTTAAAGAGCCTCACTGGAAGCACATCAGGAACTCCCATCAGATTAAATATGGCAGTGTTGGACTCAGTGTCTCAGTGTTTTCAAACAACAGATTGTGGGCATAGGAATAGTTAGGATAGCTGATTCTTCTTCTAGGGCCATAGAATGGATCGAGTGATTTCTCAGTGTTACTTCTGTCTTCTGTGAAACTCAGTCACTTCAGAACACAGCTGTCAAAACTCACCTGAGAGAGATTGCTGCCACAGGCATATTCCAAATTACTGAGATGGAACTGTAGTACTTTTTCTTCCAGCTCACTGAACTGGATACCAGACTCCTGAATAAAGGCTTTATAGATCTCTTGTATTTTTTCTGTGAAAGAACACATTTAAAATAAGAACATTTGACAATTTGTCAGAAGTTCTACTGCATTTAAACATGCTGTTCCCTGGCTCACAATATTTTCACGCTTATTGTTAATTTGTACCAAGATGTTTTTCCTTTCATAGAACAAAACAAAAAAAAACAAAACAAAACTGCAAGATCTTTCCAATGATAGAGTACAGCTTTGTTGTTTACTCACAGGTTTCTGAATGAGACAGGAGAGAAATTGTTTAGCTATCATAATATACAGTTGTAGATTTCAGGTAAAATACACTTTTAAGATAATAGAGGATCCTTGCAAATAAATCCTGACTAATTTTTACTAAATCAAAGAACTGAGAAACTTGATCTAGGGCTCACTGAAGAGCATAGGAGCTATTAATTCTGTCTTACAGAATCCATGCTGAAGAGATTTGGAAGGCAGACATTTCTGAGCAAGTTTATTTTTTGCTGTTGAGTTTACAAGCTGTAAGTGTGGTGGGAGGCGTTACCAACGGAGATAGGACTATTCTTGCCAGCAGAAGGCTTTGATCAGGCTCTTTTTTAGGCAGATTTGTCAAAAAGCACAAGAGCTAAGTCAGCTATGGCCTGCTTCAGTCAGAAGCATGTCTTCTGAGCTGCTAGTGACACTAGTTATTCTGAAAAACCTACCTCATGAAAACAAGCTACAATATATATAATATATACAATGAATCTAATATATACAATATCAGAAATATCTATTGGATTTAAGGTCAGATGGACAGCCATGCACTTCTAAAAATGTCTGATGTAAGAGCCAATTTAATATGAACTTTATGAACACAGCTTATATCTTCACTTTTGCAATACATGTCTCACTTACCACCAAGAGGAACATCTTGATGTTGGGTTTTATCTTTTCTCCACTCAGAGACAACATCTAGGATGGCATTGAAATGAAAGTCCATACGTTTATCAATAGTGGGATCTGTTATCCTTCCACCTTCCTGGATCAAGTCACATTTCTCCCCTAGTTTGTGCATTTTAATGCCAAGCTTAAGAAAAAGACATTTTATTGCTTTTTTAAGTATGGAAAAACTACAGCACCCAGCCTACTCAATTACTTAATGTAAGGTGAATGCCTCACATTTAAGTGATACTGTTTAAAAAACATCAACAACTTAACTCAGAGTAACTCTTGCTCTCTTCAAACTGGAATAGCAACAATCCTTCTATCTGTTAATTGTCCACAAATTTGGGTTTTTTCCCCACTTTTCCATCCTTTCCTTTACTGAGGATTCAAAGAAACCTCCTCTGCAACTTTTCTGCAGGCAAGGACTAGTACAGAAATTTAGAGTCTGGTAATGAAACATGGTGAACCTTTATTTCTACCTCAATTTATTTTCTAATTCACAGTTAAAATCAGTTACTTTCTACAACTTTCTGGTGTCTAAGGCCCAAACAGTTCCCTGAATTCATTGGATATTGCTTGCCAGTTACCACCAATGTTAATAACATCCAAGCAAAGAAAGAAATTATTTGGAGTTAAACCTTGCTTTGCTTGTCCAATCTTCATTGAAAACACCACAGAGCTAAATTTGTATATAGTTTTTGCGTTCTACAGATCAAAAATTTTGCAGAAAAAAATTGCAAAATATACTGCTAATTTCTTCCTATGGCCTTGTTCCTTAGGGCATGCTCCAGTGTTTTTCATATATCCTCACGTCTCTCTAGGCTGTTGGTCACCACTGCAGATCTTAAGAATACAGCTGTACTTTCAATGAAAAATGACATTAAATGACCTCAAAGGGATGAGTATCTGAAGTGTACACAGAAGTCATTGGTCCCCATTTCATAAATAAAACATGTTTTTTTTAAAAAAACTAGAATTTCTTCATGGCACTATAGGATGCTAAGCAATTCAGATGGCATGAGCTGGATTTGCATGTCTCTGAGCAAAACCCATACTCAGGTTCCACAGGGAGAAATTCAGATTCCTACCTCCAAAAAACCTAAACCAAACCAGAAAGTAATGAGATTTTTTAAAGAAATTGAACCACAGCATGTTTGCATCAGTAGCAATTTAGTTGTTAAGACATACTAATCTTAATTTGCACAGGATTTAACTAGAAATATCGAGAGGCAGCATAGGCAAATCCATCACAGAAGCAGTAGCCTCCCACAGTAAAGTCTTTCTCAGTCCTAAGGAAGGCTTCTGGGGACCTTTTATGTTACTGTCTCTAGAAACGAGGAAAAAAGTGGTTTCTTCCAGTTCTGAAGCTGGAGCCACCTTGTTTTTCTTTACATGATGTACCTGAAACCATTCTACAGCCCTTCTCTATTCCCAACTGTTATCAAAGATATATTAGCAACGTGGAGTTTACTTACAATGCAGAACAGGATTTTAATCATGTCACAAGGACTCCCACCCTTACCCAGCCATCTGAGCCTGGCATTAACAAGTTTTTCACTAGTGATAATCATGACCACAGCAGGAACCCACTTGCTCACACATTAGTGCCATGGGGTTGTTGACACATCCATTGACGATTTGTGCGCCTCTTCCAACAGTGACTCCTGTGAATGTCTTATCATCCCACACTCGGCCTCCAATTCTGTCTTTAGCTTCTAAGACAATGACCTGTGGCAAAATGCAGCTTAGTAAATTGGAAGATTTAATTCTATTAAACATATCTGTTCAACTCCAGAGCAAAGGAGAAAAAAAAACACAAAAAAACCCCAGTGAGCAATCCAGCAATGTTAGCAATCTTAACACTATTTCATTTCTGGATTATTCGTAAATTTATGCATTTAAATCATCTTAGAAAGGTTACACTTTGGGATATGCATATACAAATATAACTGTTACTTTAGAAACAACCCTAAAAAAATAAGCCTTCTTTTTAAAAAAGCTGAAGATTTATTCAGGAAATCTCAAAACTGGAGTTTAAGGCATGCTACAGGCTGTTAAACACAATGATCTGGGTGCACTGTCTGTACAAAATGTATGCTGAATGCTGTTTAATTTTAGATACAAATAAATGCTGGTTTTAAACGGCAGGTTTACTCAGTAAAACCCCAGATTTCACAAATTAATTAGGATACCCTATACATACATGTTTTTAACAAGAAAGAACACTTTTTCTTTTTTTTTTTTCATTTTCAAAGCAGAGGAAGTCTGATTTTTTTTAAGTAATGTACTCTAAAGCTTCCTACCTTAATTCCAAAGTTGTGCAGTTGTCGGGCTGCTGCTAATCCTGCTGCACCAGCCCCAACAATAATGACAGATTTCTAAAAAATATTAAAGTATTTAAATAAAAATAGTTGGAAATAAAAATTGTAATTTCACTCTTATTTGCTAAAGGTAAAAATGTAGGTTTCAGAAGTCTAGACTCTCTTGTCATCTAAAGTAATCTGTGATAACTTTTAAAGATGTCAGTGCATTTAATATAGAAAAAAGATAAGTGGTAGCTTTGAAAATAGTTAAACTTCAAAGAACTTCAAAAGAAGATGCCTCAGTTTCTTTTAACAGAAAGACGTGAAGCTATCAGTAACAAAAGTAAGAATCTAATTGAATTTATCAGACAAGAAACATATTTACCTTGGAAAGATTTCAATCACAGATTGGATTGACCAGTAAAATCTATTTTATAAATTAAAAACATCTACAAATAGATATTTAAGTGTTCCAAATAGGTGTTCCAAACATGACTTATAATTTCAAGGAGATACTCTGTTACAGAATACATTAATAAGTTTTGGGTGCTATTTAACAACTTGCTAGTCATAAACATGTTCCCTTTAGTTCTTGCAAACTAACATGGAGTAGCAGTTTTCTCACCTATGGAAGCAGAGGTGTATTCTAGGAGCCACAGAACCTGTATATTTTTTACACAGTTCCCTTCCACTTAGACAGCACATGGGACGCACAAATCCATGGGAATGAACTCCACAGATTTTAGTGGGAAAAAAATCCTTTCTAGAAGGAGTCTAATTTATCTAGTTTCCATACCCATTGAAGGTGTAAGAGAGCGATGCTGAAAATTTTCCACGTATTAGGTTCTAGATGTAATTTTACCGATAGTTTCATCCATTTATGCAAATGAGCCAAAAATCCAGAACCAAAAAAATTTTTGCATGCACCATGTAGTTTTACAGCACTAATAACGTAGAGATTATTACAGCAACTCACATTGTGGTATTCCTTAGGAAGAAGGTACTGGTCGGGACTGACCGACAAAATCCCTGTATTAATTAGCCCTTTCCTTGTCATAAAATACAGGATCCTCTCCATTTCCTGTACACAGCGGATCCGCACAAGCCCCCGAACAATTATATGGTGGATACATTTTTGAGGGGTGAGAGCCTCCTGCAAAGGAGAAAGGAAGAATAGAAAATTGTTGATTTTCTAATATTCTATTTATTCATATGTTTACATCATATTTAAACTGTAAACCAAATGGTAAAAAAAGATGACTCAGGCTTATGAGAGCATTTTAAAATAATTTTTGTGGAAAGTTCTTATTAGCAAGCTTTACACAGTAAGGTAACAATTTAATAAGCAAGATCAGCATGGAATAAAACCAAATGAGTCTACAAGAGACTTCTGGTAACTCCATGGTGTGTTCCATTACTACAGGAATGATATTGAAATGGATTCCTGTCTACAAAATGAATCTACATGGTGGCAATGTTCACAATGGCATTCCAGTAAAATCCATTCCAAAACTGCATTCTGAGGGAAAAGGAGATTAATATCCAAAACCTTTCACATAAATGTAGACTTCCAAATCAGAAAGGTTTGGTATGTGGAACTTTGGTATGTGGGAAGCAAGTTCTATTGAAGGCAGTGACACAGGTTTAGCCTAAATAAAAAGACAATCACTTCCCTATCCAACAATCAGATTAAAAAAAAATAAATCATAAAACACCACAAAACAGTGTTTAGATGTGCTCAAGCATCCCTTTAAAAAGTTAATAGCTAGGCAGGCACTGTAGAGTTTTAACAATTTCAAAACTTTTGATTTTTACTGCAGAAGAAGCTCCTCTGCAAGACGAGGAAGAGGGAGAGGGGAGAAACAAAAAACTCTCAACCCCAACAAGCCCCCAAAACACAGCCAATCTTAGAATGGCTTTTCAAAAACACGGGAGTAATTTCTCAAATCCAAGTGAGTCCCCATCCCAGAAAAGCTGCTATTATTTTTAAACAGACAAATCATCATCTCTTACCTTGCAGTTTGTGTACCACAAAGCCAAAATCAGGTTTCTCAATGCCAGGTACATGGTAGGGTCTCGTGAATATTCTGGGAACTCATAGAGCTCATCCAGTTCCATGACATCTGGCCTCACACAAAGTGCTTTCCCACATTCATTGGGCTGGTAAAAAGGCTGGAAATATTTGTTCATGCCTGCAACTGAATAAAGACACACCAGGAATTAGCCATACTCCATCATACCTTTATCGCATCCTTCTCCCTCTAAAACAATCCACTGACTTCACACAGATAGCAAGGAAGCTTTCTAGCCTCCAGGCACCTCCAGAATGATGCCCTTTACATGGCTCTCCTCTCTCCTGCCCTCTAGGTTGTGCATTAATTATTGTCCTGCTGCCTCATGGGTATGCCTTGGACCTATCAGAGCTCAAGTTTCGTCAAAGTAATGTTTCGTGGCACCCCAATGCCATGAGGAGTCCAACAAGGAGTAGGATCTAAATTCACATCTGAGGACTAGTATCACTGTACAGACTCAGACAGTACTCTGAACTCCTTTCTTCTTCAATTCCTAATGCTGCCCAGAGTAATAATTAATCATCTTCCACGTTCAGAATTGGTAGCTCTATGTAATGAAGTTTTCTGTTAAGCAGATATCATATCTGTTGAACATATGAACGGATTTATTTTTCAGCACCTAAGGAGAACAAAGCCTGCTAAGACAACACAGAAGCTGAAATTTCCTCAAAGCACTCTTTCTGAGATGAGTATGACAATCCTGAATTAACTTTCTCGATACCTGACCTATTCTGCCAATCTGCATTCCCAGGCTGTCACTAGCAAAACAAAAAAAACCCACACAGAATCTGAGTGCCTTAAGAAATCAATTTTTTTTCTTAAAAACCCCAAAGATCCATGATATCAAAACTAGCAGAATCCTGGGGTTTTTTGATAAATCCTCATTTCCTTGAGAAAGCAAAACAGCTTTAAGTAGCTGCATGGTAATTTCCTGTTTTTATACACAGTGGCACGCAGAAAGCCGCTGCAGTCTGTGCTTACTCCCTAAAGTAAAGCCTTAAGAAATGTATAACCTTTATCTTACAAACAAGCAAAGGGCATCAAATGACAGAGGCAGTCACAGGGAGACTGTGTATTAGTGCTGAGAACAGAACCAGTGTTCTGAATCAGGGGAATTAATGTGCCTTATAAACTCAGTTATAAGACAAAATTTACCACACCTGTTTAAGCAACACAACCCTGCAGATGGCCCTTACCAGTCACATTAGGCACGCTCTTTAAGTGCTCTAACTTCACAAGGTTGGATTCACCAGGTAACCGATTAGTGCTGGTACAGGATGGACTCATGCCCACGCAGTCTGGATAATATGCAGCTAGAAAGGGAGCTGCCACACTGTCTTTCAGCAAAGGAGGGAGTATGAGCATGGAGTACCACCAATGGTCTGAAACTTCAGCCACTCTCTGGCCAAGCGGAGAAGTGAAGGAAAGAGAGGAGAAGAGAACACATCAGTACTTTAGAAACGTTGGACAATGAACCAATTTCCCCCCTCCCTCCAAAAGTGATACCAAAAAGCACTGGAAGTATCAATCTCAGAATTGCAATTCATAAAGACATTTCCCTCTTTCCCCTTCCTCAGCATGACACAGAAAACCTGTAGTGTTGATCTCTTCTCAGACATGGAGCTGCAACTGCACAAACTCCATACCATGTGGAAAGCAAATAAATGAGACATGCCATAACAACATGTCTATGCCTTATCCGGCCCTTTATAAAACATTTACAGTCACTTATGCATCCAGAAATCTGAACTCAGTTCTAAGTCCACACTAACTGATCAATTTAATTCAGATTCTGCTATCCCCATCAAAGACCTTCTAGAACCCTAAGAAGTGCTAATGATTCAACCTTAATTTACAAGTCAGACATGCATGAGGGAAACAAAGCCACAAAGCTTCTACAAGAGTCAATAATAAGCTTGAATGTGTTCCCTCTGATAGAAGTCCTCAGGTACACTTGTGAACATGGCATATTGAACATATCTTCATATGAAATCAGAAATGCAGGGTGACATGATTACAGAACCCTTCAAACACCAACATACATCTTGTATGTACATTTTGTATTACGAGAGAGAAAAACATGTTTTGGTGTTCTCTTGCCATCTTCAAAACAGTGAGAAAAGCCTAACTAAAGACAGAAATCACCTGAAAGACAAGAAAATTTTAGGATGTGGAACTTGAAACCTGGCAACTGAATACTATTTAGCCTGATCAAAAATTAGAATTAAGAGTAAACTGGGCCAAAGGCTACAACTGAAGGACACGACAAACCATTTGAAAACTACTTAGTATGGCAAGGGAAAAGAGGAAAAAAGATGAGAAAATAAAAGGCCATAGGTTCTGTTGCAAATAGTGTCTGACAGTTTCCTGAGTAAAATGCATCAATACTGACATAATTGGCCAAAGAACCAAAATTAAAAAGGAAATAAATATGTCATGCTTTAAAATTGCTTTCATATTCTAGGACAAATGAGGAGGAACAGCCACTACTCACCAAGTCCTCAGGCATGGAACACTGGTCTGAGCCCTCAGTCTGAAAGAAAATTGAATGGTATGAGAGCTATTCTTAAGCTGTACTGAAAAAAATTAAGTATAACACAAAATAATTTTCTGTGGGATAATTCTCTAAATTAAAATAAAACAAAAAAAATTGCTTAGTGTTAGCCTTCTGTAGTAGACACGATGGTTAAAAAAAAGTAGAGAAATGCATAGGTTAAAAACACAACACACCATAAAGCAAAAACACTCTAAAAAATGTTTATCATTTGTTAAGTTACTTTCTACTGATCAGACATATGGCACTTCAAAGACTCTTTCAAATTTCAGGAATTATCTTCATGCTAAAGCTGAAACTTTTCATGTAAAGCTCCATGACAGACTTGATAGCAATTAGGAAAAGTTCATTGAGCTTTTCAAATGCTTTCCTCAATAATGAAGAAAGACTAAACTGATCTGATAAGAACATTTAGGTGTATGTCTATTTTGCACATGCTTATAATAATCCCCTAGCCGAAGGATTTTAAAATTGACTGTGTAGACAAAGATATTTCAGATACTTCTTTCTTGACATTTCCTGTCAGAAAACAAAAAGTCCAAGCAGCATGTAGGCCTCTCACTGTGCAGCTCTCCAGGCCATCAGACTATCATTTTGACATTAGAGACACTGAGCAGCAAGCTAGAAGAAATTAATTTCTGCAAACAAGAAACACCAACTTGTTAAGTTTCAATATGAGCAAAACTGTTGTGTGGTACCTTGGTGGAATTGTTCAGTTTCATACCACATCTGTAGGTTTTTGCTATTTGTGGTGTCAGCTGGATTTCCTTTGTCAGCTGACGCCATTTACCACATTCTGCCTTTGTGCACTGTACCTACAAGTCAAAAAACAAACATGTTTTTACTTGTTGCTTGTGATTACAGATAAGATTAGTGCAACTTAAATAACCAATTAGAAAGAAGCCAGATGTGAGAAAGTTGTAAAATATAATTGTTAGACACATTCTTGTGTAATCATCAGGTCATAAGAGGTGTTTGATCTACGGAAATCTTGTACTCATCTCCTGCAAAACTGAATTTCTGCACAGAACCTAAGACCAAAATTAATTCAATTCCCCATTACTGTGGTCTTTGGTGGACTTTGCAAGCATTACTTCAAAAATATATTCTTCATCACTTAAAGAAAAAAAAAAAACTTCAAACAAAACACCACTACCACAACTTCCTTACATTCCCATCTTTCTTCTGCTCTCTTTACCAGGGAAATACAAAATCTGATTTCAGAGTTTTTCACACTCATACTTTCCCTGCCAAATCTTATTCTACCTGAAAATCACAGTTGCTGCTTCACTGAAAAGTAACAGAAGGTTGGTCTTTGTGGGGTGTGGAGAAAGTCTCTGACAGTGGAGAAGCTGACCAGAATTTTTAACTTGAGCTTTTCCACAATTCTCTGATACTAGGAAAAAAAACCCACAAAAACTCAGCTGACTTCTGTTTGAACAGCAGAATATCAGAAACACATCAGAACATCATATTTCTATTAAATCACCTTTCACCTCACCCAGTAAGGAAGCTGTTGATCAGCCATAAAGGCTTTTGGACTGGGCTCACTTTTACCATTGCTTGTCCAAATCCTTTTCCAGGCAGTGTATTTCTCATAACCATCTTTATGGCTAAGAAGAAAGAGAAAACAGCAAGCAGTCAGAAAATTGAATATCTAGTTCACTTCAAGCAATAGCTGTTACTCTAAAATTAAATATTTTATATAAGGACAGAGAAATAAGTCTGTAGAGAGCACTGCATTTCTGCTGTTAAAAGGAGAGAATCACGGCTCTTACGACAGTAATAAATTATATCCTGACCATTATGTCCAGTTGCTTATGAGCACAATTCCTGGTGTGTAAGGCCTGCACTGAGTGATGGGTACTGCTGAGCACATAAGCACACAAAAGTCTTGATACAGCTGGATGTAACTCCCACTCAGATAGGAGGGAACTTGGGAATGAAAGCACTCTGTCAGCCTGACAAGAGTCTTCATGGTCACTGAACCACAAGAGTTAAACTGATTTCTAACTTTTTATTGTACTGCTTTAGAGAGGCAAGGTCTCCCGAATGCACAGTAAAGTCAACTTATAAAGGAAAACACATTTACTCATAGTTCTTCTCATAATTTAAAATTCTTGGACATTGTTTTTAAAAAAGACAAAAGCTTCAGAATAATTGCACAAACAAACCAGCCTGCCTAAACTAACCAGTTTTGTTCACGCTGCCGTGTTTAAGTTGATTAGTCCATACAACACCTGCAGTTTTATCATCAGTGTATAAGCCTCACTCTGACTAAAGCAAGCACAGAGGACCAATCTTTGTATTATGTTTATGTACATGATGTTTCAACAGCTGCCGAGTTTTAATAAGCTCTGAAAAGACACAACCTTAATTGGTAAATCTACCTTCGGTAATAGTGGTCAAAACATTCATTGCAGAAGTGTTCCCCACAGGACAGATGATACCATCTAGATGTATACCCATTTTTTGCACATCTGTAATACAGGAGACATAGAATTAGTTTTATAGTACATTTAGGGAAAGAAAAAAAGAATATTTCTATTGACAGTAGCACATTCTAGAATGTGAACAAAATATTCAGAACAAGCCACGGCTTTATGTTAGATTCATGAAGACAGACTTACACATGGCACTACAGCAATACAAATAACAATAAGGTCATTTCAATTGTCTTAAACATTTCCAGTTTCCAAACTAAGCAACACCAGATGCAAGGGAGGCAAAGTGTACAACAATGTGCAGTTTTATAGTTGGTCTGGCTTCCAGCAGCCTCCCTCTAACAATGGTCAACTGAGCCTGTCTTTAGTACCCTTTAAGCAGGCATTTCCTGAACACGAAACAGTAAGTATGTGCTGTGACACACCAAGCATTTTGGAAACATGTAAGACAAAACTCATCTCCACAAGAACTTAGAGTTCCTTTACTTTGTTGTATTTTGTTCCAATATTAGTGCAGAGTTGGGAGGGATCATTTAAATTAGCATTTTTCTTGTACATGGGATCAATTGATTCATAAGTCATTACAATGTTCTGTCCCCAGAACAACTGACAAAACTATAAAGGCAAATCTGAACACAAAACAGATGTTGCCTATTTTTTTCTCATGAACAACTTGTGATTTTAACCCAGTGAGACAAAACCCTAAGGAAGCAGTACGCATTCTGGGCATTTGTTCTTTACTACTCTCAAAAAATATCCATTACAAAAATTACATTCATCAGACAAAGCAATTGTTCTTCACTTAGGAAACTCTCATTAAACTCAATGAAATTAATCAAGATAAATGCACAAGGTAAAAAGCAGTGATCTCAGCTACTAACTCAAATAGCCACGAAATGAGCTCATCTCAAATAGATAAAGTTGAAAGTATGTACTTGGTGGGGTGGGAAAGATCAAAATCAAAATGTTAAAATAACAATTCAAGAAGATGAGTAAGCAGTATGCATTGTTTCCTGAACAAAAACTGTAATATCACCAGTGCTGATCTCACAGGTGCTCACTTCCCAGACAAGTCTCTCAGGCAACTGCCAAAACACTTGGCTTCCCGTCCTTATGATTGTAACATCTAGAATACATTGACTTCCTACCACCAAAGAATAATCCATGGATATAACTAAATGAAGCACGTAATTAGTTATATTTATTTTTCAGTGCTATAAAGAAGGAAAGTTTGCCTCAATTATCAGGGAGGGAGGAGCGCTACATAACTACAGTGTGCCTGCTTCATAATGAGGTCTAACATGTTGCCTGTTATAGGTATACCTTGCCAATATTATGCATTCAAAACCACCAAGGTCAGAATGCAAAAGCGCTTGTGAAAGTGCAGAGAAAGTGAACAAGAACAAACAGTTCAGATAAGAATGACTTACCTCTCTCCTAAGACGTAAAATTTCAAGGTTAGAATCTCACCTCAGCCTGCAAAGCATTCCAGTGAAAGAGTGGTAACAACTTTCTACAGTAAATGATGGTTTCATTTTCCATCTCGAAAGCAAGTTTAGTTTTCTCAGATTACACTAACATGCTCTCACAGAAGCAAGGCATGTTCCAGAGGACATCATTAATAACATAAATAAGTATATCCCAAAGATACTCTGTATCTGAATTAGCAACTTGCACAGGAGAAAGTTATTGACACCAGGAATAACTTGTGACATTTTCCTGGCATCTTAAGATTCCTGTTAGAAGTATCTTTTAATTCTCCCTCTACATTTAGATATGAAGGAATTTTTCAAAATACAATTTGAATCTTAAACTTCAGCTGCAGATTTAGAAAGTCCATGAAAAATGCAAATAAAAAGCAACAAACCTTTCTGCTGCACTGGCAAAGCAAACGGGACATGTTGCAGTGCATCCAGCTTTTTCACACTTTCTGTATTTCTTCTCTGAGGCTTCATCATCATCATCTGCTGCTTCAGCCGCTTTCTTCTTCACCTAATAAAGAATAGCTGGAATGTGACCATAAATGACACAAATACATCTTCCACAAAGCAGCATTCAGTCTTGCAGCTTGTGAGTGGCATTCTGTAGTTAAAATGATCCTAATGAAAATCTTTGTAGCCATTGTGAAATAGTTGCAGCATGAAACAGCTGTCAAATTAGGTCAGATTTTTCTACTTAAAAAAAACCAAACAAAAACCCACCGGAAAAAAATCCCAAACCCACAGTAAGACTGGAAATATCATTTATATCTAAAAATGTCTTGCCTTGGTCTAATTGATGGCACTGAAGAAATTATAAGCAAAGCTTACAGTTTAAATAGTATTTTAAGCTCTATCATGTGTTAACAAGTCAAGCCTCATACATTAATTTTATTTCTCCTTTGGAAAGTCTCCTCTTTTATAATACTTACTGATATTTATTACAAGTGCCAATCCTATCTGTGCCTCAAATAAAATATTAGGGTAAGCTTAGGGCATTTTTTTGATACGAAACTAAACACCAAATATCTCTTCTGGGCCTCAAAGGTACTGTGTATTATCCTGTTTTAGGCCTCTGCCTGGATGGGCCAGACAGCTTTGTCTGACTGTACAGAAATCCGTGACTGTATTTTTAACGCATTAAGTACTTACAGGTTATATAGAGTATTTATCTTTTCTGAATACTTTTTGCAAAATGAGACACTTGATCTGTTTATTCACAGAATTAACTCAGTCTCCTTCCCTGGGCCTCAGTACTCTAAGACCCAGCTTACCCACAAGGAAGCCCACTTTCTTTACAAATGTCAATAGAAAATAAAAAATAGCAAAGTACAAACCCATGTGTTTTTAAATTATTATAAATACCTGTCTTCCAGAACTCCTCACAGGAAGGTTGTCCGGAGACTGATCTGAAGAACATGCCTTTTTCTTCGTTCGTACCCTTCCCGTTGACATTGTATTGTTAGAGCTGAAAAAAGGTAGGCAATAGTTAATTAATTTAAATTGCTTGACTTTGCAGAGCTAATCACAGACACTCACAATACTACTTTTCACAGAGCTACCTAAGTAAGAATCTGTCCAGCTTGACTGTTAATTTGAGGGGAAAATGGGAATGAGGCATTACGGGAATGGAACAATATGACTATTTTAAACTAAATTCGTAGTTAAGATTAGATCCCTGAGTACATCTTGACAGGCTGTTCCAGACCAGCATATCCTGGATTTCAGTAATCTGATTTGCATTACGTGAAGACCTGGACTGGAATTTGGGTTGGCAAAGTGAACAGACATCAGCTCAGTGCTGATGCAAGCATTCAAATACCACTCAGAGTAACACTCATCCTGCTAACTACTGATTTATTGGCAGCAAGAGATTTGCACTGTAAAGCACTTTTCCAAACACTGTACTGAAGAGACGGTTAATGCCAGATGAACAATCAGTTCCAAGACTTGCACAACCACCTATGAAAAGACAGCAGAATTTGAAGTCTAGACTGCCATTATATTGCACCTGTAAATGATTGGAATATTGCAAAGTTTGTTGTTAAGTATTCTATAGGACAAAATAAAAGATTTACGGCATGAGAGCGCTCTGTAGCTGTCTTTGACGGCATTGGTAGGAGCATAGAATGAACCACAGTTCCAGTAAACTGGAAAGCATAGAGTGTGAAAAAGTATGATGCAGAAATATGAAAGCATATTTAAAATGGTATTATCAAAGGCATTATTTTCACAGGGGATAAAGCACAAAGACAGCCTAGAGGAAGAAGTAAATCTAAAGTGCTCTACAACATACAGAAAAGAAGTAGAAATATATTCCTTGTACTACAGCACTGCATCATAAATGTTATCTTGTTCTAATAGGGATCAGTTTGTAATTATGTTTTTGGGAGGGTTTTTATATATATATATATATATATTTATATATATATATATATATATATATATATATGAGATTTCTCAATTCTCCCTATTTCCGGATGCAACCTCCTTATTCAAGCTGTCAGTGATAGACAAGGCAGCAGTATCTTCATTCAGAAATTCCATTAAAAGTCAAGGTAACAGGAGGAGAGTGGAATTTTTACAAAATTTTATATTAAGCTGATCCAAGTCAAGTAAACTGGTGTTTCACTCTCCTCTCAAGAGAGAAGAAATTATTTGTGAGAGGAAGAGAAATCACATGAGGATATCTACGTAAGTGAAAAATTAGTTCAAACAACCCAATACAAAATTAAACTTTGTTTCTTGTATGTGTCCCCTCCAATTATAACTAGCCAGAGGTAGGAAAAAGATCATTAAGTTAAACTCTGTTTCCTAAAAAAAAAAAAAAAAAAAGAAAAAAATAGAAAAAAAAATTAGCATCACTTCACTGCAACTTACCACTGTATGGGTGTGGATGAGATTGGAGAGTAAAGAAAACCAACCAGTTTCATTTACATGAGATTTCCCTAAACTGCTGTGAACACCCAGAAAATGGCGGCTTTTTTCCCCTAGGCTTTCTTTATGTACGTATCAGTGGCACAACAGTATCTCTCTGTGTCACCTTAGCTTCTGATGGCAAATAATCATTCTGGCATGCCATGGTCCTTACAGTCAGAGGCTTTCA
Source organism: Pseudopodoces humilis (assembly GCF_049639895.1). Taxonomy (NCBI): domain Eukaryota; kingdom Metazoa; phylum Chordata; class Aves; order Passeriformes; family Paridae; genus Pseudopodoces; species Pseudopodoces humilis. Next base: position 90,887,792 of record NC_142200.1, on the reverse strand, counting down.
ACTGAGCAAGGAGCCCTGAGCAAGGCACCAGGTGACTCATTTTGGTGACCATCAGGTGATCAGTCTGCTGCTGCTGTGGGGCCCTTTTATCCAAGAAGGTAAAAGAACATGCAAATTTTGTATTGTTTACGTCAGGAGTAGAAAAAGTGTTAGTTACCAATCCCTAGGAAGTCTGGTAAAAATATTTCAGATTCAGAGATTTCTGAATCTATTTTGCTCCTACCCCTTCTACTGAAGGGGTAAAAAATATGTCTGTGATTCTGTAGAATCAGATGGAACTCTGCCCATGTTGAAAGATATAGGTCAGTTGTACAGAATTTGCAGAAATATTTTTGCTCTTACACCTTCAATAGGGGTAAGAGGGAGGTGGGGAGAAAGAGATAAAAAGAGCAGTTGTAGGATACCTGCTCCCCACTTCCCCTGATAAAACCAAAAAACACCCTCCCAAAAAACCACAAATTTTTATAGAACAAACAAACAAACATAGCTTACTCCGCTAAGCTTTACATGACTTTGCACCCTATCCTGTAGACATCTTACTGGCTGAGAAAATAAGCCCTTTAAAAGGAGAGAGATATGTAATGCACTGTCACATTCGATAACGTTTCATCCGTCTGTAGTGCGTGGCCTATATTGGAAAGCTTAGTGGGGTTTACCTGCACGGTTGGAAGCAAGTTTGTCTTTGGGGAAGAGAAAATTCATTAAGAAACCACACAGACAGACACACCGTCAGAGACAGAGAGGAAGCGAGAGCAGCCTGATTAACACGGGGAGTGCACACACCTCTAAAACTCAGCCCGAGTAAAGCAGCAGCAGCAGCAGCAGCGGCGGCGGCGCCCAGCCCCGCCGGCCCGGCTGTGACAGCTGGCGGGGGTCCCGAGGGGCAGCCCCGGGGCCGGGCGGGGGCGGTGCCGGGCGGCGGCGGGGCAGGCGCTGCGCTCGGCGCCGGGCACTCACCTCGGGGCCGGGTCACTCGGGGGCCGGAGACCACATTCACGCGTGTCCGCGCCGCCTCCTGTTAGAGCTGCAGCGGGGAAAAAAGGGTGGAGAAGGGGGAAGGAAGGGAGGGAGTGAGAAAGAGAAGGGGGGAAGGAAGAGTGAAGCGGGGAGGTGAGGACGGGGGCAGCGCTGGCACCTGCCCCGCCACTCCGGGGAGGAACAAGCGGCCCCGCGGTGGGCGCTGCAGCTGAGGGAGGGAGCCACTCACCACCGCCGCCATCCCCACCGCCATCCTCCTTCTCCCCGGTGCCGTGCACCCTCAGCCCGCCTCCTCCTGCCGCCGCTTCCGCTCTCCGCGGTGCGTAGCGAGGGGGAGGGCGGGGAGGGACCGCCCCGGCCCCGCCGCCCTGGCGGGCCCCGCGGCCGCGCAGGTACCGCGGCTGCCGCTGCGCGGGCGGGGGGCGCCGGGCGGGGGGCGCCGGGCGGTGCTCAGCGGACACGGGTCACCCAACGGGTCCCCCGGCCCCGAGCAGGCGCTCGCCATCGCCTGCTGCCCGCCGGTTTCACGGGACAGAAATGTCGGCCTCTCCCTCCTTCGTTACCGGGGTAGGGGGGCTTCCGCATGGGTGCGAAAAGGGAGGCCACCGGCGGTCCCGCAGTGCTGGACAGGCGCGTTCCGCCGCTCCGGGAAACGAAGCTATCGGCAGCGAGAATATGCTGGTTGCTCTGTCGGGTTCGGTACAGCTACCTTGCGATTGTCACCAAATTGTGGTCCCTTGGGAGCTACGATATTTTTGTCCGGTTCGAGGAAGTAAGAGCCAGTTCCGAACTGTGCATTAGGTGGGGGTAATTCTTCTCTCTTTTTTCACAGCTACAAGCACTCCCTGGGGACATGGACCACTCAGCGGATGCATCCGGGCTCCTGGAAGGCTCTGATGTTGGGTCTCAGAAAGAGAGAGTGGTGACAGAGGAGGAATGGCTACAAAGATGGGAAATGGGTGACATCGGATTTCACAAGGAACAAGGGCATCCGTACGTGACTTCACTCTTCTGCCTAAGCTGTTTTAAGTAATGCCATGAGATGAGTGGCTTGGCTCATTTGAGAAACTCTTAGTTGAAAATGGAACATTTGGAAAAAGCAAGTAATTTTACATGGGCACAACTTGAAACAAAAATAAATATAGATATTTTTGTCACCTACAATTGTTAAAAGGCAGATAAAAGAAAGTATTGATATGAATTTAGAACTTTTACTCTTGAATCAGGTTTTAAACCTTAGAGTTTGGATAGTTTGACTAGAAAATCTTAAATTTGCTGATGGAGAAGCTTTGCACTGTTGTTCATGGTGTGTAACTGGGGCTTGAAACAATGTGCAGAGGGCATCAGAGCACTGCCATGCAGTAAAAGACAAGGACCTAAGAGAGCAAACTTGATTATATAGTCTTTCAAGACCTGTAGAAGTGATTCGCTTGATGCAGAAGTTTCATTATTCTGTTTAAAATCTCTGTTATGATCCTCTTAGAGGTGGGTTGGTTGGATTGTTTACTTGTAAAGACAAAGAAAAAATAGGACAAACAGAAATGTGTTAATTTCTGAATGACATGAAATTTACTTTCTTGCTGTGTAAATGGAAGGTGAATACTTTTATTTTATGCTTTTATTTCTAATGGCACAAAGTAGGTTGAGCTAATAACATATGTGCCATCGTGGAGTTTTTGTGCTACCTGGCATAGTGTGTAGCACTTGGCTTTTCATGTGCCAGCACAAATACTCACAGAGTTAAGTGAAACGTGTCTGTTCTTCTGCAGGCTCCTCCAAAAGTACCTGGATGTTCTTTTAAATGGCAGGAGTGGACTGAGGATATTTTTCCCACTTTGTGGTAAAGCAGTAGAGATGAAATGGTAAAACATAGATAATAAGAGCAAAAATCTTACTTGATGTGGGGAGGGAGGGAGAGGGGGAATTCCCAGCCTTATATTGGCTGGTGGAAATGTGCCACATTTCCACTGCTAGGAAAGCAGCGTCACTGGAAGCTGAAGGGAGGAGGAAGCTGGTGTTTCGTATAATAGCGTAAATTGAATGGATGAAGTCTGACCTGAAAGTCCTCCTGACCGTCCCAAGTTCAGCTTGGGGAATGCTGAATTTAGATGGATGGAGTGACTGAAGCTATGCCCTTACCACTGCTGCTTTTTGTAGCAATGTCAGCTTAAATTGCCCGCAATGAGGTCAGTTGTGTCAGACAACATTTTCAAGAGACCATGTTGCGTGCCACTCTGGAAATTTAAGTGATTTGGGTTAAATGTAACCTTCTCTTTTTTTATCCTTCTTATTTTGCTAATTTTACTTTTTACCTTTTTCTGGGGGGGAGGGATGGGGGAGGGAGTGCTGTATTTAAAATTAGGGCCTATATAAGCCAGTGTTTTTTCTTGGAGAAAAACTTGCACTGCATCTTCAAGTAACCCAGCTATCAGGTTTTACCACAGTGACTACTTTCTAGTCTGTCTGTGGGCTCTGACACACGTTGGTATTTTGCTGAACTGCAGCAGCATGGAGGATACCACACCTCCTTCACTGCCCCTTCCTGCCAAGCCAGAGAGGCAGCTGGGTGGACAGTATGCCTCAGCCACCTCAGTTCAGAGCACAGCACCTTTCTGAAATGGATAGTTTCTCAGTGTGATCACCTCTGTTTTCATCAAGTTAGTAGGAATAAATGAATAATTCATTAAATCTAAATAAAGCATGTAAATCCTTGTCAACTCTATGCTGAGTGGTGCTAATTTAAGCTCAGATCAGGGAAGGGAGGTGTTCAATGTGAACACTTCAGGAAGTCAGAATTAGACATATCAGGGCATCATAAAACTAGGCTTTCCCTAAAAAATAAATGATACATGGGAGGTACATATTTTGCCCAGCCTGTGGGCCTCACATAAACCTGGGCCCTCCCTCTCTTGTGTGCAGGCTGGCAGACCTGGGGCACAGTGTTGTTGGTGTGGAAGTCAGCGAGCAAGCAGTGAAGGAATTTTTTTCAGAACACAGTCTGCCTTATTGTGAGGAGCCAGTCCCTGAGATTTCAGGAGCAAAAATGTTCCAGGTATGTTTCCTGTGATGTCAAATGGTCTGCTGTGGTTAATCATGCAATGCTGGCATAAGTGAGCAAGCAAGTCATTCTGCTTTTGTGCAAGTTTTACTGGTAATCATTCACCTCTCCTGAAGAGGTCTTAAAGGAAGCTCTGAGTTGTATTTTTGGATTGAGAAGTTGTTCTTCTAAACTTACTATTTTGGCCTTCTTATGACAATGAAGCACCTGAATGTAGAAGGAATGTATTTTAAAACTGGACAGTTGCATGCCTTGATAGATTAGAACCTCTCTTGAGGGGATCAGAAAAGTTACCTCACTGAACTAAAACTAAAAATATTTCTCAGTGTTTTTCCCCATTACACATGAATGTATTTTAAAATTTCATTTTTAATACTGTATGAGTATATTTTAAGATGTGAAGTAGAAATATATACTTAAGAGTGTGTATTTAAAGACAGTTAGCTGATAAGAATTGTTTCCTTTGCTTTTATTGTAGAGTACCTCTGGCAACATTTCCCTCTACTGCTGCAGTATTTATGATTTGTCCAGGTAGGAATACTCATCATGTTTTACAATTCTCCATAATCGAATATGTATTAATACTATCCAATGATATTATTTTATTTGGATCAGGCAAAGATTTGTCAGGTCCTCTCAAGCAAACTCGTATTAAATTGTATGAGAAATTTGAATGGCCAATCTCCAACAGAAGTCTAATTCCATTGCTAGTCATTAAGGATGATAACTAATTATCTTTAAATGGGCTTCTTATTCTAAGCCATTCTGTGAAAGTTACCAAAAAACATTTTTGCTTTTACAGTAAAACCAAATAATCTTTAACATTACTGATGAATTCTATGAGGCAAAACTTTAGCACAGTCCCTTACTCAGAGTAAGTAGTAAAAGTAAAGAGAATATATGCAGAGGTGTCTTAGCACAATAGTTCCTTCCTCTTGCAGTTCTTACTCAGATGTGAATTTTCCCTAGATTAAAAGGTTTTGGTGAGGTTTTTTGTGTTTGTTTGCTCTTCTTACAAAGAAGACTGTCTTGTGACTGTCAGGCACAAGAATTTGTTCCATACCTCTTCAGTAAGGAGGAAAAGTCTTAAAATTTTCTTTGGTGGGCTTTCCAGAACAAGTACATAGAGGTGCAATAGGTAGTTCAGGACAATGGAACACAGTGCTTACTATATGATCTTTTATTTTTTTCAATCTGCCAAAACACTGGAAAAAGGACTATTCATTACTAGAGTCCAGAGTCTTTCAGACAGCAGGCCATGACTGGGACTTCTGCTGCTGCAGCTGACTCCAGTTGGTTTGAACAGTGTATATATGTAGCTCGTCTTACAAAGCGTCAAACAGATGGTGTGTATGAATGTGATTTTGTAGATACTGCCCAGTTTCCTACCCGCCTTGTCCCTCCAGTGTAGCTAGTTGCTACACTGTAGATCCCTTTAAATCTTTCTTGCTGTGAGTTGACAGGTTGCCCAGGGATTGCTTTAGCTTCTCAGAAATGTTTGAAAAATTCGGTCATAAGTTTTGTAGCAAGTAGTGTGGTAAAACCTGTAACTTCTATCACAAGAGGGTGGAATAATACTTTGAAAAAAACAAAGTTAGGTAATTAGTGACAATTTCAGTGCATATCACTGGATCTATTACATAGTTTGTCATCACAAAATAAAATGGCAGATAGACATTCTGGATGCAGAATGAACTGTATTCCCAACATCAGTCAGCAAAGACCTGTGACTTAAAAAATGCACACACACTTCTGGTTTCTGTATACAGACAATTTGATTAATTACCCAGTAATTATGGAAATTAAACTTATTTCTCTCTTGCTGAGGCTGGCTGACTAATAGGTCCCTTTCATCTCCATTAGCCTAGCATTCATTAGAATAAAACTCAGATGTGTTCCTGACCTTTGTCAGAATGGGACATTTCAAAGACTCTTGCTAGTTAAAGAGTAACAGGAATTACTGCTCTTTCTGGGAATTCTGGGGCATATTAAACAGCTATGTTTAATAACAGCTATAAAAAAAACAGCTATATTACACAATTACTGTAGTCCTAATACAATTATGGCTGCAAGACTTCAAAAGAAAATAAAAAATTGCATTTACTGAAACTACTAAACATATGCAGAGATAGAAATTCACAAGTTTACTCTTAAATCCAGTGGGTTTTCTGCAGATATGTGAATTTCTGATTTTCATGTTAATTTTGTTAGATGTAGTAGTACCTAACCCATGCTGAGTGCTGTATAAACACATAGCAGTGTGATACAGTGAAAGGTAAAGCCAAGGAAAGTGCTTCCTCATACCTTAGCTTCATCCTGACTCCACATCAGGATGAAAGACAGCTTTTTGTGCGCCTTTTTTTACCTTTTCCTCATGGCTTCATTGTGTTGTGAAGGAAACTGGATGTGCAGAGGAACAAGGAGCACCCAGACACTCAGCAGGTCCTGAGATCTGGGCAGCCGGGAGACCAGCACTGGGACAAGGCATGAGTCTGTCTGCAGCCTGGGATGTCTGTAGGCCTTGATGAAATCGCTGGGAAGTAAAGTACATGAAATGCATGTATGGAACCACTGCTGCCATTCCAGTTAGACCAGATTAAGGTTGGAAAGAAAAACTAAGAGCAGAAAACCTCAGTGGTTTGCCTGAGGTCACCCAGCAGACTCAGCTATGCAGAGGAGAACTGCCTCCAAGCCTCAGAAGATCAAGTTTGTTCACCTGCCCCACTAAATGCTCCTTTGTACCCTGCATGTCCATTGCTTAACTGTCTCTTTAAAAATCTCCTTTCAGTTATGAGGCTGGTTATTTAAATTAGATACTTAGACTTGGCAAACTTTAAAAGAAGTCAGCACTTGAAAGCGTTATCATGTCTCATCACAGTAGAATGGGAAATACAGATCAGCTTGTAGGTTAGATGCCAGAGACTTAAGCAGTGCCATTGCAATGAAAGTAGCAGTGGGCAGAGAGAAGTTCTCATGGTTTAACTCTGGCTAAGTTGATGGAACTAAGCACCACACAGCTGCTTGCCCACTCCCAATTACGAGATGATGGGGGACAATCAAAAGAGTAAAAGTGAGAAAGAAGTGTGTGTGGAGATGAAAACAGTTTAATAATTAAAAAGAAATTTCAAAAATTTTTAAGGAAAAAAAAAGGCATAAAAAATAAAAAACAACAACAAAATAAAAAACAACAGAGAGGAAAATAAAACCCAAGAAAGACAAGTGGTGTAAATGAAAGCAGTTGCCCACAACAAACCAAGCAACTGATGCCTAGCCAGCCATGTAGCAGTGCCCCCATCCACCAACCTCCCACTCAGTTTTATCCAGTTTTATTTCTGAGAATGGAGCCAGATGGTCTGGAATATCCCTTTGCTAGGTTGGGGTCAGCTCTGCCTGCTGTGTCCCCACCCACTATCTTGTTCATTCTGGTGCTCTCCAGCGTACTGGTGTCCAGGTGTGAGGAACAGAAAAGGTGTTGGTGCTGTGTAAGTACTGCTCTGCAGTAACTAAATTGTCGGTGTGTTATCAACTTGATTGCAAACCCAAATCCAACACAGCCCCATGCAAGCTACTATGAAAACTACTGGCCAAAACCTGTACAGAAATGAAGACAGAGGTGATGCAATTGGACTCTGCCCAGTAGGCAGAAGGATATTGCACAATTCTATGCCACATTTTTCTAAGTAAACTTATTCAAACTTTCTTTAAAACTACGCCATTTACTTTATTACTACCTTACTGTCTAACCTCCTATTTTAACAACTGCCAAAACCGAGGCTCTTTCTTATCCCCAGATATTCTTGTCTTTTGCATCACTCTGGCAGTTCTTACCACCCATTAATAAAGGCAATTCTTGATAGTCTTGCTCACTTGCAGGCTTTGGGTGGCCACTGAAGCCATCTGCCAGCATATCCTGGAGCTGAACTAGTGTCTGCAGCAGAGCTACACTGAGGCAAGCAGCAGTGTAACTTAGTTTTTATAACATCAAACAAACTGCAAGTTGGAGCTAACTGTCCTGAGCATGTAGCTGGGAATTCAGATGTCTAAAGTTACTGAATGTGCTGAGTCAATGATAAAGTCAAGTAAAGCCACAAGGCACCTTCCTTAGCCTTCATATGAAATCATGCATGGGTTTTAGAAGGTGGTCAAGAACTGTTGATGTGCTGAGTGCATGTTAGACAGGAGGATGTGGTTACTGAACACACAGACTTGTAGCCCAAATGTACTAAAACTATATTCCTTCCTCCCTGCTGTGTCTCAGCAGCCCCTAATGATGGGGAAGCACTGACCAATTCCCACACTTCTTTGCTTTCGCAGCAGGACGAAGAACCAGGAGGGTTTCTTGAGTTCCAGATCCTGTTGGTTTGGATTATGAAAATATTGCACCATAACAAAAAGGTGGTGAGGAATCTGCATCACTAGCTGCAGAATCCTTGTGTCCTCACAAAAGCGTCTGAAAGAAGATCAAGATCCCTTTTTACTGTTTTTAAGCCTTTTCCTTATTTCCTTATAGCTCGATAGTTGGCAAGTTTGATGGGGTTTGGGACAGAGGAGCTCTTGTAGCTGTGAATCCATGTGACAGACAAAGGTTAGTAAATTGCATTGTTACTGTCTTTTCTCTGATGTATCAGTGACAAATTTTTTAACCTGTCACTTGTTAATGAGTCCTTTTTCATTTAAAGGACCGACCTACACATGTTCTTCTCTACCACAAGCATCTGCTGCAGTCGCAGAGTGCTGTACTCTTCCTTCAGGAAGCCACCCTGCCTCTTGGTGGGAAAATATGTGGTTTGTTCCAACCCAGCAGAAGCAGAGCTGCAAGTCTCATCTGAATTCTATTATTTCCTTCTCACCACATCTACTTCTTCTGTCTTTGTTCTTTTTCCCCTAACTCTCCTTGATTAGAGATTACTCTACTAAATTTTTGTTCTTGCCTATAGGTAGCCCAAATTTAATTTGAACCTGCTCCTGGGATTTTTTAGTTAGATACAGAATCTTCAATTCACAATAATTTTAAAAGATGAGTACTGCATTGTGTACTGTATTCTAGACTATGGCAGATAAATACTTTGTCTATTAATCTTGAGTTGAATGTGCAAAAAAAGATAAGTTCTTGTTTATGAGGAATAAATATAACTTTTATTTTATATTTTTCATGTGTAGCAGGAAGTTTATGCTTCTGAAATTTAAACTAAGTTTTGTTTAGTCTCTGTACAGTTCAGTTCAAATTCTGTCTGCATAGAAATGTGTTTTGTTGAATATTTTGAATGCTATGCTTGAATGCTTTACAAAAATAATAAAGTATATTTTTTTCCTTTTAGCTATGCCAGTTTGATGATCAGCTTAGTGGAGAAAAGCTCTTCTTATCTCCTCGTTACGGTTTCATACGATCCAAACAAACACAAAGGTGAGAACTTTGTACTGTTCATGTTGTGATTTTGCTCTAATACAAATTGTATAAAGATATAGTAGATGTATTAGTATCTTCCCCAAGATTTTTATCTGCTAGCTTTGTTAGCTGGTGACACCAGTATAACTGTGTGTTAAAAAGTTGAGCTAATGACCAAGCTTGGGACTAAATTTGTGTTTTCTATAGCATTGAGACATGCTGAGGGTAAGTTGAGGACAGCCATGGTATATTAACAATGAAACTGTAAGTGTGGCTGCTACAATGTGCTACAATGTGCTTCCAGTGTGGCTGGAAGTCGGAGTACTTAGTAACATCCTGTCTGGCCTCGGGAGCTTGAAACACGCCCAAGAACATCAGCTTCATGCTGTTTATCCAGTATTTGGAACCCAATGTGTTTCCCATCTTGTGCCTCTCTCTCAGCCACTACCCTGCTCTGAATGCACTTGGAAGAGGTGAAATTCTGTAAAATCATAAGGTATTTTTCCTTTTATAGTTTTTATATTATATGCTGAAGTGGGAGATCTTTTAGTTAATATTAACTCACAAAATAAAGAGATCTTTTTCTGCTTTTGAGCCCTTCAGCATAATTATTCCCCCAAAAAATAGGTCTTGCTATCACAAGCAACAACAGTTTATTTCATTGCTTACCCTCTGACACTGTTCAGCTCTTAGCCTTAATCGTGCCACTGTAGTATAAAGAGATTGTCGACTGGAATCCCACAGCACACTGAGAGTGGTCATATCCACATCACATTCCCTGCTGCAGCTGGAGATAAAGCAGCAGCAACACCTGAAGCTCTCTGGCCCACCAGGGTGCCAGCAGTTCCTGGACATGTTTTCTGGTTCCTGCTGATGGTGCTACACTGTAGAGCCCAGTTACAGGCCAGGTGCTATGAGTGAAGGGGTTGCTCTCCTACTACAGTGTAAATTTTGTCTTCTTTCCATGTCTCTTCTCTGATTAGCTTCACCCATTTTATTTCAGGCCCACCATTTTATGTTCCTGAATCTGAAATTAAAAGTTTATTTGGTGAGTAAAATTTTTTTTCCAAAACACATAAAGATGCCTCTGCCTTGCCCTGTGACAAATGATACAGTCACTTGCTTCTTATCTGAAGGCTGGAGTCATGGAAAAATACTAGGAAAAATAAATATCATTTATCCACAGGGATTTTGCTGTCATTGAAAATTCTCAGTTCTTCAAAAGATATGAAGAAAACCCAAGAGACAAACAGTTTCTTGTCTCCATTTGGTACCTTTTTATTCTCCCAGGATTCATACTGCACTCAGTAATCCTGTAGCTGCAGTCTTAGAGTCCTGTTTGACCAATTTGTCTTTGTCTGCACCTTCATCAACTAGTTGCCCTGGTTTTAATACAAGTCCTACCAGTGCTACAGTTTCTACTGTACTTTTGTGACAAAGAAGAAAAGTAACATGGCACTCAAAGAAAATGCTAAAAATGTACAAATCAAATCCACCAAAATAACGAAATTTGGAACTATGTCAGGAGTTTAATTTTAGAAGTTCCTCCTGATGTGCTGTAATATCTCACTTTTAAATTTACAGCTTTCTGAGACTGGCAGTGTTTGTGTGCAGTGAGTCATTGGCATAGACATTTGCATCTCAGCACAAAAGAGAGCAATTAAGTTTTCCCCAGTGCATTTATGGCACTGTGTTAGGCACTGTGGGGAAATCTGTGGATAAGATTTTTTTTTTTTTTCCTGTACAGTTTGCATTTTTCATTGACTAATTATTCACTAATTTGTTATTCTTACCTCCTTTTCAGGCAACTGCTGTGAAATTAGGTGTCTTGAAAAAGTTGATGACTTCTCGGAGAAGCACAGACAATGGGGACTAGATTATTTTCTGGAGGTGCTGTATCTACTAAAGTTTGTAGCTTGATTAAAACTTATTAAAATAACTTATCTCCCACCTTGCTTTTACTTATAACTGACATTTTTAAATGGGGCGTTCTTAAAGCAGGGGTTTTGTCCATTTTGCTTACCAAGTCAGCTCCTACACAGCTGCCTTTACTGCCTTGAGATGTTAACAGCTTTTCTTAAACTCCATGCACAAACAGCCATTACCAAATATACCTTTTTCTGCCATATCAATTCAAACGAGATCTGTGAGAAGGAAATGCTCCTGTTTCTTTTCAGCCGTTGCTAGTCGACATTGTCTGCCTGGCACTCTGCAACTTGGCCTCGTCAGCTGGCAGCCCTGGGAGCGTGGCAGCTGCAGTTCAAACACTCTTTTCTGGGGCACTGGCCTTGCACCAGGCTGGGCAGTGAGAGGTGGGAAGCTGCTGCAAGTTTGTTCTCTCCATCCCTGTGAATATATGTCAAGTGAAGAGCTGGCAGTGAGTGGCCAAGGCAAGGCAGCAGCTGCCAAGTGGAAATGACCATCCAGCAAGAAAGGCTGGAGGGAAGTAGGTTGGATGACAGTAAAGGGGAGAGTGTGGGTGGAAAATGTCCTAGCAGTCACTCACAAGTGTGCTTCTCTCATTTGAGAGCACAGCTATGGGCAAGCAAAGCAACAGGACTTGGGTAAGAGGGTTCAAAGATTGCCAAGAGAGCTGCAGATGTTATTGCTAAACCATTCTCCATCATTTCTGAAAGGTCACAGAGTATGGGAGGGATGCCTGAGAACTGGAGGAAAAACAGTGTCATTCCAGTCTTGAAAAAGTACGAGAAGGAGGACCAAGGAAACTATAGGCCAGTAAATCTCACCTTCATCCTTGGAATAACCCACCCTGAATGTCATCTCTAAGCAGGTGGAGGAAAATAAGGTTGTCAGGAGTAGTCAACATAGATTCACCAAGGGAAATGGGCTGGGTTAGTGGACAGTGAGGTAGATTGAGAACTGGCTGGGTGACAAAGCTCAGTGTTGTGATCAGGCTAAGTTGGAGGGCTTTAGCAAGCAGTGTTCCCAGGGGTCAGTACTGGGGCCAGTCTTGTTCACCTTATTAATCAGTGACCTGAATGAAGGGACAGAGTGTACCTGCAGTAAGTTTGATGATGATACAAAACTAGGGGGAGTGGCCTGACACACCAAAGTGCTGTGCTGCCAAGCTGCAAGACCTGGACAGACACAGGAGCCAGGCAGAGATGAACCTAGTGAAGTTCAAAGAAGGCAAATGCAGGGTCCTGCACCTGAGGAAGAAAAACCCAGGGCACCAGCACAGGTTGGGGGCTGACCTGCTGGAAAGCAGCTCTGTGGAGAAGGACCCGGGAGTTCTGGTGGTCAACAAGTCAGTCAGAAGTGTACCCTTGTGGCCAAAAAGGCCGGTGGTATCCTGGGGTGCATTAGGAAGAGTGTGGTCAGCAGGTAGTGGGAGGTGATCCTGCCTTTCTACTCAGCCCTGGTGAGGCCACATCTGGAGTGCTGTGTCCAGTTCTGGGCTCCTTAGTACAAGAGAGACCTCGACATGGAGTAGGTCCAGCAGAGGACTATAAAGATGGCTGGGGGACTGAAGCATCTTGCTTAAAAGGAAAAGCTGAGAGAGCTAGGATTGTTTATCCTGGAGGGGAGGTAACTGGGAAGGGACCATCAATTCTTACAAATATGTTTAGGGCAGTTGACAAGAGGATGGGACTAGACTTTTTAGTGGTGCCCAGGGACAGGAAAAGGAGCAAAAGGCACAAACTGAAACACAGAAAGTTCCATCTGAATATGAGGAAAATCTTCTCTGCTTTGAGGGTGACAGAGCACAGCAACTTCTCCCCTTTGCAGCTTATATTGAAAGGAAAGGTATGATTGCAATATAGTGTGTCATAGTTTATCAAGAATAGAAGGTGAGTAAAAGCCATGGAGCTTTTTAGAGTGCCATAGTCCTAGAGCTGCAAATGGCTCTGCTGATTTTAGCACAGCAGTCCCCGCACCCACAGCTCACTGAACACTCAGCACTGCTTGTAGATACTCGTGTTTAAGGTTGGGTTGACAGAGAGAAGAAGGGATGTAGCTGGTGGGCCAGTGCAAGCTAGGAGCTGCTGGTTTTGTTTTCACTCCTGGCCAGAACTGCAGCTACCAGGTTAAAGCATCTCCTTCCTTTCAAGTTTTTTCCAGATGCAACATGAGAGCTCCCAAAGTTTATCTCAGATTTCCAGATACGTGATAGCCACAAAAGGCTGGCCGCTTGGCACGAGGCTGCCACATGCTCTGTGGTGTCCTGCACAGGACTCCCAGGCATGCAACACCCTGGCAAGAGCAATGCCATGTGCCAAAACAGCCATTTTAGGATGTGTAAGATCTGTGTGTACCCTGCAATTACTCTGAAAATACCCAGTAAATACACCTAGCAGAAGAAGCACATGCAGTCCATATGCCTTACAAAAATGTGTATACATGCCTGTCTGAGAAATGTGTCTACTAGTGATGAGTGTAAATATTTTCTAAATTTTGCCAGAACAGCAGGAAAATGCAATTAAATCAAGGTGCTCAGAGGGATGGAGTGCATCTCCTATGAAGACAGGCTGAGAGAGCTGGGATTGTTCAGCCAGGAGGAGGCTGTGGAGACACCTTAGAGCAGCCTTCCAGTACCTGAAGGGCCTGCCTGAGAACTGGAGATAGACTTTTTACAAGGGCATGTAGTGACAGGACAAGGGGAAATCTGACAGAGGGTAGGTTTAGGTGATATATAAGAAGGAATTCCTTAGTGCAAGGGTGTTGAGACTGGAACAGGTTGCCCAGAGAAGCTGTGGATGCCCCATCCCTGGAAGTGTTCAAGGCCAGGTTGGATGGGGCTCTGAGCAACTTGGTCTGTCCTGGTCATCCGTGCCCATGGGAGGGGATTTGGAACTAGATAATCATCAAGGTCCCTTCCAATCAAAACTATTCCATGATTCTGTGGAATTGCGGCTTAATTCCTTACTCCGATAGAGGCATGAAGAGAGCTAGTAGCAGTGCGGTAACTTGGTAACTGGATGTCAGTAAGAATCTGACGGATATATGAATATTCTGGCGGGCAGTTGAACATTCTGGTGGGTGTTCGAATGTTCCGGCGGCAATACGGACACTGGTGGATGTTCGGGAGCTGGGGCGGCTCCGTCCTGAGGGCGGCCCGGGCCCTGCTCCGCCCGCGCTGGCCCGCAGGGGGCGCGCGGCCGCCTCAGCCGCCCTCAGCGCCCGCCCCGCTGGGCCCGGGGGATCGGGGGCCGCTGCGGGCGCTCCGATCGCACTCCTCAGGCGGGGATGGCGGCGGACGACGAGGCGGAGCTGAGCCTGTTGGAGTGCCGGGTGTGCTTCGAGCCGTACGGCCCCGACGGGCAGCGGCGGCCGCTCAACCTGCCCTGCGGGCACGTCCTCTGCCGGGGCTGCGTGGGGGCCCTGCCCGGCGCCGAGCGCCAGAGGCTGGAGTGTCCCTTCTGCCGGCGGCTCTGCGGCCCCGCCGAGACCAGCGACTGCCGCCCGCTGCTGCAGCTGCTGGAGCTCTTGGGCCCCGCCGGCGGCGGCCTCGCCTCGGCCCTGGGCAGGAGCGGCGGAGGGGCGGCGGGCCCCGCGGGGCTCGGGCTGCGGCTTTGCCTGTGCCTGGGGGGCTGGGGGGCGCTGGTGAACCCCACCGGGGTGGCGGTCTGCCCCTGGTCCGGCCGCCTGGCGGTGGCACACGACGGCAAGAAGAGGATCCACGTCTTCGGGCAGAGCGGGGTCTGCCTGCGGCGGTTCGGGGAGCGGGGGGACGCGGGCAAAGACATCAAGTATCCGATCGATGTGACGGTCACGTCGGACGGGCACGTGGTGGTCACCGACGGCGGGGACTGCTCCGTGAAGGCCTTCGATTTTGAGGGAAGAGGGGTTCTGGCTGTCCGAGAAGGCTTCTGTTTGCCCTGGGGCCTGGATGCCACCCCCATGAACGAAGTAATCGTGACCGACTCGGAGGCAGGCGCGCTCTACCGCTTGGCGGCCGACTTCCAAAGCGGGGAATTAAAGAAGTGTCAGATGATCCGGTCCCGGCTTGTCAGCCCCAGAGGGGTTGCAGTCTGCCAGACCTCGGGCGCTGTCGTGGTAATAGAGCACCTGAAAGCTCGAGGACCGAGCAAGGGCAGCACCCGCGTGAAGATATTCAGCGCGCAGATGGATCTCATCGGCCAGATGGACAGCTTCGGTCTGAACCTCGTTTTCCCCTCCAGAATATACGCTACTGCTGTGGCCTTTGACAAAGAAGGTCGTGTTATAGTAACAGATGTCTGTAGCCATGCTGTCATATGCTTAGGGAAACCTGAGGAATTTCCCGTCTTTAATCCTCTAATTAGCCACGGGCTTTCTTACCCTATCGGACTGGCTTACACGGCAAACAATTCCCTCGTCGTTTTAGACAGCGGTGATCATTCAATAAAAGTATATAGCTCTATCTGAGTGGGCTTAAATGCTTAGTGCTGCAGGCTCAAGCTACTTACTTCTGGCCATAAAGCATGCAGAGTTCTGGAGTTTGTAGGAGAGGAGGGAGGAGGTGGTTTTGGGGCTTTGAGAGAAATCACCCTCTGACCAGCATGCCATGCTTCCTGCAAAACTTGCATCACATCTCTTGCCTACCTGTGGGAGAGGACCAGGCTGTTGCTGCCTGTAGCCAACGACAAATCAACCAAACAAACCATTTGGCATTTTAAAACTATTCCATGCCTTGACAACCAAGTGTTTTTGGTTCTTTTTGACAAATAATCAAAGACCAGCACCTATGAAAGGAACATGTAATTTATTTATATTTCCAAGCACATAATTTTCACTATTCTTAATTAAGTATAGATACACTCCTGACAGAACTGTTACCAGGAATTGTGTACAAGAAAGGAGATTGCCTTGATGGAATGATAGGAGAATTGGAAGTCTCTCAAGGTTGCATAAATCCAACTAAAATCATTGTGATGGAGGAGCTACCACTGATGAGTGAGTTATGAGAAGTGAAATCATGGTCGAAGTCTATATTTTCTGTACTAGGAAAATGCATTTCTGGGGGCACTCTGCTAGTTTATTCCCACCTTTATTAAGATTGTACTGAAGCACTTTGTCTTCCTCTAAAATGCCCAAGTCTTTACCTAGATGATAATGTCTTTGATAGTGTCTTTACCTGGAGATAATCTTGTGTGTGGTTACACAGCACGGGCTGCTTTGCCTAAAAGCCTCTTGAAGTATTCACGTTTAGACCACAAATACTCCTGCATATGTAAGTTTCAGTTGGCTGTGCTGCTAACACAGCTACAGGTAGGAGGTTTTCAGCACTGCCTGCCCCTGTTTTGTCATTAATATGGTGCTTTTGCACTCCAAACTCCAGGATTCAACTGCAAATTGAAGTGCTAGTGAGAAGTAAGCCTCATTTTTTTTCCTAGCTTCCAAACGAGGTGTTGTTGATTGTGAACACACAGAAGATTTAGATCCGTTTACATTCTCTTGTTTTACTCACAGTAATATTATATTCTCACTTATATTCTCACAGTTTTACTGTGGACACAAATCCTTTTGCCTTACTGCATAGTGGAAATTATGGTATATATGACTATGAGAAAGATTTAATACCCCCACTAGAAGTCACTGCTGCATTTTTAGGCATTTACCTGCTGCTAAAATGGTTCAGCATTAAAATGAAGTCAGATGTAAATGCTGTCTGAGGCAGAGATGAGTAGGTTAAAATGGCATAAAACTTTGGGGAATTTTTTTTTTTTTTTAGCAATTGAAATCATTAATATTAAGTAATGTAATTTGAAATTCACAGGCAATGTATCAGTAAATTTTTATCTGGCTTTTGGTCTGACTTCAGGGCATCTAATAACTGCATGTGTTACAGCTCCAGTGATTTACCAAATACTTGCATTAAATTGGAGCAGTTTAGCCCTCTAATTCAGCCAATGTTTTAATCTTTCTCATATCAACATTTATATATACAAAACAAATCCATTAATTGCAGCTATTTGTAAAGGTTAATTGAACAGTGACCTGTCAATAAAGTGTGATTTGCTTACTCCTATATTTTAATAATTTAATGATAATTCCTCATATCTTTTCATCATGTTTCCTTGTTACAAGACCATTTCTGTATTGCAGTTGCTCTGCAGATGGTTTCTTCTGTTTGGTGATATCCTGCAGAAGTTGTTAAAGTGTCATCTTTTGCTATTGAAAATTATATGGATGTGCACAGCTGGTATTTTTCAGCCTTCTCTGCTGCCTGGCCAAACAGCAATTGCCTTTGGAAGAACCAGAAATCCTCCTTGGCTGCTCCACAGTATGAGCTGTATGGCCCTAAGCAGGAGCCCAGTTGGGAGGTCAGGAAGGAAATGTACTCAGAGAAGCAGACCCCTGGATTTTATCTTCCTTTCTAGATGCCAAGGAGCCACCTGCCTTTGATAGAACCAATTAGATAACACTTCCTTTGGGAGACTGCTGTGTGTCAAAATGCATGCAATACCATCAATGCTGTATTCATTCATAATTAATACTTTGTCACAGTAACACTTCCTCTGAACCATGGGCTGTGAGCTTTCATCTTCTCAAACCTTTGTGTGCACCAGGAGCTTGTTTTTGCTACTACATTCATAGATGGGCAAATTTCCTAGGACCTACTGCCATGTAGGCAACTTTCCAGCAGTTGAAATGCTGATTTTTAAACATTTGACTCATACTGGTTTAAAATCTATGAAAACTCTCATTGTTGCCCATTCTGTTCCTGTCTCCTTTGGACTAGAAATCACTTGATTTTTGGATTTGTAAGCAAAATAAACTTTGGGGCTTTATTCTACCTAATAGAATTTTTTTTTTCTATGTGCCATCTCCTGCATTCTCTGCTTTACCTACCAACTGAAAGCAAATGTAGACTTCTTTTGTGAACAATGCAACTGTTTTCCTTTTACTCTACAGCTCG
This sequence comes from Pseudopodoces humilis, assembly GCF_049639895.1. Lineage (NCBI taxonomy): Eukaryota > Metazoa > Chordata > Aves > Passeriformes > Paridae > Pseudopodoces > Pseudopodoces humilis. The sequence continues at coordinate 90,869,507 of NC_142200.1, read as the reverse complement.
GTGTTTTACAACACTACATCAAAAGAACCATTACATTCTGCCTTAATTAATTTGATACAAAATTGAGAAGCCATGATGAACTGTATAAAACTAAGTATTAAAAATTTTGAGCTCTTCGGCACGTAAGGGAAAATACAGCAGTAAAGCTGAAATCTTTCTTTTAACACGAAATCTTGTGTTCTGAGAGAGGGATGGCAAATATTGAAGGGCCCATGCTTAAACTGATTCCTTAGGTTTGGGGTCTGACTGGTTGTGCTTGGAAAGGGAATAGCTAGATGTGTGCTTACCTTTGGAAAAGAGTGGTGGCCATTCCATTTAGAAAGGAACATATAGGACTGTGTCTAGTTGCTTCAGTGACAATTACTGTTGAGTTTATTTCTTTAAAAATCCACCACCTTTGCATAACTCTCTGCACCTCATGCTCTAGCCTTTGGCTTAAAACCAAATAAATATACTGGACAGTATTCCTTTAGTGTCATGTCTTCAGCCTCTAGTAGAGATTGTGATGTCTGTTGTGCACACATACACACTGCAATTCATATTTGGTTTATTTTTAAGCACTGGTCTCAGGTTGCATATAAATATATCAGGGTATGTTTACAGTGTTAAGGAATTAAAGGAGTCCGAGGAGTTTCAGAAATGCATATTGAGATGATGTTATGTAACATATATATTTTTTTGTTTGGTGAAGAAAATACTTTTAGATAAAGGATTTGTTTTTTCAGATTGATGAATAAGGGAGAAAAAGTGAAAAAAAAAATGTAAAATTTATTTCATTTTGGCCATTGTCCATTTGAGTACCTGTCCATTCCCTCCAGTCACATTGCTGTGCATATCAGTTTGATCTTTTATATTTTCCCAAATCACAGCATTTTTTAACATAGAACTGATTTCAGTGGAAGAGGGGTTCTCCTGTAATGTCCAGTCCCCAAACCACTAAGAGCAGGTTTATAGAGTAGGTCCATCAAGACGATAGCCTTGAATATAGGGGGCCTTTCAATTCTGGAAGGGCTGATGGAGGTCAAAAAAGCATGTTTCCTCACTGGGACCATAGGGACACAGTGCTGTTGCACCCACACAGGAGGAATTTACATTCTTTTCTTTCTCATCAATGTTTGGGTTTTTTTCCCCTGACTCTTCTCAGAGGCTCCTCTTACAGTTTACATGTCACCTGTGAGTCACAGCTTGCCTCCACAGGAGCAAAGCAAAAATACACATATTTTTCAAGTGAGTTCTAAACCTTGCTCTTCATTCAGGCATCTCAGGAGAACTGACAGTTTGTTGGGAGAACAGCAAGCACTTCTTTGATACTGTTACATAAACATCCAGGCTTTCTCTAAAGTGCCTCCTTTGTGTAAGGTCTGACTCTCCTGCACAGCTTCAAAGCTCTCTAATACTGGAGAGGTTCTCAGGGAGCAGATGATGCATTGCACTTACACCTTTTTCTCACTACTGCTTTCCTAGAGATTTACAGATATTCCTGATCTTGGCACTCCAACCTCTCTGTGAGGCAAACACAGTGCAAATGTCTTGGCCCTGCAGCTGCTGACAAGAAAGCTGAGAATCAAGGCAAGCCTTTGGCAGACTTCAGGCTAGATCTCAGAGTTCCCATTACAAGGTTACCTTAATAAAGTAGGGAGAGTCTGTGTTTAATCACCCTTTTGTCAGGGAGGTGCCTTCTTGATTTTGGAAGAAGTTTTGACACTATTCTGATGATCTTTTTGTTAATAATTCCTTTGGTGTTTCCTACAAATCATAGAAATTAATACTTTTCCAAACCACAGTGTATTCCTAGATAATTGCTTCCAGTGTGCTCCACAACAGTGTGTAGTTTCAGTTTTGAAATACTCAAATTTCACATTGATGATAGAAATGAGAGGAGATGAACTCTGAAAAGGAAAAAAAATTAATGAAAGGTGTCTGTGGCTTAAGCAGAGGGTGAACTCCACCAAGTCACAGCACAGAGCACACCCATCATTCCAGTAAAGGGAACACATTCTTAAGAGGTGAAGCATTTCAGCCTGGAAAATGGACAAGATGATAAGGGCTGTTGCCTTTTGATTAGTATTTACCGCTGGCAGAGGAATAACCTGCATTTGAACAGATTTTCCAGATACAATTAGACACTTTTCAGATGGCAATCCTTTAGAGAGCTATCAGTTACTTGTAGCTTTTATTATCTATTAGTTTGGACCAAAAATCTGTTGGGGGGAAATAAAGATTTGGAGCAAACTAGGCATTTTAGGGAAGTATGCTCCCTGTAATTGAAATAATACATATGTAGCATTTTTCTAAAGATCTCCCTTAATGTAGGCAATTTTTATTTGCTCACAGGTGAGCACTATATGGGCAGAGAGTTGAGGTGAGTGAACAAATCCTGCTTTCATGGAATATATTGTCTTTTAAATCAGGAAACTATTTCTTGTCATAAGATTCCTTAAAACATTTAAAATACTTTAAATATCATTATAGGCCTTGAATGAAGGGTAGGCAATTTTAAGCAAGACATAGGATTAGAGATCTAAAATTATAACAGAGAAAAAGAAAGAATTTACTTTGAGAAAACTCTGAAGATACTAAGAAAACCAACCAACCAACCAACCAATCAACCAACCCCCCCCCCCAAAAAAATGTTTTTTATCAAAGCTTGCTTTTAAAACTTCTAGTACAAAAAAAAATTATATTGAAAGAACTATGCATCTACATAATCACAGGAGGTAACTCTTACTGGGAATTTTTCCAAATATAAATAGATAAAGGGTAAAACCCATTTGATACTCACCTAGCATGATTTCCTGATAATATGGACTATGGAATTTCACCAGTGTTAACCAGTATTTAGTAACTACTGATCTGTACTAAATGTAAGAAACAAAGAACAATTGTGTCTTTTACTATCACAGACTAAGGTACTACTGTGAGAAGAAATATGTCATTAAAATATGCTTTGTAAGAAATGTAGCAAAAAGAGTCAGACAGATTAAGTATTAAAAATATATAATCACTTTAATATGAAAAGGATGTTCCTGGCTCCCTTATCTGTCATTGTCCTTAATTAGGTAGGAATTAGGGCTCTTCAGTGAGTTCTCTGCCAACTTCCCCTCAACTTACAGCATGATATTATGGAGCCAGAAGTATTTAAAGTACATGTATTAGTCTTTTTCTATTCCTAATATTACTTGAACTGACTTGTTTGAGTTGAGGCTTGCTCTGTCATGAGTAGTTTATCTGTGCAGTCATGAGTACTGCAAATGGAATTGTCCACATAAATAAATGCTGCAGGACTGGGCTTGAAGTCAGGGAGATTCAGGCTAGTGCAGAGATTTTCCCTGGAGAAGTCTTTGCAGCAGAATTTACGATGCCAATTTCTGGGAATGCTGCTTTGGGGTTTTATGTGCTAGAAGCCCTGTGCATGTTTAGAATATATTATAAGCAATTATGACTTTCAGCATCAGAGAACCTTCGTGAAAGAAATTTATTGTAATAGTTTACCTTTTCTTATTTATTCTTTCATAATATACTGAATGTTCTTGGTTCCTAACACTCCTTTAGACCACATGGATCAGTACCACACTTCACTTTTGGCATGTGCAGTTGCTCAGTAACAGGAAGCTGGGGCAAGACCCACTCTGGACCAGCCTCAGTGGAGACCTTATACCTGAACATGTCTTGCAGATCCTACAGCGGAGGTTTTTAGTCTCAGCCTACAGGTTAGAAAAGTTATGGTGTTTACACTGTAGTAGAGATGACACCATAGGTTCTAGTCCCAAGAAGACTGTATGAAAGGATTTCCAAGGCTGTAGAGTAGTTAACCACTTTTATTTTGCAAGAAAGATTGCTGCCTTTTAAAGACCAAGTGAAAAGAAACACCATTTCTTCCCTAGAATGGCAAAATGAAATTGAAATTACCCCAGGCCCAGCATTAGAGCCTTTTGTAATTTATTTTTGATGTTCATAAAGCTGTTCAGTACTTGAATGGTGTTATCATTAAAATGCAGCTGATACTACATTTCACACATTTCCACTGTGTCAGTGTTACTGAGATTAAAAAAAACCCAACAAACCCAAAACACTTAGAAAAGCACACCTTGAAGGCAGAAGTAAATCTTGTCTTTCTTGTATCCCTCTCACTGGAGAAATAAAAGCCATGCAACTGAATTATTATCAGACATCTATATCAAGTGACGAACTTTCACTCCTTTGAATTGACTTAAACCTCAAGTCGGTGTTCTTGATGATAAGGCTAAAGTTTTGATTTCTTTTCAATCACATTGTTCCTATTTGTGACTTCTGTGCAAACCTTACCCTTTCTTACCAGCTGGTTTAGTCCAATTCAGAACTGTATTTCTCATTAGTTGTTGTTCAGTCAAACTGCAGTGTACATGTGTGTCCTCACTACTTTGATTTCAGAAGAAAGGTTAATTCACCCAGAGGTTCTGTCCATATTTTGTTTTTGCTGTGTTTCTCTTCTAAACCAGCCTTTCATCTTTGCTGTCAGATTAAAGGGAGGAAACCTCAAATCACAATATGAATGATGGGAAAGGACCAAGTCATTCAGGGAATGCCTTTGGGAGACAGGCAATGCAAGCTTTATTACTGGAGAGAAGAGGGTGAAGGACTGTACAATTCAAACTATGTGTGGACTAACAGTTTTAGGAATCCTTCTACCCCTGTACTTCCTCCTGTACAGCTCCATTTGTAATAGTGACGGTGGGAAAAATTAAATCAGAAGTCAATAACTTGCAAGTCACTGGTTTGTTAGGGTTTATTTCAGTCCTCTGCCACAGCAGCAGGCTGGTCCCAATGACCACGACCATGACCCTGTATTGGATTTTGTGGGTGACTGCTATAACTGGTCTGAGTTTTCATATCAAATGCTGGTGGACAACCTACAAGAAGCTTCCATAGGTCATCTGTTCCTCAATTTATATTTTTATCTGCAAAGAGCAAGCCTTTTGTCATATTTTACAGAAGATAAAACTTAAAGTGACATGATAACGAAGGATACATAGTGGTTGCACTCTTTGACAGTCTTCAATAGAAAAATGAGAGTATGATCTGTTGCTAATCATTTTGGTGGTGGTGATTGTTATGAGATTATTATTTTTGGAATGTTTTCTTCAGACTGGAGAGTACTGGGAGGAGAAGTGATGGGGTGTTTTGTTTTCTAAATAAAAGATCATAAGTCTTGTTATCCACCTTAATTAGCACCTTCAGCACTTGTTTCTACCTTCTACAGGAACTGATGAAACCTGCTCAACTTAATGTGTCTTCCAGATGACTTCAATAGATAGGAGACAGATCCAAGATCCAAGACTGTGATGAGCTGACTTCCATATGCTTTAACAAACACAATTCCACCTCCTCTCTCAAGGCTTTGCCTCACTGAGCTTCCTTGTTTAGCTGACATGCCAGTGTGTTCTGTTTTCCTTTCTAATCTCTTTCAAACAAGAGCTTCTTTCCTTCTCCACACTTTGTAAAGATAACACCTTTGTCTAGAGTGCTTATTTGCAGGCATCACTAAAAAGTTATTGCGTAAGGAGAAATTTTGGCTTGGCCAGCATGGTTAACAGCTCAGCTTACTTAGTAAGCAAGCTTGGTGGATGTACTCCTCCCTCCCCACCCTCCTCTTCCTCCCAGGGGCAGGGCCCCAGCTGCAAATCTCTCCCATGCCAGCCAGCAAAGTTCAGCTTCTCTCTCAAAGCAGAAAGTAAACCAACAAGGGGACTGTGACTAGGTGCAGAGGGGTTAACAGGAAAGCTGCTCTTTTGTTCCAAGAGACTGCTGCCACTAATCAGGCTGTTTATATTTACAGCTTTCCCAGTCATCCCTACTGAGCACAAGGCTCACCTCTGAAGACAGAGTCTGAGCAGTGCTGTGTGTTTGACAGATTGCATGTAGTATCTGTTTGCTAACTGAAGACTCTTGAAGGCTGCAGACTCACTTTTCCTACCTGTGGAAAGGCACATACCTGCACTTAGCAAATGCATAATAATTAGTGATGCCCTGGACAATGTTTGTGAACCAACTCCCTGCTCACAAGTGCCCTTAATCTCAATTTGGGACTTGTAGTCACAAGAGAACTGCATGGATGTGCTGGAGTGATGCTTGCATACCAGACATTCCTAATCATAAAGATGAAGAGGGGCGAGAGCTTTCTGGATAGGGGGAATAATGGCAGGGTTGTCCTTTCCTTCAGTTCACTGGGGCCTGCCTACTGATTTAAATTGTAAATAACTTTACAAACCAGCTGTGGCACTTTGTTTCTTCTTAGGCAAAGCATCTGATTTCTACTAATACATAGGAGAAAATTGAAAGGAAAAAAAGCGAAAATTCTATTCATTTAATATCAATCCCTTTTCGTAATTTAATAGTTATATTAACCACAGATATGTGATGTCAGTTCCCTTGGGACTTTTTGATCTTACTTTTTAAGAGTACAAAACTGTTTCCTTTACCTTTCCACTACCATAACACATTATTATCACTATGGTGTTTAATGACTGTATAGCGGCACATGTCTGATACGGTCATCAGGAAAGATTGCCTGCTATCACGTTACCTAACCCAATCAAGCTCACTCTTAAAATTAGCTTAAATTAGTCCTCTGGTCATCTGTGTAAGAAGCCATTCGTTCCTCTGGGGGTAGAAGTCAATTCATTTCCAGCCTGAGACAGAAACACAGAAGGATTGAGATTGGAGGATTGACCATTGGAGCCCATCTGGTCCAACTCCCCTTCCCAAACAGGGCCACATGGTTGCACAGGACCATGTCCAGATGGCTTTTGCATGTCTCTAAGGCTGAAGCTTCTATAACCTCTGTGGGCAACCCGTGCCAGTAGTCAGTCACCTTCACAGTGAAGAAGTGTTTTCCAGTGTTCAGAGGGAATCTCCCGTGTTTCAGTGTGTGTCCATTGCCTCCTGGCCTGTCACTGGGCACCCCTGAAGAGAGCCTGACTCCCTCTTCTTTGCATTGCCCCTTCAGATAAATCTATACATTGATAAGATTCCTCCCTTTGAGTCTTCTTCATGCTAAATAGCCCCAGCTGTCTCAGCCCTTCTTCTTAGGAGGTGCTCCAGACCTTTAATCATCTTTGTGGCTCTTCACTGGTCTGTCTCCATTATGGCCATGTTCCTCTTGTACTGGGAGCCCCGAACTGGACACAGCATTCCAGGAGTGGCCTCACCAGTGCTGGGGTAGGATTACCTCTCTTGACCTACTGGCAGTGCTCCTCCTAATGCAACCCAGAATAAAAGGTCTGTATAAAAGAGAGTTTACACCCATTTGTTCTTTTTCCTGGAACTTCACTAGCACCATTTTGACTGGCCTGAAAGAAAGCATAAACAGCCATATCCCTTCTCTTATTTTGCTAGACTAAACAAAACAGAACTTTTTTAGTCTGCTCTTCTTTGATAATGTTCACCATTCCACAGTTCTCCCAGTAACCCTTTAATGGCTCAGTTCTGTTTTGAACTCCTCTTCCTAAATGCTCCACTGAGTTTTCCAGGTGGAATCTCAGCCATGCTTTTTACCATGTCATCTGTACCTCTTCTTTCACTGTAGGAAATAACTGATATGATAACAGAACTATATAGGTTTTCATTCAGGTATTACTTGGTTGAGTCCAGGATGAAGACACACAGCCCTGCTCTCCATGGTATAAACAAATTTAGGAAGGTATTTGAGTTGGGGGTGGAGTGTTTCCTGAAGAGAAAAAGAGATGGCATACAGATAATTAACAGCAATAGCAAAAAAAAAAAAAAAAAGGAAATAAAGCCACCATTTCTTTCCTGGACAACTAAAGAATGTGAGCTACATAGAACACAACTAGCTGTCAGAGGAATTCACAACCGTTGCTCATATCTGAGGTTACAATTGCAGGGATGTTAAATTCCCTGCAATTGTAATAACAATAAATTTGGTAATAACCAAATCCTTTCCAAGATGACAGTAAGGTTCAGTTTGGATCCAGTAAAAGCTTTAGTCACACTTTTGGAGTGTAGAGAAATGTATCTGAGCAATATAAAGAAATTTTCTTTACTTCCCATCAGTTTCCTTGCTACCTTTCCCCTCTTTTTTACTTCCCATCAGTTCCTTTGCTATAGATACATTACTCTGTTTCTAAGCTCATTTATTTCTATTAATAGGACATCTCATCTATATGTAGTAATGACCATTAAAGTTCCCACAGTAATTTGAAACTATTTCTCTGTTCTAAGTGATAGGGAACAGAGCTCCCTGCCCCCTCTTCTTCAGTGAGTGGAGCAAAGAGATTGTCCTCTGCAGAATGGTCATAGAGTTAGTTGCAGCTAAAACTGAGCAGCTCCTCTTACAGGTGGATTAGTTTCATTTACTGCGCTGATCTTGGAATGAAGTTTATAAAAGCCTACTGCAATATTGTACCAGAGGCAGGGAGAAAACATGAGATTCTATCAGTGAAATTGCATGCAATATTTTTCCCCCCACAGCAAGGAATGTTTCAGCTTGATGGAGAGATGACTGCACATGTCTTGGGGACATTCACTGATTGCAAATGTTCACCTCTGATCCCAGTGTGAGATCTTCTGTGGAGCAGCCAGGGTGAGCATGAAGGCAGAGCTAGGGTCTAGCAGAGGTCATCACCCCAGCCAGGTAAAGCCAATCAGGTAATTCAAAACATTTGTAACTTAACCTGTAAGAAGAGATTTAGTCTGTTCATCACAGAAAGACAACTCTGTTCAGAGCTGAGGTAGGTTTAAACTACAGTGCCTGTTCAAAGCTATTTACCTTGTGTAGCTCTGAGCAGCACCTGTCAGACAGGGTAATGTTTAGGTGCATATATTCTGCATTTGCTCTTGATGCTGGCAGTTCAAACTGCTTCATTTTTTTTTTTCTGAGTGTCAGAAGAGCATTTGTCACTGCAGCCCTTTTCTGGGCCCAGAGTGTTGCCATAAATATGCTGCACATAGAGGACAATTTTCATGCCTCCTGCACAGCTTTAGAGACAGTCAAAACAGATCTTTGATAAGACAGAGGTGGCAACCATCCAGCCTGACTAACGTCCAGCTTGAATTTGGAGCAAGAAGGAAGTGGAAAAGCAGCCTGAAAAGTGCCCACAGACAGGTCACTGGCTAAATTCCTGCCCTCACACTCTTCTGTAAATTCAGTGCATGTGTCCAGCAGGGTTACTTGCAAAAACTTGCAAGAAAAGATGTGTGACAGAAAGTTGGTTCCTGATGTGCAATTATGGGCAGACATTTGCTCCCCCAGGTGCTCTCTAAATGCATTTTATTAAATGAAAAATTCAAGTTTGTCTGCACAACAGGACACTTATTTTTGTACTGTCACAAATATAGTCATATTTTATCCCACCCCTCTAATATGAAATATTTCTTCCTTCCATAATGACAATGGCTCCTTCCTATGTGCTAAATGCTATTTTAAAAAAATGCATGAATTATTAGCCATTCTTCTTTTTCAACAAAATGAAGTGAACGATTTATCAATTATTTTGTCAGACCTATGGTTTCTTCCTCTTTTTTTTCTCTAACTTAAGTGTATTGTATTAGATTATTAACCTTAAAAATATCTGTTGGTTTTATATTACAGTGTTTGTTCTGTATATTCTGTTTATATTGCAATGCTTTTTTCTGACTGGATCATGCTGTAAAGTGTTTGGGTTCAAAATAGAGGTTTTTTTCTCTGTTAATTCACATTTAAAAAAAAATACTTAGTAAAATTTTGAAAACACAAAACTCTTATTTGGGCCAATCTTATAAAATACACTCCTTGAGTTAATTTTAGTAGTGAAAACCTTCATTGTAAGTATCTCTTGGATTTCAGGTTCTATAAAATTAGACACTTTGTCTTTCCTTTATCACTTTCAACACCAAAAGGATAGCACTGCTTTCCCACGCTCTCACTGCTGCCAGCTCCTCCTCCTCTCTGGCTCCTGTGACACAAGATGAAGTTAGATGTGCCAGTGACAGCATGCATCAGTCAGGCACAGTAAGGTATGTGCTGGGGATGCTGCTGACAAGATGGATATTCTTGGCAGGCTCCATGACATTTCTCCTTGCCCTTTGCTGAAGAAAGGAGGTCACTGGAACATCATCAGGGCTTCAGGCATCAACCTGGATGCACAGCATCACTCCCCCATTTCCATGTCATGAAGCAGAGCAACTGATCCTCCTGCTCAGAATATATGGGGAGATGTGGGCAAATCACATCAAACCCCATTACCTGTGTTATGCCCTGGGAAGATGAGGAGCATTTGGAACTTCCCACTAAACCAAAGGAAGGAGCAATGTTTCCTTTATGCTCTTTGCTGAACTGTGGATCAATGGGCAAATGTACAGAATTGCTCTAAGGCAAAAAAAGAAGAATGAAACAGATGGAAAACAAGAAACAGACAAAGATGAAATCCTGGCCCTACTAAGGCTCTAAAATTCCTGTTGTCTGCAGTAGTACAGAGTCAGAATAAAATAGAGGGTGGAGGAAAACAGGGAGAGGAAATAGAAATCAGGGAAGGACGGCTCCAGATGATTTTACCCCCTTGCTTCCATCTGAGTTCCCCTCACCCACCAACAGTCTCCACTTTCTCCAGCTCTCATCTTTTCTCATTGTTGAAGCAGTAAGCTGTTATTTCTCATCCGGTATCTCCCATCCATCCATCCATCCATCAGCATGTCTGGGATAGCTGGCAGATAATTCCGATGGGTTAGCGACCCATCAGTATCACTTGCCAGTTCCCACGGGGCATGTAAACTGATCAAGCTAACAAATTCTGACAGTGAGAGATATTCATCCTCAGTTGCTACCAGTAGCAAAGACAGAGATGTAAAGGTTTCCATATGGCATTCAATGGGGAGATACAATGCTAGAAGAGGAATGTCTCATCGGCCTGAATTCACAGATTTTTGATCTTTGATCCACCTAAAAATCTCATGGGGCCTCTATAACATGACCCTCTTCCTATTCTGACCTAATGGCAAAGGGTTAGGGGTGAGACCAGACATACATTCTACTATAAGCACGCTGCCCAATAGGTGTAGTCAGGTCATGGTACAAATGTTGCCAAAAGCCCTTTCTTGAGTGGGCAGAAAAACCTGGTAGAACTCAGACAACATTTTTGGCAGCTGTTTCTCAGGGTACACTGATGTAAATGAAAGAGTAAAAATCCCTTTCTCAACTACCTAACACTAGAATAAACCAGAATTTCACAAGAAGTGAACAGTTACAGTCTGCATTAGAACAAAATATGTTGTGTCTGCCTTTTTAAACAATTTTGCATGGCTGGTTTTCTGTACCTGCAAATGATATATTATAATTCACAAGCCTATACCAGATATTTGTAAAAATTTCTTCACCAAGACTGTTCTCACAGCCAAAATCGTAGTCAATCTTATAAAGCCTCCCTTTAGTTTCTCTTCAGCTAATATAATTGTTTTTATGTAATCTTGCAATGATGTAGTTTTTCCACTAAGAGGTGGAAAATTGAGACGGAAGGGAGTATTTTCCCTTCCATCTGTTGGCTGTCTTCTCTTTCCCAGCAGTGTCCAAATTTCACAGAACAACTCCCTTTTTGCACAGCCATTTCAGACCTCATGCCTTATGTTGAGCCAGCGCTTACTTTGATCTGGGTTCTTACAGTCTACAGCAGAAAACTGGATGTCTCATGTCAACATCACTCCTTTACTTGTTGGGCCACATGCTTGTGATGCATTTCATAATGAACTTCATTCCTTATGCCTGCTTCTACGGGCAAGAAGTCCATGTGCATCAGCTACTTCTGCTGACGTTCTCCAGATGGCCAGTTCTATTTGGTAACCTTTCTCTTTTGCTGTGCTAAGTGACTGTCTCGTTTCCTTTCAGCATTCCTGCGAGTTGTGACCATGCAGGACAGCCAGACCTCCTCCAGAAACATTCCTCTCAGTTGCTTTGCAGGGCCCTTCTGGTTGGTGTGCTGGCAGCCGGGAAAGGTGTTGATCTTCTAAGCCTCCCCCCATTGTTTCCACCTCTGTTTGAAAGGTCTGCTCTTTCTCAGTGCAGCTATCTATTCATCAGTGGTTGTTTAGCCTATTCTCCCTACAGTGGTTTAGCCCCGGAGTAGACAGAATAATCCCATTTGGGTTTGAGCCTGTCTTCCATAAAGAAAATGTCACAGACATTGCTGTTTTGCACTGGGATTCCTGCCAGTTAGTTTCATCGATAGTAAGGACTGATTCTTGGGGAGATATTTTACTGAATCTAAGGAAACACTTCTGAGGAGAAAAGGTTCTAACAGGACCTTTGAAAAGAGCCCTATTGCATTTTTTAACTAAAAATCTTTCTTGGCTTGCCCACTGGAAGCTCAGCCATGCTCAGAGCTCTCGGTTGCTGGATAAAACACCAGTCTGTAATGCTTTCCTCCAGTAGTGAACTGGCCACTACCCTGTGCTGCAGCATTTGGGCTGGCACTCGTCAGCATGTGCTGGCCCGTCGCCGCCTGGAACAGCAGGACACCGCGAGTGGCCCCGGCGCTTCGCAGGTAGCCCTTCATAGCCAAGGAGGTGACGCGCAGGCTGGAGCCCGGGCAGGGCTCCTCGCTCCATCACCTCGAGGTGCTGCACCGCTTCCAGGCCTCCACGCACGTTGCACCCAGATCATCCTGGGTTGTGCACATTTTGTCAAAAAAAACCCAAAACCCCTCCCCCCCCCAAAAAAAACCCCATCCCCCCATACGCCGTAACATTTTTTTCCGTGGCAGATTGCGGCTCTTCCTTTCCTTGCCCCAAGGAAACTCGATGTACAGTCGGGCAAGCCGGTGTCTCTGCGGTGGCGGCGTACACCTGCCCAAGGCAGGACGGTGTCCGTCGGGCAGGGCCCGAGGGCGCATCCCGCTCCCGCAGCGGCATTCCCGCTCCCGCCAGCGCCGCCTTCCCGCTCAACGCGCATCCCTCCGCGCGTGCTCCCTGGGAAGCAGCGGCTGGCCGAGGATGGGGCGGGGGGAGAGGGACTCTCCCCACGCCTCCGTGCCGAAGGCGCTCGGGTGTTTCCGTCGCTCTCCGGCGCCGCCGCCTTTCCCCGCCCTCTCGCCGCCTGCCTGAGCGCCCGCACTCCCGGCGGCGCGGCGGGAGGAGGCGGAAGATGGCGGTGGGGATTGACAGGGAGGCGGCGGTAGCGGCGGTTCTGCGAGCGAGCCCGTGGGCAGCCAGCGCCGGCGCGGACCGCGGCTGAGCAAGGAGGCGGCTGGGGCTGCGCCACCACCGCCCTCCCCGGCGCCGGACCCTCCTCCTCCTCTCCTTCACTCCCTCCCTTCCTCCCTCCCTCCCTCCCTCCCTCCCTCCCTCCCTCCCTCCCTCTGTCGCCTTCCCCGCCTGCCCCGGCCCTCCGCCCTCGCGCCCGGCCCGGCATGGACGCTGGCGCTCCGCCGTGTCGCTGCCGCCGCCGGCGCTGAGCGGGGCCGCCCGCCCGCCGCTCCCGGGAGCGGGGAAGATGTCGGACACCAAGGTGAAAGTTGCCGTCAGGGTCCGGCCCATGAACAGGAGAGGTAACCGGGGTCTGGGGACAGCTCGGGGCGGGGGCGGCACCGGAGCGCGGCGTCCCCCCGCGTTCTGTCCGGGCTGGCGGGAGGATGAGCCCCCTCGCCCGCCCCTCGCTCCCGGGGGAGCCGGCGGGGGCCGAGCTGCACCGGCGTGCCGGGAGAAAGGGGGTGCTCCGCTCGCCCTGGCTGCAGCCCCTGCCGTGTTGCCTTGCAGAGCTGGACCTGAATACCAAGTGCATCGTGGAGATGGAAGGGAACCAGACTGTGCTTCACCCGCCGCCTTCCAACACCAAGCAGGGCGAAAGGTAAAAGCCCGAGTCGCCGTGCCCCGAGTGAAAGCCCAGCCCCTGCTCCTCCGCCTCGCCCTCGCAGATGTCTCGCTTGGCTTTGTCAGGGCAGCCGCGGGGTCCCCAGGGTGTCGCTCGGTGCTCTTCGGGGCTGCGGTGGGAGGGAGAGGGCGAGAGGCGAGCGCTGACCGGGGCCGCTGCCTTGGGTTTGCATCCATGGGAAGTAAGGGTAGGTTCTTTACCTGGCTTCCTGAGGGAGTCGGAGGTACCCAGTGTGGAGACAGAAGATCCCCGTTAGTCTCCCAGGTTTAGAAGTTGATTCTTGATTGACTGCTCAAAAAATAAACTGTTGAGTAGGTAAGGACTTAGACTGTGTGTGCTGTTTTCAGAAATTTTCCTTGACTGTAGGCTGTTAACAACTTGGTGTAACCTGTGGGGGAACAAGAAGCAGAATCTGATTTTTATGCTACTGATGGATTTTGTTTTTTATATAACTTTGTTTACTGGGTTTTAACCTATTTGCATTTGAAAAGGCTGTAATTGCTAGATCCTTTATTAATTCAGTGTTGTTCTATGAAGTAGCCAATGAGAGAATATATTAAAATAATTTTGAAATCTGGCATTTAGTTGTGATGCCCCAGTAAAGAATACCCTTGGAAAAAATCCAAAATACCAATGCACTAGACTGTAAAAATAGATCAGAACAGGAAAAGATTTCTTTCCTTTGAGGGAGTGTGGGGAAAGACAGGGAGGTGCAAGGGGAATAGTTATGTTGTATGCTTGTGTGTTGTATTCTTCTCTGCCCGCTCACCTATTGACTGCTCAAAATCTGTTAAATGCACTTAATGCCAAGGAGTGAGAAATCATTTGAATGGATATGGAGATTTTCAACTTAGCACTTTCCTACTGCTTAAGCCTTTTTAAAAATATTTTTGACTCAGTTCATAGTAGTTATGAAGAAACTGTAGTGTGAGAATATTCTTTTTTTTTTTTTGCAAAGACAGAGTGTCATGCTTTTATAGTTTTCCAGTGGAAAAAGTTGAGACCTTTTCTATTACATGTCCAAGGTGTGAAGGTGCTTCTCACATTAACCCATGTAATAGAATATAGCTGTAATCACACCAGTTTATTTTAAATCCAGCTTGTATTGTCTTCAGAACCATTGTTGTGGCTAAAGTGCTGGTCTGCATCTTGATAGATCTGTGCTTGTTTCCTGCCTCTTTCAAAGATCTTTGTGTGATCTATAAGTTGTGCTGCCTCTCTGGGTCTTAACAGCTCATCTGTGAAATCTTGGGGGTTTTGAAAAACTGTTTTGTTTTAGAACGTATAGGGTTTTTTTTTCAACAAACAGGAGTTTATTGAAGTGTGTATATAGCTTCAATCACAACACTGCTATAATAAGAATAACAAACTCCTCAAAGTGAGTGGAATTGAGAGGTATGAAGCATAAAATATACATAGAGTTTATAAAGCAAAAACAGAATTAAGATTTGAAAATCACTGTTTCAATAGACTTGAGAGACTAAGGGCCAGGTAGTTTAATGAAGAGCCGGTAATGTGGGAATTTTGCTTGTTGTGCACATTGGCCCGGAGGTATTCAGTGAGACTACACAGTGACTGTCTTTTGAGAGGTTGTGTGTCTTGTGTTTATCAGGCTTTAATATCTATAAAATATATAAATTCTCTTGGTGGGGACTGGCTTCTGTTTCTACATCAAGAGCCTTATGGGTGAGCTGTGACGCTTGTGTGCAACCTCACCATCGGCAGCTGTGTTGGCAAGGGATAGATAGCTATCCTGCTTGCAGCACAGTGTGAGGCTGGAATTTGTCTGGCTGCTAACTTGTGTGTTTGAAACAACTGCCAGATGTGTTATTGGAAAGAACAGTTAGAAATACTGATCAGAAGTAACTCTCATTAGTGCAAGCAGATAGTTTGGGTGCCTGCTTAATGGCAGACGTTGCGTGTTATCTGTCAAGATGCCTGCTGGGATTTTTAGCGCCTCATGAACATCCTTACATTTCCTTCAGTGCTAAACTGCTGGTTTATATTTTTTACTCAATATAAATAGTTTAATTTCTCATGATGAGAAATGGATTCTGTTCTTCTGTGTGTACCCACCATAAAATGTCTATATAAACTGGCTCTGAATTGCTGAGTAGTTGCTGCTTGTACTTGGATTGATGCCTTGGCAGGGTTAGAGATGTCAAACGGATTTTTGGTTTTCTTTGTGTAGCTTGTTTTTATATAGCTTAAGTGGATTTTTCTTTCAGAGCAACCATGTCATTGAAAAAATGATTTAATTTGTTAGGGTGATTAATTGGTCTTTCTCTATTCCATGCGTTATTTTAATATTCTGTTTAGTCTTACCTTTCCCTTTTTGTGTTTTATCTTTTTATATGGAAATTTCCCTTTTCTAGCTGAATGGAAGTACAAGTTTGTGCTGCATTTTGGAATAAGAATAAGTAGTCTTCTAAAGCAAATTTGGTTTCCAGGGCTGTTTTTTTTAATTCAGCTGAAGCCAAGAGACTATAGGGTGTAGGGAGTAGAATTCAGGACCGTGCACTTTATTTGCTTTGTTCTCTCAGTTATAATTTAAAAGGTACTGACAGAATTTTCTAAAATAAAATTAGGTTTATCTTTAATAACTATAAAATGATAAAATTTGCTCTTGGAAGAACATCCAAGGTTAGGAAAATCAGATTTTACTAGCTTTGTTTATGCTGTAGAGAGTTTTTGAATTAAATCTAAATTCAGTTGCATTATTTCAGTTAGTCTCTAGGCATTATTAAGGATTGTTCTGAAGGATTTTAGATGTACAAGTAATGCTAGTTTTACAGGTGATGTAAAAGCCCTAAAATCCCAGACAGTGCTGTCATTTGTCTAACTTACATTATTGTATTAGAGGTAAAGTTATCGCCATAAATTAGGACAGGGTTCTGACTGCATCTTCTAACTGTTAGACCACACAGCACTCACATGTAACAAGCCCAACTACAAAATAGTAATTGTTATTAAATGCAAGTGTTCTGTCTTTTTATAAGCAGCAGGCCTGCTGTTGCCCACAGGCACGTGACTTCCAGTGTTCTAAACTAATGAAGGAGGAAAACCAGAACATAGTAAAACTGAACAGTCTGAGCCTGAAAGGCACAGGAAAATCTTTATCAACTGAAATAATAGGAGACAGAGTTGAAAAAGGAACGGTTTTAATTAGCCGCTATCAGGTATAATCTCTGGTGCTGGCAAAGTTTTTAAAAGTTCGTTGTTGGACTTCATACCTTTAATCCATGTTTTGTTTTTACTGGTAGGAGTAGTTTCCTTTACATATGCTGAAGTGTTCTTTGTATGTGCTTGTGTGTTCTTTTAGTTACCTCTCATGTCTCTCAGCTATTTCCTTCCCAAACCAATATAGATTTCCATTTCTTTCCAGGAAGAAAGTTTCTGGGAGCTCTCTGATTTTTTTTCCTGTCTTTACCCACGCACCTGAATTTCCTTTCTCAAAGAACTCTCTTCACAGAAAAAAAATCTATTCTAATTTATAGGCTTTCAAAAATGGGTATTATGTTTCAAAGCCAATTGAATACATCCTTCTGTCCTGCTATAAATGTTTGTATTTGGTTGTTGGCAACGAGGTACCATATTAAAATGTAACCATGAGACAATCAGAGTATGGAGTCACAATCCTGCAAAATGATTGAGTATGTAGATTTCACATCTCTGTGTCTACTTAAGATCTGACTTTACATTATGGATGTTATTTTTCAGTAGGACAAATGAGCTCTTGCTAGGTTAGTTCCTCCTCTGTTTCTGATTGTTAAAATATGCTTTCCTTCTTTCCTTCCTTTCTTTTCCACTACACTTTTTAACACATAGGATCTGAAAAGTTTTATTTTAGCTCCCTGATAACAGTTCTTCATGACATAATTTTTCCTTTAGTAAGCAAAAGTATTTGTCTTGACGGAAATAAACAAGGAACCATGGAGACAGTAGAACTGAAATGCTATTTCATCTGTAGTTTTAACTGAAACACAGATTTGTTTATTGGGCAATTCATTCTATTAGAACACAGTAGCCTGTTGCAAACTTTGCCTTAATAAAAATCTCAGCGCAGAAAAGAAGAAAGAAGTCCTCAGATTATAGAGCTGAACTGAAAAATCTCACTTTTTTCTGAAAGTGTCTTTCTTGCCAGATTCTTAAAAAGAATCCCCAATATGTTATGACTTATTGATTCTGTCCTCATCTGTCCTCATTTTGATAAGACAAGTAGCACCAAAGCCCAATTCTACTTAAAAAACCCCTTTTCTTATAGTACTAAATGACTAAAGATTCCAGAATATATGGAGGCTTTTTTTTTTTTTTTTTTTCATAGGTTTAAGCTCTTTAATAAAATAAATAGTTGGGAGCAGATGTGTGTGTGTCTATCTAGTTTTTGTAGGTCATAATACTTTCAAAGATTAATATCTGAAGCACAGATTTCATCCGTGGGCAGCTAGTCCTAAAACTCTTCTTTCCAGAAAACAGCTGTTGCTCCTTCTGCTTTGGAGAAAACATGATTTTGGATGGTCTTTAGTACATGGTCCTTCCCTTGGTGGTTGTGGTACTTCATCGTTTTTGATATGTTGCTTTGAGTAGCATCAGAGATGAGAGAAGAGTGCTGTTGGAGGCCTTCATGATAATGGTAACTTTTTCAAACTGAAAATTCTGGAAGCTGAAATAGGACAGCTGCTAATTAGTTCTGTATCTGAAGGAATGGCCGACCAGATCACATCTTTGATGTGTGAACTTCAAATTACCACCTGTTGGAGGTGGATCATAAAATAGTAGAAGGCAGCAACTTTTATCTTTGCAGGAAATTGTAGAAGTAATCTGACTTTGACCTGTCTAACTTTCCTGTTAGACGTCAGTGTTCAGGATGTGAATTGTTAGCTTTAAACCTTGGCAGAGGAGATGGATTTGAGTTATGAAATGTGTAGTTGAAAAATGTCATTTTGAGAGGTACATTTGCATTGCTTTAATCCAGTCGTGCCTCAGATGCAACACTAGATGCAGTTCCTTGAAACTGCTGTTCTGAAATTGCACGTAATGTGGAACACAATGAGGCACAAATTTGTAGTCCAAAGTACTGTGTGATACAGCTCTTGGTTCATGAGGTGACCTGAATTGTGAGTAAATGCAGCATTCATTATTTTACTGTGTTTATAAAATCCAGACAGCTGATAGGACCTTGTGGTTTGCTCTTCAAATGTGATTGCTAGAGGAAACTACTGTTGGAAGCTGTTGGGATTGTGGGTGAACAGCCTGTAGTACTTAGCTGGCAAAATTTCAGAATAAAAATAGATAAAACATTTGAGGAGAAGGAAAACTCTTCTTAGAATGACCATGTTTAGGCAATCATTGCTTTGTAGCCATTCTGTGCTTTTGGACTACTGAGTGTTATGTTCAGATATTTCTGAGTAGAGCACAGTGGAATGTGATGCAGCTTCAAACCTGTCCACTTTTTCTCTTTTGCTATATTGGAAGTACCTAAGTTGTGGGACAGGAAAATATGTATAAAAAGATCAGTAGGCTTATAGACATGCTTAGTTTCTGCCTTTAGAAGGTACAGCTATGCATGCATATGTTTATTTCTGCAGCCAGGGGTTTTTTTGAGCTCTGGATTGCTAGTCAATACACCTTGAATATGTTGTCTATTGAAATGAGTTACGAATTTTAAAAAATTGCAGCTCTCTTAAAACAGAGGGTTTATTTTGCCCTTTTTTTGGGAGATGCCAAGACTAGAGGAAAAATTTTATTTTCACCTCCATACCCCCTTAGTGTAAATAGAGACAGTTGTCTTGTTTTGAAAACAAGATTCTCTGCTCTGTTGTGCATCTAGTAGGTTGATTAAATGTGCATGTGGTAAGACTCCAGACTTCTAATTCATTGTACTTTAATAGTTAAAAAACTTAAATGATGCTTGTAAACATGGTGTGACCCATGTGTGGGTTAGATTCTGGATACTTGAGGAAGTGCTGGTGCTGCAGAACCTGAGCTCGGGGAGCAGCAGTGCACAACAGCTGCCCTTCCGTGCAGGTCTGTGTGCCGAGCAGAGCTGGAGTGTGAATGTTGGCACAAAGTTTCAGGGACAAAGCAAATCCCTTCTCGGTCTGACCAGGCCTGCAGGGCAGCATGTGCAGGCAGGCAGCTGCTGTTCAGGCATGCAA
The DNA here is from genome assembly GCF_049639895.1 of Pseudopodoces humilis. Taxonomy (NCBI): domain Eukaryota; kingdom Metazoa; phylum Chordata; class Aves; order Passeriformes; family Paridae; genus Pseudopodoces; species Pseudopodoces humilis. The sequence continues at coordinate 90,849,515 of NC_142200.1, read as the reverse complement.
TATGGTGGAACTTCTAGTAATAAGATTAGAGCTAAATCTTTAAATTGAAGAATGCACTTGTTGCTATTGTGTTTGAGACTTTATCAGATTTGAACTCCTGCGCTCCTCTGGTGCAGACTGAGTAGTGGTGGCTGCCTCTGGCTGCAGTGCCAGTGTCTCCTGCATGGACAGACTGTCCTTAATGATGGGAAAGTAGTGCAGTGCCTTTGCTTATTTGGCCTGCCCTGGGCATGGTTTGAATCTATTAATGGAAACAATTACTGCCTGCTCTAGCAAGACGCCAACTGCTGCAGCAGTGCTGTGCAGATGCTCTTGCTTAACTGAGTGATTTCTCTGGTTGTTTGATATTTTGGGAGAGTTTCTGTTACTGATGGCAGAGTGGAGAAGGCTCTTTAAGGAAGTGTGAAAGTGTTGGCTGGAGACAGTGAGTGCAGCCCACATCAAAAAGACCCCTGATGTGCAATGATGTGCACCACAGGACTTAACTCTTGAGTTAACTTGTGACCCAAAGCACCAAGTTAACTAAAACAGTTGTGTCCTTGCCTGGAAGTAACATTGCTCTGTGTGTTACAAGAGGCAGTACAAGGGCCATAAGTTTGTCTGGCCAATACCTGACTTTGATTTGAAATTGATCATTAGAGTTTGAGATTTGATGGAGCTTGGGGTGATTGTGTGTGCCTTTGTGGTTCTTCTGTGTGAAGCTTGTGTGAAGAGATGGATGTTTGCTGGGGGTAGGAGGTAGGAGAGCTCAGTAAGTTGTCTTAGAATTTGAAGGTCAACCAGAAAAGTACATTGCTGACAGGAGTTGAAAATCAATGACTTGAGCTCAAGATACCCGTGTTGATGAAGAGCAGGAGTTAGACAGACAGTTTCAATGCCAGAGGAGAGTGTCCCTTTCTATAATTTCTCATTTTGGGTGAAAAGTAAGTGGCTTTCTGGTAGTGTTGTGCTTGGTTACTGTTATCATCTGTAACTCTGGCCTTTACTTTTGATAGCTGTCTTCTAATATAAAAATAATAGTTTAAAAACTCAACCCTCAAAACATCTATAAATTCATAACCATATCCTGAACTAGTATAGTCTATGGTCATCAGCCATACCCTTAATTTGGCTTTTTGTTACATCCTAAATAGAGACATCCTCACGTACATGCTTACCAAATACTCCTACTCCTATCCTGTCTTTGGATAATGTGAAGCTAGTGGCTTGTAAGGTGGAACATTATCAATAAGAGGCAGTTTGAATGTTCTGTCTCATTTCACTTGGATCACTGTAGGGAAATCTATATAGTCACAGCCCCACATGGAGTCCCCTATTGCTTTTCATCCTATAGTGACTTATTTAAGTGTTATAACTCAGGATAGAGATTTATACCACAACTACTGTTTTGACAAACAAAGCCATGAATATATTTTGGCGCTTGTTATTGGTACGGGGCTCATTTTGAGGTGCATCAGTCAGCACAGGAGCTGAAAGGCGTGCCTGAAACATTTCTGGGTGCTTGTGTTAGTGCATGGTTAATGATGATGCTGCAGATGAGTGCAGAGTGGCTTACTGTGCACTAGCAATAGGTTTTGTACTCACCTGTTTCTTAAAAACTAGTCTTCACCAAGCCTGTGCTGCTGCCTCTTCACATTCAGTAACAGCATAGACAGCAGGCTAGTAGTGACTGGAGATTCCTGGTGTCACTGCATCTTCTTTTTGCTGTGTGTATGTATATTCCAAGAATTTTAAGCATTTCATAAACATGAATCAGAGCAGCTGCTGTGGCTGGAATGGCATGCTTATCTCTGCATGTACTTAGGAAGATACTTCTCCATATGTTTAAAAAAGTGCCAGGGTGCATTGTGAACTGTAAAGTTTCTATAAAGTAACTTGATGCTTTGCTTTAAAAACACGTTGCTGAAAATGTCAACACTGGAATATTTTTTTCTTTTTTTTTTTTTTTTTTTGTATTAGAGAATATTTTAGGCTTACAAATACAATGAGAAAAACACACACCATATTTTATTTCTTGAGTTTACATTTTCTTAGTTTATTCCACAGTCTCTTTTCAAACACAAATGTCAATCCCAATTAAATAGTGTACAAAAATCTCTAGCCAAGATTAAATTTTCTTCTAGTGTAAGGCTTCAAAATTCTGAATCTGTCTCTTCAGCTATTGCAGTAATTTTTCTAGTGTTAAATACTAGTATGTGGAGCAGTCTGTTTTGCTTAATAATTCTTATATGATGACAAAGAACAGCAGGTCTTAGATAAGAAACTGGAGGATTTGATACTTCTCATGTGGTTTCCACTTTCTGTCTGACTTCATTATTTAAATAATGTCGAATGTAGCTGAGGTGGCCTTTAATAAACTTGATTCTTTCAGAGTTGAAGCAAAAAGGATCGTGTGAGGTAGAAGGGGCGATTTGTCTGCCAAACAAATTGACTTGTATGGTTATTGGCACTGGCTGTAATGTAATTTTTAGAACTTCAGAGTTCTTATTCTTGCTGAATATTTACTTTAGATTGTTTTACTTTGTGATTCAAAAGCCCAGGCTTGTTTTACAGTTGACAAGCTTTTGCAAAAGATAAATCAACAGAGCATTCCAGTGGAGGCACAGAACTGGTGGAAGTTCTTTACTGGCAAAGCTGCTTTATGGCCTTGAATGAGCAGTGTCCTGTTCTGCTTTGGAAAGTTTCTTTGTCAGCATCTCTCAATGTGAGTTTTTTAGATACGCAGTGTGATGCGAGCTTGCAGTGCTCCAGAGTTGTTTTGGCTCAGTAGTGCCACCTCCCTGAATGATGCAAGTCCTAAACATTTTGATGAGTTTTGGTATTTTTTCCTTCCTGTCATGCTGTGTTGACATTCTTTATTTTGAGATACTTCTCCATTTCTTTTAGACTTCAAATAAATTTGCAGTGAATTTTTTTCTAGCAAAATCAGACTGAATTTGGCAAAACAGAGAAACGTTAATTTATTCACTGTATGTAGCTGAAGACATTAATATATTAGTTATGTGTCCTCTGAATGCTCAGCAACAAGTGGCTGAGTTTGAATTTTTCTTTAAAGAGAACTGTGCAGTTATGTAAGGGAGTAATAGCAGAATGTATTTGCAGACCTCCTGCACTTTGCTATTTTATTACATTGGGATAAAAATGTGGTTCTGAAGGTTTTGTTTTAAGTATGTAATGAGCCATCATCCCAACACTCATGTTTTGCTGGTTTGGAGCTTCTTTCTGGGTCCACAGCAGATATGCTATTCTGAAACAAGCGCTCTGGAAAGCAAGCTAGTACTTTCCATTGTGCCCATTACATTTAAAAAGAAGGAACTTTTGGATAGTTCTAATTCTTCTGGTGTAAATCTAATCCTTGTACCTGCATTTTTGATAGGAGTGCCCTTGAGAAATGCTGCTTCAGTGTCTGCAGAGAAAGTGACACATAAAGTAACCCAAGAGATGGCTTGTTAGTGGGTTTGCTGCTGATGTGGTAGAATATTCAGGGAAAGGATACTTGGGAACCAGGACAATGAAAAGCAAAAGAGAGCTGCAGAAATGTTTGCCCAACAACATGATAAAACTTATTAAAATACATGTTGGAGAAAATCAAACCAATCAACAACCTCTCCTGCCTTCCCCCCTCCAAAAAAAACCCAAAAAAACGTTTCTTTTCATCCTCCTGAAAACCTGGCATTCTCTGGGGTGGTACTAGTCTTCATGGGTGTTCTGGTTGGGATCCAAGTTGAACACAAAAAGGAAAATCAGTTATTGTAAACAGACCATTGAACACTGGACAGCTTTGCTGTGTAGCTTCCTTGTCAAGAGCTTCCAAATCCTTAGAATGTTTATTGTTTGAGGTGTTTATAACATTGTATCTAAGTCCATGGCATGTTTTAGTGCATGGCTGTAATCCATATTTTACACTGAATTTTTACTATTTATTGCACTAAATGTCATGAATGAGAACCTTTTTTAATTGACTGTGAAATAATCTAACGTGAGACAACTTATGTGACCATCAAAAGGATGATGAAGTGTGTTTGAAGATGGAGCATCTAGGTGTTCTCCTTAGGTCCTTTTCAGTGGAACAGTAAATTGAATCTTTTAGTAAATTTAGTAGATGATCTTTCTCTCTTAGCATTGCAGTTCCATGATTGGATTCCTCTTTACTGTCGGAATTGCTGGGTACTGAAGGAGGGAGATGTCTGACTTCCACATGGTGAGAGTTAGAAGTTATGTCTTGACACTTCTATTTTCAAGCTCTCAGCAGGGTGTGGTGGATGAGTACTGAACCTGGATAGACATCAGTCTAATCTCTCCTTCCTTGTTTACTCCTTGGGGCAGGCTGCATCCCCTCAAGTAGTTTTTGAAGTTTCAGTTTTGCAGATGTGAATGTGACAGTGGCACTCTTTTTGTCAGAAATGCTAATACTGTCCTTGCTGCCATCTGCACTCAGAGACAGAAGTTTTGTGTGTGCTCTGAGGAATGTGGTGTACCTCTGTTCAGGATGTCCTCTTGCAACTTTGGTCTAGTTTAAACCCAGAAATGCAGATTTACAGTGTTGAGTAGGCTGAATGCCCTTAGTGTTTTGCAAAATATATGTGTTTTCTGAGTATGTTTTTATGATTTCTCTGGTGTGTGGTCAGACCTGTACTATTGGTTGCTATTTCAGAATTTCTTACCTGAATGAGGAAGAAATCCATGGCTCATGTGCAAGACAGATCAAATTGACTTTGAAAACACTCTTGTACTCACATGACCAAGGTGTGAAACTAGTTTTATTAAAATCTCTCTAAGCCAAATTGATCTTAATCTGTCATCCTTTGTCTAGGAGGTTGTTGTAGGATGACTTCTGAAGGATCATGGTTCAAATGTTTTTCTCAAGGTATTGGCATCTTCATCATGGTTCAAAGAAGAGAGGCAAGTGAGCTTGCCTTTGCTCAGAAGGAAAAAGGAAAGTAAATGCTGCATCTTTGAGGACTTCGAAATGGGATATTACAAAATTGAATTGCAGAACTGAATTTTGAGTGAGGGATTTTTCATTAGCAGTGTGTACCAAGAAAAGAAAATAGAAATACTGACATCAAGCAGTTGTTGTGTAGGGAAAAGAAAAACTAAATCTAATTTCTTTAATTTCAAGAGATATTTGGAAGTGATGAGAGTCTGACAGCATGCTGACTAGTAGCTGTAAAGAGAAATGTCAGAGTTCAGTAAGCTCAAAGTAAGTGTTTGATTTGACTAGGAAACTTGCACTTTTTTTCCATATAATGGTGGAAATACTTTGTATTTGAAATACTTTTGTCATTATCACTCTACTTTTCTTCCAAAGTAGAAGAAAAGTTTAAAATTCCCTGCAGAACTTTTCCTCTTAACAGAAGGAGCAAAGGCTGCTTTGTATTGTTCTTTTGTGGCATTTTTGGTTGGTTGGAGCTGTTTTTGTAGTTTTTTTCTCTTAAAGTACTGTTAATCTAAAAGTATTTGAAATGCGATACCTGCCTTAGCTGCTGCTTCTCTTGCAGCATGCTCTTTCTGTTTCATGTCTCAGTTTGCAGGTGTAGTTGATGAAAATAAATTAAGCTGGTGTGGAATTACTGATCAAACATCATCTTAGTCTTTTTTTTTAGTAGAATGGCTATTTAGGCAGAAAAAGGAAACAGCTGACTCCTTATTACATTGAAAATTAATAACTGAGAGTTGCTCTGACTTAAAATATTAATGATGATGGTCAGAGTGGGAAAACTACACTGAAGGATTACACTTTTAAAATAATTTTGAACTTAATGCTGTATTTGTCAAACCTGAGTTTTGTTTGCAGTATTGCTCCTCATCTACTTTGCTCTTTCCTTCACATTCTTATCGTAGTGTTAGTAACCTGGAACTGCTGACCTCATTAATGCTGGTCCCCAATTAATGTAATGCTTATCAGAGTTCAGAACCTGTGTGCCCTTTCATATGACTTTTAAGGGTATTTCAGACTGATCTGCTTGCTCTGAGTCTTTCTTGTTCCTTAATATATGGCTTCTCGTTCTCTTCTAAGGATTTTTGTCAGTGAGAGACCACATGTAATTCTGCATTATTTCTTCTTGCTGGTTTTGTGTGACTCTTTTCACTATGCAGGCAGATCCCTGGGTAGATCATTTAGGCCGTGGGTTATTTATGGCAGAGCTAATTAGCTGAGTTGCAGCTCCTGAAACAGAAGAATTGCAGCTCAGTGTCGTGGAAGTTTAGCTGATAAGCTTTGTGGGGCCTCAGCTCCTCCCGTGCCGAGTCAGATCAGGACACTCAGTGCCGGACTCCCACAGTCTGGGTGTCTAGCAAAGATTCACTGGCCTGTGCTGCCCATGCTGTACCTGGTGTCTGTGGCAGTGTTGGAATCAAGAGCAGTGCCAAGGATAGCAAAGGGCAAAAGGTAGGTGGGCGTGGGCCTCCACTACTGCTCTCCTAGTTCAGATGCAGTGCAAGATGAGCACATGTTCAAGTAACAAGGCAAAGCTCCTAAAACTCATGTGTTATAAACCAGCTATATAGAGCTATCTAATGGACACCGTGGTGTTGATTTGGTGTTTGGGAATACCTGCAACATACCTCTGAGTGTACACTCTGTGATCTGGGATTTTCTGTTTCCAGAGTGGTTCAGCCTACTCCCATCATGAGTGGTAGAGCTGAGTGCAATCAAAACACAAATGGTACTAAATGGAGCTAGAAAGCTGTGTCTTAAGTAGTATTTAAAGTATTTAGTTGAATACTAGAAACTAAGTAGTTGAAGTATTTTGCCAGAAAGTGGGGTAACACTCACAGATTGATTTAAATATACCTGTTGACCTTACTGATTGAGCTGATTGTTAAGTTTAAAGCAGTTATTTGCAGTACCAGGAAAAAAACAATCATCAGGAAGGAATACATTTTTCACGGTTCTGTCTTTCTATGAAGGAGACTTTCCATTGTGCAACTGCAGTACAGCATCACTGGCGAACACTTGATATCCCAGTGCAGAATGCCAGAACTCCCTTCTTAACTGGCTCTGAGTGGGTGCCAGCACAGGCTACAGACTCTCCTGCAGTCTCTGGGTCAGCTTGCAGGGCCCAGTAGCCAGGCCTGACTTACCACCTTGCACGCTCTTTAAACATACAGAGCTAATCTGAGTACTAAATTTCATAATTTCTGTGCAAGCAGATCCCTAGAAAAAGTTTATGCCTTTTTCTGTTCTCAAGATTAACTTCCTTCTTTTTCTACCCTTCGTTCTCCTGACCTTCTACCTGCATTCTCCCATGCTCTTTAAAGATGCCATGTAAAGTGTTATCTCCAGAAATGATGGTGCTTCAGAGTAGAGCTTGAATGCTGTTAGCAGCACTCTGCTGCTTAATCTAAGTTGGAAGCTTTGATTACATTTAATCATCTATAGTTATTATGGTAGTGTGTATGTGTGATTGTGTCACTCGTGTCTCAGCTCTTCTGTCTGCTGTGTCTCACTCCTCTGAGTAACTTCCCTTATAGTAAGTACTCACTGACAGGAATTGGGGTTTATTTATCCTATTACTACTTTGTATTTATATTTTTGTATGCGGATTGGTAAATATATTCCTCCTGCTCTGAAACACGTCAGGGCTGACAGCTTAATTTAATTTTAAGATGTCTAATTTAGAGTTTGGTTGTCTTTTTTGGGTTTTGTTGGGTTTTTTCTACTGCAATAAGACAGATCTTAAAATGGAATAACTTCTTCCATAATGCAGCTGTGCTTAGTATACTGATGATGAATGAAAAGGCCTCTGCATTTCTGCAGAGTGGTATAGACTCTCCCATTCTCAAACTCCCCCTCTCTTAACCTGGAGTGCTCCTTTTCTCGCTGTGTCCATGCTGAAGCTGTGCCCTTTTTAGTACCTAATCAGGTGCTTTCCATTGCATGAAAGGGTCCATGCACCTTCTCTATTTATGGGCATCGATTTGTCTCTTTGCCACTTTTTTGCTTTGTTTTATACCCTGAGTTAAAATAAAACAAAAACACAACAACCTGGGTGGACTCAGTGTCTGGGATTTTTCATGCACAATAAATCTGCAGCATGGCTAAAATTCTCACAGGTAATTGCAGTGGGAAGATATTTCAAAAAAACTTATACCTTTGAGTATAATAATACAATAGTGTTCCACTCTGTCTAAACAAATATTCATAAAAAGATAAACTTGTCTCTGCAGTCTGAGATCACAACTCAAAAAAACCATTTTGATGGGGTATTGTTAGCTGCAAGACAGCAAGAGAAAAAAGATTCCAGTAGGCATTACAGAAGAATGAACAAGCTTTTAAGAAAGAAGGATTATCATATCTTTAAAATATTTTAGCTGTATATAGGCTTTGGGTAAAATTCTGTTGAGAATACTGCATGTTGTTTGAACACGTGTTTTTAAATGTCAAAGTGTGTGGAGAGAGAAACAAATTATTTACGGAAAAAAGTATTTTCTGACAGCAGCTCGCTGTGCAGGCTGCCAGTCAGAGTTGCTGTGATGTTGTCTGCTATCAATAAGTGTGAGAGTTGCACAGCATAGGAATTCCATTTCGAAAGGTGATTATAATGACTGGCAATCTTTGAGTAAAACGTGTCGGGAACTACGTAGCAAAATTTTTGATTTTGTCAGTATGGTGTTTAAACTAGGATAGGACCTGAAAAGATGGAAAATCAAATTTTTGTTAATTATTACAGCCCTGTGGAATTTTAGAGGCTAGAATCTTTACCTCCCTGTTTCCTGTTGTCAGTTCATTGTGTCTGTACTGTCTGTCATTGTATCTCTTGGAGCTTAACACCAATTGCTGTCGTAGAAAAGAGCAGATATATCCATATTTCTTGTAGTGAAAGAGGCTTTGAATATGAGAATTCATAGTAATTTTGCCACCAAAGCCAGCCTGCCACTGCAAATTCACTGGGCAAGTTCTGTGGAGAGAGAAGCTGTTGATCCCAGCTAGACATTTTTCAGAGCAAAACCCGCTAGGACTTGTTTCAAGCACATTGCAGTGTTTATGTGCAGAGCAACGCGTGGAAGAAATTGGTGATCAGAGGTTTGGTGAAGCATGTGACAGGAGTAGTTGGGCTGGGCATGCTTGTGTGAAATGTGGGGATTTTGGGGAATGGGACAGACTTGAATTCAAATTTAAAATAGATTTTTAATGTTTCTCTTAAATTTACATTTGTACTGGGTTTTGGGTTGTTTTTTTGTCTTTTTTGGTAACAAAGGCTGCAAAAGCTTAAATACTACTTTTCAGAGTTTTAAAGTTTACAAGTCAAAAACCAAAAGAAGAATCCAGATATTTTAGCGAGCAAATATAGTAATAAGTTGTAGATCTCTGTAGGTTGTATACCAGTTGTGATTTTAAAATATTGTAAAAACACTGCATTACTGGTTTTAGTTTGGGCTTGATTTTTTCTTTTTACATGGTATTTGATATAATGTTTTTAAAGTAGACATCAAATAGCCCCTATTTTCCATCCCTTTGCCAGAATTGCCTTTTCTGAGCACTTAATTCTCTGGGACCTCAAAAACAGGTGAGGATTAATCAGTTCTGAGCATGTTCTTGCTGTCAGAAGGATATTTTTCATCATGTTCCCAATTTTCTTGAACAAAGTGTTCCAGCTGTCTTCATTCAGTAAAGATACCATCAATTACAAGTAATTAAGAGGTCAAATCAGATTATGATCTGTGGGTTTGTTGTTTTTTGAGGTTTTTTTTGAGAGGTAAAATGATTAAAATGTCTGTTGTGATCTAATAATTCTGCATATGGCAGATCCAACTTGAAGTAGTTTCTGAAGAAGAAAAATGTATTGTGGATGCTTTTTCATATTGAACATTAAGAATTTAAAAGGTCAAGATATGAATGAATATTGAAATTCAACAAGATGAGAGGCCAGATTGCTTTGGCTTACTAGTTAAATCTCTCCCATGCACGTTGTTACTTCTGGCTTTTTGAGATGAAGTGCTGCATAAATTACTGCTGAAAGTTCCAAGGCTTTTCCACAGAAAACTGAGTGAAACTGTAGACCATTAACTTGGACTGGATGAATGACTGCCCTTGAACTTGAGTGTGATCAGGTAGTGCCTTGCACATCTGGTGAGATGACATCAAAAGTTAGTACCCTTCAGCTGTTTAATATTGTGCCCAGAGAGGTAAAGTCAATGAAGTTCTTTGTATTTCAGTTATTTTTATTTTCAGGTGTAATACTTAGGTTTTAAATAAGAATATTAAAAAATAGGTATTTTACTACTGCTAATGGTAGATGGATAATTTCATACAAGGAACAGAAGGTTTCATAATGTACTAAAGACTAATGGCTGAAAGCTCAAGTCCAGTGAAGGGTTTGGGGTGGGGGAGGAGAGGCCAGGAGTGCATTTACTTACTTATTGGTAGAAACTGCTTGAAGAAAGAAGGAATGTATCTGCTAACTTGAGGAAACAAGATAGGTCTTTCCTTTGGCCTTTGATTACCTTGTGCTTCTCTATTTCTGGATTGTATGGTGTGTGAGACAAGTCAGTCTCCTTTCTGAAGTATGGAATACTTTGGCCTCCTGCTGCTTGGGCAAAGCTGGGATGGTGGTTACCATCTTCTGAGTTTCTGGTATCACAGAAAAAAGATCTTCAGTCTTCAAGGCCTGCACTAAGAACTACACCTGCAAAGTTTTCTTTAATACTATGTCTCAGGTTGCTGGTGGTGTGGCATATTGGTCAGTCATGACAATTACAGTAAGGAAATTTTTAAAACGTGAACAGTTTCTTCTGAGTCACAGTATGGGATTTCTCAGGTTTGAGAGAAAGTATGTGATAACACCTTTTGCTAACCATCAAATTTAAGGTGGTAATTAACTTCTTTTCATTGCCCATGTCTATCACCTAGGACCATCTTCTTTTAAAAATAGCTTTTCCTTTAGTATTTGTCTGCCCTGTGTATTGGGCTTCAGCAGTTTCATGAAAGATAAGAATTTGAGATAATTTCTAAATGTGAAAAATTGGAGTCACTTGCAGGCAGAAGGTTGACCATTGTGCAGAAGCTTTGGACAGAAGTGATAGGAGGACAAAATATTAAAGAGCATTGTGTATTATGAGCTGTGTCAAGAGGGTTTCTTACAAAATGTATAGATGAGAAAGAAAAATTTTGGAGGAGCATGATAGAATCAAAAGCTGGTAACAGTTCACAAGAGAATTTCTACTGCATTTGTACATTTAATAAGATATATTAGACTGTTCAAGTTGTGGGGAGAATGGAAAGCTCACTACAATTGTTGTTAAAGACAGAAAGACTTCTTACTGTCTTCCAGACTGTAGTCCCAAAATTCTTCAATTTGCAGGCAGAGGAGCAAAAAATTCTCCAGTGTGTATTTAAGATGACAGATTGCTTGAGCAATCCAGTAGTTTGTCTCGTCTGTTTAAATTATAAAATGACATGTAAAGTCTGAATCATTGTGCAATTAAGTGATGGTTGAGTGATAAAAAAACTGTTTCCTGAACACTTGCTTCAGAGATGCTCATTCTTTAACTGCCTCTAATAGCATTAGAGAGGTCTCTGATTTTAGAAATTTATTTTGGTTTGTATACAGAAAACAGCATATTGCCTTGATGGAGCAACTTGTCTTTTTTTAAAAGTAATTTTGGCTCAGTTGATAGACATATTTGAAAAAACTCCAGCATGTAATTGTGAGGGGTTTTGTGATTGTTATTAAAAACAGGTGCCAAGTAAATAGTCATATTTTGTTGGGGTTTTTTTAATGGTGAGAAGGTTCATGGAGATGCTTAGTCGTCTCTCTGAGGTAAGCAGAAACTTTGCTATGCAAGACTGCTGTTAATGAGTTCAACTTTTATTATTGCCAGCTGAACAAGCAGCTCAAAGCAGCTAACAGAATTTTACATTAGTCCTATACCAGCTGGAGTCAGCACAGATGGCAGTAATAGTTTCCATCACTGTGCAAAGATAAATGGCTGCTCTGTTGTGCCATGGAGGAGTGTTAGAGATCCCAAGTAATGCATTTACTAGTACTTATTAAGACATATTGAGTATCTGTAGGAGCAAGTCCTGAATGAGAAATTTCTCTAAACATTATTATGGACTGCTGTGATGTGAAGAAAAGCACCTTTTTAAAAAATAATAAACTTAATTCAAGAAGGAAGTGATAGATTTGTAAAGAGACAAGGTTTATGGATCAGATAGTGAATATGTGCAGCTACAGTAAATTATGATCATCAGTGTTTTGGATTTGGAGGACAGAATTTCTGGGAAATGTTTTCTTTTTCCTCAGCTTGTGGCAGAGCAGAGGCAAGGTTTCACACAGAGGCTGCAGGAGGCTGTAAACAGAATGGTCAGTGTTTATCATTGGAAGAAAAATCTGGCGATACAAATTGAAGCTTAGATGAGGTGATTTAGTTGGAATTGGGTCAGAAGGCACTGGTTGCTATTGGAAAGGGAGAATTGCTGTAAATCCCTTATCACAATTTTCTGAGATTATGGAAGTAATTTACAGTAATGAAGAATAGATGACTTTTAAACGCTCTTCAGGAATTAGTTTGAAAGAAAAAGTTCACAGAAGTAACTTGTCTATTTTGACTTTCTGTGAATGCAAAAGCATTTGAAACTTGTTCTCTGAAGAAATACATCTGCTTGTGTGTTTTTTGGGATTTTTTAAAAGTTTTTTCCAGATTTAACTGTTCTCTAGGTTATGGTATGGAGGAGAACAAACCATTAAACTATTGCTTTGACTGTGGAGCTCTTTGCAGGATGTGGGTAAAGCAAACAACTAAGCAAACCTGGAGGGCAGAGGGCTTTTTTATTGCTCCCTGCCAGGGTCACCAAGCCTCCTCTTACTGTAGGCAGGAGGCAGAATGTCTGGCATCTCACACTATCCTACAGGTAAAATTAAGTGAGCACGTCTTCAGAACAGCTTTGGATTACACTTGTTCACATAGTTTGGTTAATGGGGTGATATACTGGAATAATATTTCTAAGACTTCTTTCTAAGAATTCTTAGCACTTCTTCCACTGTTCATCTGGTGTTGCTGTTGGCAATGAAATAAGAGTGAAAGTAGGCTGGGTATGTGTCTGCTGCTGTTGGGCACCAGAAACAATCAGATGTTGGTTGCCATGCTGTGCCTCCCTTCTGGAGAAGAGTTGCTGTCAAGGAATAAAATTTTAACTTTGGTTTTCTGTTTGTGTGCCAGACTGCAAGGTTTTGATACTAAATTAAGGTGTGTAAGAATGATAATCTTTCATTCAGGAAAATCTGGGGGCTGTTTTACTGCCGTGCACAAATCAGCCTGCCCATGAAAATACAATCAGCTTTTGCAGATTCCTGAAGTATAGTCAGTGTATAGAGCAAACTTTGAAAATTTTTTTTTCCCCTTTTTCTTCATGTACGAGATGTCTTTTTGGAAGAAAATTGCTCTAAGTGACTGGTTTTTCCTAAGAAAATTTTTTGGAGACAATTCTTAAAATGGGGCAAGACAAGCTTAGTGAGATTTTAGGCTTGCAAAACTTACTTTCAAGCTGCTGAGTTTGTTGGCAACAACCACTTCACCCAGATTTTTCTGTATTATTTTCACTGCTACTGCCTCCCCCAGTTAAAACGTACATTTCCAAAATGTCTCTTGGAGTTGTTTGCTTATGTGTCCCTCTGAAAGCTTAATTAGGAGATAGCTACTCATATTGCAGTAACAATAGATTTACTTTAGATGTACTAAACAGCTCTTGAGAACTAACATTGGATAGATTTTATTCCTTTGGAAAATTAGTAGCCAAGATACCAGGGGTTCTGTTGTTTGCCTATTGTTGTTTGTTCTAAAGCATGAAACAGAAAATGAAGCTTTAAATTAAAGTTCTTGCTGTTTTGGGGTCTGATGCAGACACATTTGTGGTCCTGTGGTTTTATAGATAGGTGTCTGTGTTGGAAGTACTCTTAGAAGAAGAAATTCTGTGTACCAGTACTCATTGTACAATTCAGAACTTAGACCTTTTCATGAAGTTCTGTGTTTTTTGTTTCTCTACCTTTTAAATAGAGAAATTATCAGTGTCTGGGGTTGTTTTTTTTCCCAGGCCTCTGATTAGCATAGCATATATTCTTGAGTTGGATCACTTGTTTATACAGGGTTTGGTTGTTTTTTTTTACATGTTTGCTGCATTTCTTCTACTTCCTTTTTACTGTAATTTAGTGTTATGCTTGACCTGAAGTATGAAAGGTGTGGAAGGAAGGTTCAAGGACTGGGTTGCTATTGAGGCAAGACTCCTGGTTAATTTTCATGCCAATAGTTAGAAAATACTAATAAGGAAACAATTGCTTTTGTCGGTAATTGTTCCTTCAAATGCTCTTTTGAGGCTGTGCCTTCTGGAGGAAGGCATGTGCTTTGATGGAGAATATTACAACATACTTTTACCACTTTTTCTGAGGGGAATCTTTAGGAAAAATATTAATTATCTGTGAAGTATTAATGTAGTGTAAGAAAGAGGAGCTCATCTCCTGTGCCTCATATATTCAAATGATGCTGAGTGTGCAGTTTTGGTGTTGTTTGTGCTGTGGGTTGAGCATTAATATGAAGTATATACATGTAACACGCCCCAGGACACAGACACATGAGTCGGTTAATCCATGGCATTTCAAGCACTCTGTTCTGAAAGACTACAGACACCTTGTGAAACCCCTAAAGGCAATTTGTCTATAGAAATACGCTGAAGTGTATCTCTGGATTAATTCAGACTGCATTTCTCATGCTGAAGTTCAAGGCACAATCCTCTGTTTCTCATATTTCTGACAGTGTCTGGTTGGCATATATACCTGACTTGATCTGAGGTCATTGCTTACACCTTACCCTTTCTGCTCTGGATTCATGGAGCATTATTTAAGTTCTTGGGAAATCTTGTAGGCAAATACAAGGATGGTGAGTATAGCCAGTCATTGGATTATCATTGGCATTATTGCAACTGTAAATTCTGGGTTACGGTACCTTTTTTCTGCTTGATTTTTATATATATTGTATTTTCGCCATGGAACAGACCAGCAGATTTACAAATTCTTATGAGGTATTTTGGAAAAACACCCATTCCCTCACCTTGTGTTTCTTTAATGTTGATCCTGTTATATGAAGGTATTCTTGCAGAATATGAATTTTTGGAATGAATTTTACAGAATGCTGGGTTTCCCACCGAGATCACTGGTGGGTTACAGAGCTCTCCCCATACACCCTTATCTTCTGTTCATCACATCTGACTGGACTGTTGCTTTGGAAACCGTTGTAATGTCGCAAGTGACTTCATTATGATTAAATGAGGGGAAAAAAATAGAACAAAAGAGCACATTCCTGCTTCAACATGCAACTTGGAAACTGAAACTGTCTCACATACATTCCCTGTATTTCAGAACACTTTTTGGTAGCGGCACAGATCTGTCCTGCTAGTCAGGAATAAAATCTATACTTTGAAATTCCTGTTATTTATATTCTTTAAATATAATCAGTAATCAACTGATGTAGTTCCAAGGATAACTGGCTTATACTCTATTAAAAGCTGTGTGTGGTTCTGTAAAAAAAAAAGAACCATTTAGTGTTGGCACTTCTTTGTCCATCACAGAGACTTAATTAGTTGTCTTTAACACTGAGAATGTTGTAGTTTCCTGTTCTGTCTTGGAGCATTTTCTATTTATTGCTAGTACCTGTATAAATATTTGGGTTCCTGAAGCAGGTCTGTAACTGCAGCTAAACAGAAGATTAAAAAAATGTACCAGGATGCTGAAAAATTTTGGCACTGTCTCAGCATTGTTACCAATCTAAAGAAATTTCCATGTATTTTGTGGTTATTTTGGAGTTTGCACTTAAAACTTGTCTAGTAAATTTAAGTTTTCAGTGCTATTTGGTAAATGAAACTTACTAGTCACAGAAGGAAAAACGAGTGTTATGGTTTCCTAGACCTACCCCATCTTTTTTTCCCCTTGATGCTCTAGAGGGTGTTTGCTGAAGGTCATTTTCTAAAGAGTAAACTCTTCTATCTGTGCAGCTTGCATGGAGTGGTCAGGAGCCAGATCAGGGATTGTTGCTTGGAGAGGGATGGGAACAGGAGGAGGCTCTGCAGGTGTTCCCAGACACCTTGGCACTGTGGTGTATGTGCAGTGCTGGCTGGATGTCCTGCTGGTTAACTCTGGTCCTCAGCTCTGGTCACTCCCTGCAGTCTGTAGTAGCTCCTAGTGCTGCTGCTCAGGTGTCAGTGCTTTGCTGGGAATCTCTCCAAAACAGGTTACTGAGCCACCAGCCAGGCCTTGCTCTGGGCCTTACAGGGAAGGGGGCTGGCAGTCAGAGCACGCCTTGCTGCACCTGCTCCCGTGCCAAGCTGAGATCACTAACAGCTCTGCGGAAGTTTAAAGGGCTTGACATGGACAGCTTGATGAGTGCCACAAGTGAAGATAGTTTGGGGTGCGTTTAAATCCAGGGTTTTTTTCTGTTCTTCATTTAACTTCACTGTCACTGGTTTGTTACAGTGAATGAAGCAGTTGATGTGTGAGATAGTGTTACAGAAGCTGGTAAAATATAGAAAATGTGCGGGGTGTGAGACTTGCTGCAGAGACACCAACTTTTTCATTGTCTATATCCATATGAACCGCTAAAATTGACATTTAATTCAACTCTCATTAACTGAATCTGATTAATTAATTTAATCAATTCTCAGCCACTGAGAAACTTTCAAGTCATTAATATTTTCAAGTAAATTGTCATTTTCTTCCCTAAGTGTCCAACACCTTCCTTTTTTTGGCAAAGCAAAATGAATAAGCCCATCCTGAGTAATACATGAATTATCTTTTCCATTATCTCTCAGGAAGTTCTGATTGTTTCTGAAAGGCTGCGTACTACTGATCTGCTACCTGAGTAATGTGTCCACTCCCTCTATTGTATAAGTACGTGGTGTAACCATTAATATGAATCTGTTGTTCTCTTGTTCTTTCTGGAAAAATAATTAATGGTATCGAATTAGAAATAGTATGTTTTTTTGTACCAAAAATATTTTTTCTGAATGTTTATTTTTATCATCTGTGTAGGTAGCTGCAGATGACCGTCTTATCTCTAAGAATCTCTGCATAATATCATGTCTTTTTGATTTTGTGGCTGGAATCCTAAATTAATTACAGAATCATAAATTCTAATCTTGATGTTGATCAAGACAGCCTCTTAGTCATGGTATTTCAGTACTATAAAGGAAAGTATTGATTTATCCATAAATATATGCATATTCCTGGATAAATCAAATACTGATAACACTCACAAAGTATACACTTGTTCAGTCAGCAGTCCATCGGAGTTGTCCATTGTGAACTATCATCAGCTAAATAAAAGAGCTCAGATGTATAAATAGGTATTTAATTCACAAAATTCAGGTGGACTTAACGTTACTGAACATATTTGGTATTTTTAGCAGATACATGTTGAACTGGGACACTGTATTTGTGGGAGGCCAGTTCTTTCTGAATTCTATTTATAGGCTGGCCTGGAATGCTCACATGATGATATTGTTTGTAATCTTGAGTGTTTTTATTGCCAGTGATGCTATGGCAAAGAGCTTCTCAGTATTTCCATTATACAGTTCTATTTCTAAGCTGTATACCTAGTGCCTAACATAAAGCTTGGCTTGGAGGGTTGAGGATGTGACTCCTCTGCAACTGGAATAAATCCTGTCTTTGTAGTTTTGGAAGAGTTATGTGATTGCAGTGACTTGTACACATTTCATTATCATGTTGCTACAACAAATATTAAAACACATGGCAGTTAAAACAAGATCTGAAAAATATCCATAGAAAAATGGTCAAAGACTAGGCAGAAAACAAACTGCAATGTTGCTGTTTGTGAGTTTGCTCTGATACAGCAGAGTTTAATCCAAAACGTTCAAGCCATAAATGATTTTGAGCTCAGTTAGTGAGACTCTGTTAAGAATACTGGCCAAAATTAATGTTGGCAGTATTTCAGACTTTTTTTTTCAGGTGTTCTTTGGTTTTATTAGGGTCACTCCAGTTCACTAGAACAGTGTTTAAAAAAAAAAAATTAAAAAACCAAAAACAACCAAACAATTTCATTTGAGGAGAGTTGAAAAGGAGGAGCAGAAGATAATTAAACTGTCAGAAAAAGAATATCACTTATTTGATATTGTTGTAATAAAATATGTCAAGGCAAAAAGGAAAAAAAAGTAATTTTTTGTTTGTTTGTTTGTTTAAATTTTGTTTTGGGTAGCTGCCTAAAGGAATAATTTTGTCTTCCACTTGATGACTACTAATGGTCATTTTCTTCTTTTTTGGTCATTTTTCTTCTCTAAGGAAAAAGGAATCTTTCTCTTCCACTTGCTGCCTTCACGCCTTCTTTCCTTCCTTCCTGGGTAGAATGTGATACTATTGCCTTTTCTTGACAAGCTGGCATTGCATTTGATTTAGTGTATACAATGTTATTTTCCTAAGGTGATTTTTGTTTGTTTGTTTTAGTTTTTGTTTTGCTTTTGGTTGTTTGTTTTTTGAGTGAGACAGGATTTAGAAAATGCTTGATACTTTTTGCAGCACTGTACAGAAATTTTATCTATTTGTAACTGCCCAAGAGTCAAGAGTTATGGTTCTCAGAGTAGCTAATTACTAATTACCCTAATTATGTGGATTAGTCTAAAAAACAGCCATTTGGAAAAGCTGGGTTTCTATTGAAAGGTTACCACTTTTATATATCGTGTTGTGCAGTTAACTTGTTTTTGTCTGAGCTTGACAGTAACTTTTATGCAACTGATGCATAACTAAAGGAAGTGTTGTATTGAGCCTTTGAGGTTTGGTTCTATTTGTTAGGGATACGTTCCATTACCTACAAAGAAGTTGTTTAGGCTAGGAGAGACACACTGAATATGGAATAATTGCATTTCTGCTTTTCTGTTGACTAGTTACCTACAGGTGTTACATAGAAGAGAAGGTACATGTGTGTTCAGTAGGGAAAGCAAAGAACATCTATTTTTATCAGAGGTAGCACAGTGTACATTAAATAAAAACAAAATTGCAATCCCAGAATGTAGCCACTCAGTTTATGCTATAATAATAAATGTGGAAAGCTGTATTTGAAGGAAGCTTTTGTGTGTTTCACTTATCTTGATCCTCAGTATTTGGAAAGTGAGGGGTAGAAAAGCTAAGATGTTTGTATAATTTTCCATTGCAACCTGTTGAGAAGAAAACTACAAATAAAGCAAATATTTTTAGTCCCTGCTATCTCTAGCCTTGCTTTTTTTTTTTTTTTTTTTTCTGGAGTACAGTTTCTTGGCTGCAGCTTTTGAATTTGATGATGCCACATAATTTGTTTGCACTATATTTAAAGAAAAGTATTGCTTCATGTCCCAAGCCTTAGATTTGATTGTGCATACAGATCCAAAGGCAGAAGGATATTTTGCTTTTGAAGGATATGACAAAATTCAGTGCTGTCATTTTGATTTTGGACTTTTCTGTCACTTTCTTTCCTAATTGCTGAATTCTTTTAATCTGCACCTTTTTCTTCTGAAACAACAGTAAAATGACATTCTAGTAATGGCATCATCATTCCAGATAATTGGGAGAAGCTGACCAAGAGATTCTGTAGTTAACTTATCCACACCTAATTTACTTTAAAAAACAGGTGTCTAGTGAAAATATTAATAGCATTTTTAAGACTCTCTTATTTTCTGCTTTTCTTTCAGCAATTCCTATATTGGTATTGGGTATATAGTTTAGCCAAGGTTTTGCAGACGATTCTGTTCCATTTGGAGGGGATGTGCCCTTTCTGCAAGTTTCCTTAGCCTGTTTTTATAAAGACTTCGGGAAGATTCAATACTCAAAATAATTTTACAGTTCCACTGAGTTATTTTAAGCTGTCAAGGCATTGGTATTCGTGCTTCGAGTGTTTTGGAAGAAAAGAAGCCAGCCACAACCCACGGACTACTGAATTTTAGCTTCTCCCATTTAATAAAAATAATAGACTCAGTAGGTATGAGCCAGTATTCAGTCAAAATCCTTTCTTTCTCCCCTGAACATCGTGTGTGGAGTCCTGAAGAGGTCTCTGCTTGGTCTGGTATTTCGTCTTTTATAAAGGAATGGCAGAAGAGGTGAATATGGGTGTGATGGAATGTATTGGCAAGATGGTGTTGCTGTGGCTGCTGTTGGAGCATGGCAGCCACAGAAAGCTGTGGGAGGACCGTCAGGGTTCAGGTGGGTTGTGGCTGAATGATAAAAGGGTACATGAAACTCACTGTGAAACACAAAGATCTTCTGACCTTATGTACCCAGCCATGGTTTTTGGACTCCCTGTTCTCAGGCAAATAATTTTGGAGTTGTGCTCATTCGAGGGAAACCTCAGCTCAGTGCTCAGCAAGTGGGTGAAAAATGGCCAGAGACTGTCATGACCTACTGGGAAAGCATGTCAGGAAAGAGCGGGGAATGAGGGAGGGAGTTTCATGTCTCTGGACAGCTGCAAAGTGCTCTTGACTGTTGTGTTTTATTCTGGCCCTCTTGTCTCAAAAATGTCTGCTGGAACTGGGAAGAGATAGAGAATGGCAGTAAGGGTGGTGAGCTTATGGACCACTTCTACATGAAGAACCAGTAATAAAGCAAGATGTCTTTAGTCTAGAAGAAGACTAGAAATTGAGAAGAAGTTGAGAAGTTGTTGAGATGAGAAAAGGGATAATGGTTAGAGATCTGTACATCCACGGGCAACAGGAGGAAGGATTTACTGCCTTACAAGAATTGTGGTACTTCAACTTAAATTATCAGAAGGTAGATTCAGAGCAAGTACAAAGATATGTCTATAATTAAACTGTGGACTTTGCCGCAGTGTGTCAGCTTTTAGAAGTCTGATTTAAAAATGGTTAGGTAAATTAGTATATAAAAAACGAGTCATAGAAGGCCATTAAGGTTAAATGTACCAGTCAATTCCATCTGTATTTTCTCACTGTCTATGGCAGTGTTTTGCAGCTGCACTAGGCTGCTGCTGAATTTTCGGCTGTGTTCATCAGGTGGCTTGATTAAAGGGACCTGATGGCTGTCAGAGGCAGGATCTGCCCCTTTTGTGATATGGCAGTGGTCTAGCAGTCCGTACAGCTTCACCCCCTGTCCCTGGGTTCACTGCACATTGATGCTTGTTGTGTCCATTCCCTGCATTGGTACAGCTGGTTTCTGGTTCTGTAAAACTAAGATAATTTTTCAACTAAAGAATGTCAAAACAAATTAATGTTCCCTCCAACCCTCCCATTGCCTCACATTTTTCCAGCAGAAGCATAGCAGAGAGACTGTGGCATGGAGCTAGGAACAAGAAGTTGGAGAAGAGCAGAAATTTCTTAAACTGGCTTTGCCTCTTGGGCAATTAAAATGAGGTATTCTTAGAGCAACTGTTGCCAGTGTTTTGGTCTGAAGCTTACTCATTCTGCCTCAGACCTGAAACAGCATACATGCTTGAAACCCTACCTGTTTTTCCTCCTCCCTCATCTCCTGCAGCGATAAAACTATTTCACCTGCAGCCTAATTAAAGATACAATCTCTGCTTTCAAAGTTTTCCTTTCTCTGAGATATTCTCAGAAAGAATTTGCTAGCTAAAGTAGTTCTTCAGGTTTTGAAAATAAAGCAATTTCTATGGTTCTCACCTCCTTTCTGGTCTCTAATGCAAACCAAAATGTGTCATGATTTGTCCCTTTGCAATTCACAGAAGAGTTAGCAACAGTTCTTCAAGAGTACTGAAGGAATATAGCAAAGTCTGGAAAGAGTTATGCTTTCTGTGCAGAAAGATTTTTTTCTTTCCATATTTTCCGATTTTTTAAAATGCAAATATTCCTACATAAACAGCACAGTATGAATGCAACGTGGGAACAATGCCATTCTAAGAGACTCTTTGGTAGTATTGGACTTGGTAATATCTTGGACTTTTGTTGTATTCTCTGCATTTCAGGTTCACTATGCTTAAGAAGTATGAATTCAAACTGATTTGAAGAGGAGGAGAACTGCAAAACCTCCCTATGTAGAATTGTGTTTAGAGCTGTGAGGGCAGTGCAACATATGAGAGCACATGTAGAAAGCCAAGTTGATTGAAGGGTTAAATTACAGGACAGTGTTGGTACAAGAACAAAATAAATGAGATTCAATTTCTGCACTATCAAAATTTGGGAAAGCTTTCTGGACAGCAGGAGAATGAGTCAAAACAATTCAAAGTCAGTGCTGTTTTGCCTCATGGAAGGCTACTCAATCTCAAGAGACTTTATGGCATTGTTGCCTGTGACAGTTATAGACTATATGACATGGAGATTTCTGCTCTCTGTTTTATTGCTTTATTCAGCCAGTTAATGTGTATTGGCAGATGTAAATTCACTCTTTAGCTGTAAGAGTAGACACAAATAATTTTTTTCTCTCAGGAAATACTGAAAATCCATTTTGGTTCTTAATTGTCTGATCACAGTAATGACTTGTGTACCATTATATTGTGACCTCTTTAATAAGACTTTCTATAAGCCATCAAGGTTTGTGAGGTCTGAGATGACTTTTTCTTTTCTGCTATCTTGTGAACTGCATTCTCGCTGTGCTAGTCATCATGTGAGTTCACATTTACACATTTCTTACGTTGAAAACTGCTTGTAATACTTAATCAGGAATTTCACTCTTGACCTACACTGTAGTATTGCTGTTGGTTTTCAAATAAATTGAAATTTTTATGGGACAGAGGCCAACTCTTTTGGATATTGTAAAAATTAAGTATATTGTAACAAAACAAATAAATTATGCTGCTCTTCTGTTTTTGAGTTAAGCACTACAAGTGCTGGCATTTGTCTGTGGACTCATTCTCCACTAAGGCACTTCAAAGCTGTCTTCCCTCTATAGTAGAGTCTCTGTAAAGTCAGCAGTAAATCAGCTTTGTCCGTTTTACCCATTTACATTGCTGACTTGCACATGCAAATCTTTTAAGATTTATTCTAATTTGTACCTTATCCCTTCTCAGTCTGAGTATTTTTTCAGTTTGTCTTTAGGCATTTCATTTCCACCACAGCTATACTGTTACTTTCTTGGTAATGACTGTGACCATCTGCTTAGAACTAGGAAATTTGCTGCTATGATGTTAACAGTAGTACTGTCCCAGCTTGGTCACTGAAAATCAAGAGGTGAAACCTAGATGCCCATCCTTGCCTGGTAACTTCCCTTAATGAGCACATTGAATAATATTCTTCACAGAAGACTGCCTATATTTTTTGGAGATGTGGAAAAGATTTGGTCGTAAAAGCCAGGTATGAAACCTCACTGAAGGTTGCTGAGCTGCCACAAATTTTATATTACATTGAATTTTTTTCTTCTGTGAAACTGCTGTATATCAGTTGGTGTGGGAACACGTGATCTGAGGATTTTTAGAGGTGGGTTTTATTTATTTATTTATTTATTTTAAATTGACACAAGTCTGGGATTATAGTAATGGCTAAAAGTTCATGATACTGAAGCCTTGCAGATCATATTTTACATATTTATTTATTCATGTTTTGTATGTTTATATATGTAAGGTCCATAAAGTGGCATAGTGCTGAGTGTGCCACATCTTTAAAAAGTGATTTGCGCTTTTTCCGCTAGAGTGTTGAGGTTGGAGACTATCCAGTTCTGAACCCCTGCTCAAGCAGGGCCACCTAGGGCAATCTGAGCAGAACTTTGTCCAAACAGCTTTTGAGTATTTCTAAGGAGGGAAGTCTGCAACCTCTGTGGGCAGCCTGTGCCTGAGCTGGGTCACACTCACAGTGAAAAATGGAACCTCTTTGGTTTCCCTTTGTGCCCAGTGCCTCTGGCCCTGTCACTGGACACCAATGAAAAGAACCTGGCTCACTCCTTTACATCCTCCCTCAGGTATTTGTATGCCTTAATGAGATTCCCCTCGAGCCTTCTCGTGTCCAGGCTGAACAATGCCAGCTTCCTCAGCCTCTCCTCAGAGGTAAAATACTCCAGTTCCTAATACTTAATTTTTTTCCCCGCGTTTTTATTATTCTTCATCATATCAAGCTAGGCTTCTTTAAAAACATGAATTCAAACCATTTAGGATTCAACTAGATCTAGCAAAAAATTTGCTTAATATTGGATTGAAATATCATTTAATCATTTAATCTTTTAATTTGTTATCTGTTAATATATTTCAATCATAAAATGATCCTTGTTTTTTTAGCCCTGCAAAAATGTTAGACTTGTAGGGCTGCTGCAAATCTAAATATTTCCTGTTTTGTTGTACAAAAGCAATGTATACTTCATTTTTCAGTTCATGAAGACTTAGGGATCTTTTTTCCACAGTGCTTATTGTAGTGGTTAGAAGTGTGATGTGTTTGTCACTCCTGTAATTTGTGATTTATCATAAGACACCTGGCAAGGAGGTGGTTGTCATTTCCACCAAGTACACATTACATACATCCCATAGTGCCTGCTAGAGAGGCCTGGCTTGCAAGCTTTGCTGTAAAAATGCTTGTAGCTCAAAGTAATATAATATCCATACAAATTTTCACAAATTCACAGCTCACCAGAGAAGGAGAGCCTGTTAAAGACTTTTTTTTCTCACATCCCTGGTCATGTAGGATGTTCTGATATACTTTTCTGGTGTCTACTAGAAAGGCATCTCTAACCTCTGTCAGAGGTCTTCCGATGAAAAGAAAAACGGAGTGCCATAACAGTTGCCACCCATCTCCGCTGGGAATGATCTATTCTCAGACTGTAGAGGTGCATTCAGATTGTACCTTTCCATAATAGATTCAGTAACTTGGTGCTTGATGTCATCTCTCTGTAAAGGTGGTTACCTGCCTGATTTGTTAACTGATAAACTTGGAGCACACACCATGAAGAACTTTTCTAGCCTTTTGATTAATTATGTGGTTTGCTTAAGAAGCAACACACTGGGTTGCTTCTTAAGCTTTGCAGAGCTCTGTGGAAAGATTTCTAGATGTGTCACTTGCATGAATGCTGTATAAAAGTAAAATCTCCTCAGTACTTTTAGGTGTTGGTCCTGCAACAGCTCAGGAGATCTTACTATTTATGTAGAGTTGATTCGAGTTTACATTCTTGGTGTATTGTTCAACACAATAAACCTTGTTTATCCCATGAATCACCATCATCATCTTTCTCTGTATTATGTCCACTTTCTGGTAAATGGTAGCAGATGTTAGGGCTGTCTGTTAAAGCAAATAATGTCATCTCAAAGTTGACAGCTGGTATTGCAGCCAGATGAGACAGACTTTTTTTTTTGCAAAATGCTTTTGGTGAATTTGCTCTGCTAAAATGTATTGTCATCAAACCTAAGATTTAATTTTAATTACAAATAAATGAATGATATTTTCATTCTGATAAGTTCATTTAATATTCATGTCAATAAAAACACATGCTAGGATGAAACAAAAACATTAATTTGTGAGTTTTGATGAATCTCAGATAACTTTTTCATGCTGCAGTTGTTTGAAGAATACTAACATAGGGTTGCGGAGCTGTGTGAAAGGATGAAGTGTCAAACCCAATTAGCATCTCTCTTGAAACTCATTAGTAAAATAAAGTAGATGACAATTGAATGATAGTTTTCCCTGTTATGATAAAGGAATGTGACAGTGAAACCTGGGGGTTCTTGTCTGTTTTTCAGTCAGAATACATGGTTAGGACTGGTGTACATGCAGTAACTTCTCAACAATATCCTTGTCCTGATTGAGTACGAAAAATATACTTATCTTGCAGCAAAAAGAGTGTGGTTTTTTTGTTGTTGTTTTTTTTCCAACTGTTGAAGAAAGCAAGGTGTTACAACCAAAGTTCAGATCCAGTTACTTGATTTACACTTATGCTTGAGTTCTTTCTGGTACACGGTCTTTCCACTGACAAGAGCTCTTCTGTCTTCCGCCTTGTCAGTGAAGCTGTTGATTGTCAGTGATGCTTTGAGCACTGCTTCCACAAGGGGTGTGTCTTCACTGATGTTTTGATGGTTCATACAAGCAGCCTTTCTGAAGGAATGCTACAGGAGTAGTATTGAAAGGGAACATTTTCCATTGACGTGGGAAACTTAGGATGTAGTTAATAGTTGTCAGTAGCCAGCTCCAGTGATGGGTTGGTTGTGAGAGTCTCCACACAGTTTATGCACAGAGTTGAAATGCCAGTTAATGCTTGGGGTGTTTTCTCCTCAAAAGCACTGGTAATAAATGCAACAGGATAAGAATTATAGGTGCCTAATAAATGCCACTGCAATTTTATTAACAGTCCTAGAATGTGTTTCCACTTACTTTCCAAAACTGTAGCATGTTTGCTCTGACAGCAGTCTCATTGCATTCAGGCTAAGATTCATTGGAGACTACCCTTAAGGGCTAATAGCTCTTGGATTCTGAGATCAGATTCTTTTTCCCCTCCCTCTTTTCCTTGTCCTGATTAGCTGAACCTGATTAGGTGGTAAAAATCTACTTGTTTAGATTCTTGCACATTGAATTTTACTGAAAAGGAGGGGAAAATAATTGGTTTTAAGAGGGACAGGACTACTTGGGAACGTACCTGGGGACATTAGGTAGACTTTCATTCCTTTGCCTCTTTGTCATGTGGCTATGGCTGGATATTAGTAAGAACAAGCTTGTTATCCTTGTTATATTATGCTTGTAATTGGTGTAGCAGGTTTTCATTACAATAACTAGAGTCTTGGATAATTTTGAATTTGCATGATTAAAGATTTGGTGAAAATAGATCATTTAACTTGGTGGATTCTAGATGGGGTCTCAGCAGGATTGCATTAAAGCTCCTGAATCTCGGTGCAGAGTGACAATTTTAGTTAGGTTTTGCCTTTTCAGTGAAACTAAACAAATTAACTGAAACAGGCTTTTAAAACACCATCTTATTTTATGTGGGAGAGTATTCAGATTTTAGTTTCTTAGTGAGTTTTCTAGCAGAGTATTAATCTTTCTGCTGATGGGTGGTGACTGCTGTCTTAAGGCAGTTGCTGTTTGTGATGTACAATTGCATGTAGGGCAGGTATCAGTCCTTTTTCAGACTGTCGATAGAACTTGTTTTTACATGACATCAAGGCTTCTGTGTAGAGGTTAGAAACACTTGTACTTCACATCAACAAATTGTTGGCATCGGAATAATGATGCCTTGGGCAGTAAAAATACTCAGAATTTGGGAGTGAAGGTAAGTTAGCAACTAATGATATTCCTGGACAGCTGTCACTTTGTCTTCCATCTTGTAAATGTCAGAATATAATGTCTTTCACTTTCTTTAATGAGCTTGGGTTGGTTTCATAACCTGGTTAGTTTCCTTGCTGTAGTGACTGAACTTCAGTGGAACCCTGTTATGGTGAAATATCCAGGAGTCTTTGTTTCTTTTGTGCCATGGAAGTCACTCTGCTACTGTAATATCTGTTTCGTTTAACTTGCACTGCAGTATTTATCCTTCTGATTTCAGTGTCTGACTTTTCTCTCTTTGCATGTGGTAGGTTTCCGTAAAGTGTGTGAGAACAACTTATTATTAGAGTATGCGTCTGTTTCTCATGGTGTTTCTGATTATGATCAGCTACCACCTTATTATGCAGGCACTTGCTCAAATTGCTTTACTTGTTAAAATGTTTGGGGTTTTTTTTGCTGTTCTTCAAAGGGTTCTTTTGTCTATAGAACAGGCTTTTGCTGGGTAGGAGGATTAAACAGGGCATGTGCTGCTCACCTTATGCAAGAATATAAAATAACTAATTATTTATATTTGTGTATGTATGTGTGCTCACACAGTATGTAAAGTAACTCTTCCAAGAATCCCACTAAGGAATCGTGATGCCAACTTCATTAGTCAGCTGTACAGGAGGTACCCCCCCAGACAAGCACAAAGGTGGGATACTGTTCCCTTTAAGGACATTGCCCGTGCCATTTACTTTAGTCTGTGTTTAGAAAATTCATGGGAGAAATGGGAAAATAACTGTCCTTTTTCTGTGTTCTTTGTAGAGAAAGTGGTGAACTACCCAGTAGTTTGCAGTGTATAATCACCTGAAACTGCTGCTGTGGCAGACTGTGATCTTTGTCTAAGTAGTTTAGTACCGTGTTCATCAATAATACAAAGCCGTGCTCTTTAAGGTGCTTGGTATCAAGCCTGCAGGTAACAGCCTGCAGTGATAAACCAGGAGACAAGGAGGGGTCCTAGAGCTGCTTGACCTTACTGTGAAAGACAGGAGAAACACGATCTCTCTGCTTCTACATAATTTACACTGTTTGCAGTTAGGAGTGCTGAGTGCTTGCTGTCTCTGCTGCTGCCACTCTGGAAGCTGCACACACATGGATAAACAAACAGTGCAGTTACTTCTGTCCTGGATAGCGAGGCACACTCCTTACAGTGATCCTTCCTCAGATTTGCTCCCTTGCACTCTGCCACTGACTGAGGCGAACACACGCTGCTGGTGACAGGCTCAGCCTGAGCTGTAAGACAGCCTGATTTTAAAAAAGTAAACCAAATTTAAAACCACTCCAAAAATCTATAATACTTGTTTTGAACAGCTGGCCTTTAGACTCCAGAGATGCTGGAGCAGTGAAATGTAAGAAATATTATTTTTATCAGGATGAGCTTTGCAATTTGATCATCTTTATGCTTTCAGAGGAAAGAGTGTTTTATATTACAAGTTGAAAAAAGACCTGAAGTCTTTTCTCCATTTTCTTGTATATTGATAATTGCTTGTAAAAATTCTTTTGACCGGTGACCCTGAAGAGTATGTCAATGACTATGTAACCACTAAATGTAAGCAATTATATATTTGGGAAATTGTTCAGTACTGTGAATTTGCTGTGGTTGCACATGTGATGAGAGCAAAAAGTTTTTTCCAGCTCAGTGTCTTAGATGTTGACTTTCAGTGTAGTCAGCTTACAAGAGTTGCAAACTCATCTGGTTCATTCATTCATAGATGCTGTGTGTGGTTATTTAAAATAGCTGGTTATGGTTGCTTCATCTTGATTAACTAATGTGAAAGTATAGGAAAAAAAAACCCCAAATACTTTCCAAAATGTGAAATAATTGTAGTACAATTGTGACCTACTTGGCTGCTTAGAACAGTTGAATTGGAGATGAATTGGGCTGTGTGCATATTCCAAAGAATCTAAGACCTGTTTTTCAGAGACACATTGTTCCTCTCTTTCTTTTAACGTGGAATACCCGGTTTTACGCCTACCTTCTTGTTTTGTAATGTACCTTGTCCCTATTGAAGGTGACTTTCTTGACTGAGGGCTGGGGGTGGATGGGGTGATGAAGCTTCATTACTTGAAACACAGAGAAAAAATAGTTCTTTCAAGGTTTTTTTGATGTATAAAATGACTTTCCTTCTAGTGGAAGCAACATTTGGTTGGGAATGCTGACTACAGTCACTAAGGGACAAAAAAAGTCATGTTTTGAAAGTTACTAAGTCTTGAAAATTACAGTATGGCACACATCTGGATGCTCGTAGTGCAAGAGTGTCTTCTGTTGCTTCCTATTTCATGGGACTAGTTTTCTAGTCAGAATATGCAATGTCATCTTGTATCAACTTTTTGTATGGCAAAAGGAGACTCCTATGAAAGAGAATGTATATAGTTAAAAAATGAAGGAAGAACCATTGCTGCTGTTAAACTACTAGCAAAATACACTCTTCTCATGGTGTGCTGTCACAGGCAATGGGCTGAGGTGCTAGAGAGAAAATGTGAATGCAGTCAGGAAGACATCTCATTCATGTGCTGACATGGAACATGAGAAGTGACATTTTGTGAGTCACTTCTCTTAGCAAATGTGGTAAGTGTTGAGATTAGTTTCAGCAAGAGATAACAGAAACAAAAAGTTGACATTAGCACAAACCTTTCTGTTACCTATCTTTCTTTATCTAGCTCAAAGTTTGAGGTAGCTAAGCACTCTGAGTTCTTGATGTGTGTTAGCCAAGCAGGGCAGGAGAGGCTTAGTTCTGTTGTGAAACAAAAAGCCTGAGTAGATACCCATAGAAGACACACTGTTCAGTAAAGTTAGAAAATCATTCTAGGTATTTTACTAAAGTCATGATGGCTTAAGGACAAAGGCAGGAGGAAGTCCAGAAGTTCAGTGGGCTTTGTGGTCATGAAATTCATACTTTTCCTTTGACCTGTGAGAATGTTTTTCAGACGCTTGGCTGTATTTGCTTGGGTTTTGAATTCTAGGCATGTGAAAATAGTCAATCTTCTGTCTAAGTGTACAGACTGAAGGTGGCCATCAGATTAAACTAAAATCTGCTGTTGTGCAGATGCATTACAAGGTTAGGTAACTTTGATAATTTCCTGAAGTATATACTAGCTGTCTGCTTTAGAGGAGATTTTGTTGTCACTCAAAAAGCAGACCTGTATCTTGTCATTGTCTCCATGAATGACTAGACATGGAATTAAAAACTCCTGGAAATAAACATCTTAGTTGTTGTATCTCTGATCTGGTTGTCCATATGTGTGTTGTGCGTGTCTCTGCCTCTCCAGCCGTCTCCACATCTCCAGATGTGACACTGAATGACCACATTTGTATGGCCACTGGTAAAAATTGAGACAGCTTCAGTTATCTATGAAGCTGAAAAATGCTGGTTTCTGCAAATGGAAAGAAGTAAGGAAGCATATGTTTTTAAAAGAAAGACAGCAAAGCAAACAAAATAAAAAGTATGTCAAAAATAGGTTAGGCTAATGCAGGATTTTACACCACATCTTTAAGCTGCCACAGATGTGATTTCTGGTAAACTGTAAACAGTTCTTTAGTTATTAGTTTGAGTCCTTTGATTGAAGTATTTTGGAGTGTTTCCATCTGAATCACTGCCAGAACAATGGTTACACTGAGTTGATTAGCTGAAATATCCAAATAGCTTAAAAAACTATCCTATGAGTTAATTTAGCTGACTTATTCCAGAGGCCTTTGATCATATTGCTCTTGGTGATGTGGGGAGTTGCTGAAGTTGGCATTAAGAGTTTGGAGCTCTTGTACGTGACATACGGTAGGAAGCTGCAGCTCCTTGTGCTTTGAAATCCCACGGATCAATGATGCTACTGGGAAGCTTTGCCATCCACCAGGGGTTTAAAATGCGACTATAACTATTACTCTTTTCTTGAAATAGACATCAAAGTGATATTAGAGGAGACTTCAAAAAAGGTAGTGGCTTACACTGCTTAAGTAAATATTTTAAGAATTATGTGTCAAACCATTTATTTACTTCAGTGATGTTCTGTACATTTTCCAATTAGGGCTTATAAGAATGATCTCAGGAAGGAAAAGCAGTTGATAAACTTTCTGATGGATTTTACTTGCAAAGAAACTGTTTAGGACTTCTGCTGAATCTGTACAGCAGTCTATCAGGAATTCTCTAGTAAAGCTGATATAATCCTGAATTATTTTTCAAGGTATGAGTGTATTTAAAAGCTTTCCAAAAAACTTTGGATGATTTCTTTCAATAGGAGCTTCTCTTGAAAGTTTAGAGGTAGTGCTGGGACTCTGTCTAGACAAGCCAATAACATTGATTGCATCACATCTGAAAATGGATTAAAATGATAATATTCAGGGTAGAGCTAAAAGTGTTTTTCAAATAGATAGGAGTGTATTCTGTGCAAGTTCTGAGCCACCTGTACATGAGCTAGCCATGGACTGAGCTGTGTAGCCACCACTAATGAAAGGGTAAAGCTGCAGTGAGTGGTTTGGCTGGAGGCAAATGATGTTTGCATTGCACCAGTCCCGTGTCCCAGCTCTGTAAGTTCTGTTTCAGGCAGATGTGTCATCTGAGGTATGAGCTGAGAGTAGGCAGAAAAGATTGCATAAGATGTGTTTGTGGATTTGCGTCCCTTCAGAGTTTTTTTGCTGAGCCCTTGTATTGTGGGTTGCTAAGAAAACTGCTTAAAGTGTTTTGTGTCTTCCCTGCACTCCTCCTGTCTTGGTGGGGTTGGTATGGGGTTGGTACAGACTGGTGGTGAAAGCATGGCTTGGTCCCAAGTGTTTCTGCACTGAGAGTGCAGGCTCTTGATATCTTTGAATTTTGTGTAGTGTATCTGTTGCTATACCTTTCATCCATGTGTTTATCTTATAAATCTTACTGCATTCTCTGCTTCTGTTGTTTGTCTATAGACCTTTCTCGTGCTTTTTCGTCTTCATCCATGTTTTCTTTCTTTCCTTCGTCCATGCTTTTTTCCTCTTGATGTGAATAGTGAGTGGAAAATTCTTATTTCCATATATAGTTTAAACATATGCCTAAGGTTGTAGTTTTGATGAATGGCCTAATTCAGTCTAGTTCTGCACTGTGTATTCACCTCTTCTCTTGCATTGGCATCAGTGAGCACAGGGCTGCACAGTGAGACAGGGCAGCAATCTCACTTGAAACCAATCCCACCAGAAAAACCCAAGCAGATTTAATTTATAATGTGGCCGTATGCCTGCCTGCAAAAGTATTTAAGGACAATTTGAAGTACTCTGAGCTGGTGTCTTTAGACTGGGGATTTGTCATCCCTGTGTTATTTCTGATAGCACTTGTTGCAGTTGGGTATGAAGGGTGATGGTGTTTTTGCATTGGTTTCTTATGTGCTCTGTGGGCTTTCCATGGCTGGGGAGAACACAGCCTACACAAGTTTCTTTTTCTTCACTTCTGTAATCTCTTCAAGAAACATTTGCTTGACTCTTACCTTGGATATGCTTGTGTAGCACTGCTGAATTCAGTGGGGCTTCACCCTGGCACCTTGGTATGCCAGTTTGCAGGCTCGGTTTATTTGCCAGCAGAAATGGGCTGTGTTTCATCTTTTATGACAAAACAGATACTTGTCTTTCTTCTGGAATGCAGCTCTGTTAGATTTTTATATCTGTAAGCAGTCTGATACTTTCTTTTTAATGTGGGAGGGTATTAGTAATTAAGTAATTACTGGTTAAAAATATGTGGTATGTCATTTAAATATCTTCTGATCTGATTACTCTTAAATACATTGTGGATTTAAAAAAAAGTTCAAATTATAGTAATGATGTACACTGACTTTGTTTCTTCCTTTTTTATTTGTTCCCTTCTCTTTATGTGAATGGTGTATTCATGCTTCACATCACTGTTGCTGGATTTATTGCCAATCATCTAGAAAACCACCAAAGGTAAGTATTTTGTCTCTTTTTACAATTGTATCTGCTTGAAAATATTGACCAATGCAGAAGTATTGGGCATTGCTCTAGTATGTGAACAACACAGCTTCAAAAAAGGAAAACATATTAAAAAATCTGTTCTTCAGACTTCCAAATTAGAAGAGTCATAATGTCAGAAGAATATATTTTAATCGAACTGACATGCAGGCAAGGCACACACATGGCTTGTTAAAGCTGTGACCAGGACAAGACAAAATTTTAATGCAGTCATAAAAACATTTGAAAGACTGAATAAGTAGTGCCTGTAAAACATTTCCTTACACACAGTTCTGTTTAAAAGAATATTTTTGAAAGGCAACAAAAACCATCTACTAATAAATAAACCATTTTTGTTTGCACTTGACAATAGCCAGGAATTAGTAATTAGTGTAAAAGTTGCCAAAGTACACCAGAATTCACATAGAAAAGATTGTGTTGTTTGTAGTGCAGGGAAAGGGCAGGAGAATTCTTCTATCAGTTGATATGCTTAATAAAAGAGAGTTTGATCATTGCTAAACATTTTCTAAAAGGAAGAAAATTCTCCTTTCTGTTGTAATTTCACTAGGAAATGTTTTTACAAGAGCCTCCATTTTCTGTAGTGCATCATTCATGTTCCATTATAGGCACATAAAGTTATCCTGGTCATTATGTAAAAGCTTACGTATGGCCTTGTGGTTCCTTGACAAAACCAGAGCAGCTGCCGACTTGTGCGTAAATGTCACGTTATTGTTAGGTATAGCTGGATGGTCATTAATATCCTTAAGCTATAGTGCTGAAACTTACGATGTTATGTGAAATATTTATCAGATTTAGACAGGGAGGTTAGTGCCATCTGTGAAAAATAGGCATTGCTGAGTTTGTAAAGATGTGGTATGAGGTTTCTTGATTTACACAGTTTTTAGGGTACTGCACATAGTTGATTTTAAAATTAAAATTTTTTAAAATAAAATTTTGTAAATATTGGAAGTCCCTTTATTGTGCTACTTTATCATCTCCCATGGATAATTGTTTTCCCAATTCAACTTGGTAGCTCAGAAGCTGTGATAGAAAAATTTATATAAGGATATTGGGGTGCTATTTTGCTTTATATTTTGCTATTTTTGCAGACATCGTGTTTAAGTGTGATTTTGTGACAAAGGTAAAACAGTTGCTCTGAGCTGAGATCTCTGAGCTGTGTCCCAGGGTCCCTTCTGATTTTCCCTTCCTGCTTCTTCAGCCCTGTCATAGGTCTTGTGTGGTCACAGTGACCAACTTTATTTTCAGTTCTTTATTTGCTTCCATTGACATTAAGGTGGCTGATATAGACTCTGCCATTTCCTCGTGTATCTCTTGTGTCACTTGTCTCTGTCAGCAGTTGTTCCCTTCCTCAGCTCTTCCTTCCTTTCCTTTTTAGGAACCAGGTAGCCCCACAAGTCACCCAACCTGTCAGACTGACAGCTTCTCAATGAAAGCAAAATGTGATTGATTTGCCACCTCTTGGTCAGATAGAAATGGCTATGAAACATTGTTCATACGTCTGGAACATTTTATAGCTGCATAGACAATGTGCTAGGGATTATGTTCAATCTGGGTACTCCATTGCTAAATGCTGGAAGCCCCAGACTCTGCCTGGCCTATACTGAGGATTAGACTTCAGAAGAATAATGAATGTGAAATTAAACTCCTTTTGAAGCTAATTATGTAATTTGGCTTAAGCTGGCAGGCAGTTAATATTGGGTATGGTACTCATTACATGTAAGTACTTTCTGTAAGTATGCTTACATGCATAAACCCTTAAAATTATTATTTCTGCAAGCCATTGATTAGGAACCTTAATGAAAACAAGTTGTGCAGAATGTTGTTTTGGCTTTTTAAGATATGAACACCCATTTGTCTGTCTTTTCAGATTCTGTGGTACGTTACTGCAGTAGCAGGCACATTGGCTTCTCTAGTTTAAAATCTAATTAAAATCTGCAATTTAATTTTAAAGCCATAGGTACAGATGAATTTGAGACAAAACTCCAGATTTTTCACTGACACACGTGATGGATGCATGGACCTGCATCCCAGTTTGCCTTCTTGAAGAAGCCATAACTTAGTTATCTTCTTAGAAAAATAACCATCATATTATCTAGTATAACCATCTAGTTATCTTCTTAGAAAAATAACCAGCTTAAACTTCTGCAGGTATTTGCTGAAGCAAAGCCCCATATCTTTTGTTTTTCTTAAATGTTGTGATTGCCAGAACAAATATTTTGTACAATTTCTAATAGTTTCTAACACTCCAAGTATAGTTCTCTATAACCTAGAAATGGCCTACATAACTTACTTTATTTAGGCTAATATGCACACTTACAATGACTCTGGATATAGTAGTACCAGGATCCAGCACTTCCCAGCTGGTTCTTTCTCATAAATTTCCATTTTTATATGATTGTGCTGAACCATATCCAGTTCATCCCTTCATTCAAAATCTTTGGTTTGTAACCTTCTACCCTAGTGTGGCAGGTTTCTGGCAGCTTCCTTTTATCTAGCTTTCTCTTTTAGATGCTAGGATAAAATATGAGATACAGAATCTTGCAGTAAATAAGAAAATTTTAAGGCTTGTTTGTTAATTCCCCCTGTTGTTTAAAGGCCCAGAAGACTATTAATGAGAATAAAGAATACTATTAGACACCTTACAAATGTAGTTAAAAACTAATTCATATAGGGTGCTTGAAGTATAATAAGTTCTGTTTGTGTCACAGATACCTCTGTTCAAATACATTTCAATAGTTTTAATATAGTTGGTAGCTACACTTTTGGTACAAGGTGGTAAAAATTTCTGCTAAAAAGGCATTTTCAGTGCCTGATAATGCCCTGTTTGAATATTGGCTATTGAGTCTGAGACTTGAACATTAGGAGAATTTCTTGTGGCTTTGATAGTCATATTTACAGGTGCATTAATACCATTTTCAGGAAAATGGATTCTGGGGAGAAAAAATTGATATGAAAAAGTAATTATTTTGCACACTTCTATCAGAAAAAAAGAGTAATACCCACCACTTCCATTTTAAGGAAGAAGAATCAGTGAAGAGAGGAGAAAAGAGGGAGCACATTAGATAATATTTACCATACTTAAGTTGTTTCTTCATGGCATATGTTCTGTGTATTGACTCCAAGTATGCTTCCATGCTCAACTTGGGATTGCTTGTTCTGCCATTCCTGCACTGGACATCAGAAAAATATACAATAGTTTTCCTTTTTTACCATCTTTTCTGTACAAGGGTTATTCTTTCGGTAGGATGCAGATATTTCTCATAAAATGCCTTCCTGATGTACATGTTGAAGAGCCTTGCTGATTGGGACCATGTGCCAATAGGGCTCCTGTGTGCCTTATTTTTACTCTGTTAATTGCTGTGTTTGCAATCTGTTTTCCCAAAGGTCTCAGTTGTCCATAAAATTGTTTTGGTTGGCTGAATCCTTGAAGTATAGTTGCTGGGAATGTTCAAGGTTGCTGTTTTGTCATCACTAGTCGAAGCGATGTTTAAGTGTTTGCCCGTCTGTTTTAATGGAGAGGGGAGTTTTGCTGCAGCTGCTCTGAATGTTTTGCAGATAGTGCATGCCCCAGCAGTTTCTGCCTTTTTGCCTGACACTTTTCTTTTTTTAAGTAATCTTGTTACTTCTGTTAGAGGGATTTGGCAGTTTTCCAAAACAGAATTTATAAATAGCCCAAATCAATGCCCGTTTTTTTATGTTTATTATGGAAACAAACTAAAATGCTATATTTACATTTGTTTTATCTTAAGACAGAATTTTTCTCTTCCTATTGCATAATCATTTTTGACCTTTTGAAAACCAGTCTGACCATTTTTTACCATTTTAAGAACATCCCCAAAAAAATCTGCTTTTCTAGGAGACACACTTGGCTGCAAGCCAATATTTTAGTTCTGAGAGTCTCTTTGCAAGATCATTGTTTAAATTAGAACTCATTGAATGATTATTTTATCGTTTTCTTTGTTAGCCAAGGGAAAATGTGTAGGATAATAGATTAAATGGGCCCATAATAGTGCTGTATTGACATTTAAGTCAATGCACATGAGCATGTTTAGTCGGTAACCTTTTTAACTGGTCTGTGTGATCCACTGCAGATAACATTTAGTTTTAAGGGGGAAGAATGGTCAGTTTGGGATCCTTACAGTAGGGTATGGGTTTTTTTGGTAATTTAATTGCTTACCATTTGATCATTGGAGAGACTAGGTATTGTTAGCATGTCCTGTGAGGAAAATTTCCATAGAATTGGAGTATGAGGAGAAAAACAGTAGTTCTTGGACAACAAAAGTTAGGAAAAGGGTTATTGTTCTTACTGATTACATGGTTTTATGCCTAGATTTGATCATCAAATGCAGAAAAGGTAATTTTAAATGCCCCCTACTTATGTAAATGTCTGAAAAGAAGGTGGAGTAACTGCTGCATTTTACTTGCAGTTCAGTGGCTAAATGCCATCTTTGACTCAGTTACATCAGGGAGCATCCTGATTCATGATGATGTCTGATTCTAATTGTGCTGCAGTGACTCAGGCCTCTCTGTTAGATTATTATTATTATGGGTTTGTTTGTTTGTTTTTTCTTGAGAAGGGAATTCCAGAACTCTTCACTTACAGACTAAATGTTATCTCAGTATTAAGTCTTCTCTCAGGCCATTTGATGTGTTTTGCATTAAGCTGGAGGAAAGGGAATGAGGTGAGGTCACTGTGCCATCTTCTGTAATATTTACAGCAATAGACATTTTGGAAAGGGTTAGATTGCAACATATCTGTAGATTATGTTGTGTAGTAACTTTGAATAACTCGGACTTTAAGATGTTCTTTATCCCCAAAAGCCAAACAAAAATGATCCATCTTCTTCCTCACCTCAGGATTTGTCTCTAGTGAATTTGCATGTTTTGGCCAACAGCCTGTGGCTCTTGCTCTACACTGACATGTGTAGTTTGTCTCACAAAGGAGATCTGTTGGATGACCAGGCAAAGAAAATCTTGACCCAGGCAAAGTTTTATTAAAACGGTGGTTGGAGTTCTTCCCCACCTCTTGCTCCCCCCCCCGCAAAAACCCAAACCAAATAACAAAACCAGAATCTACACTGTTAACTCATCCACAGTTTATCATGGCAAAACATGGAAAATACACTGCAGCTTAAGGTGTGTTTGTAGCAATTTAAAGCTGTAAAAAGAAATGTTAAATGTCTGTCACGATGTTCTGGAATGTGCAGGGAAAAAAAAACTTGGATCAAATCCCAATGTGTTAAATGGTTTTACAGGACACTGTTACAGGTTTCCAAGCCCTCTGAGTGCACTACTGAATCTCTTTCATTTTCTACGCCTCTGGATCTCTTGACTGAAGTGATACTAAGGTTTTTCATTAGAGCAGGCTCTGATAGCTTGTTTCTCTAATAGAGCTACATCTTCCATTTTAGTTCCTGAGCTTCCTCTGCTGAGGTGCAATACTATGCTCTTGGTTTAGATGGATAATCTAATTCTATTTAGTTGCTCCTTAAGGCTTGTATGTAGTCATACTCTTCACTGAGTATCAGAAGTCCATCCCATGGTAAAACTTTGGTGTGTATTGTGCTGACGTTTGCTAAAGAGTTATTTCACCAATTTCTGTATATTGAGTCCTTGTGCTGCTGGTTTTTTACTGTTAACAGAAACATTTACCTCTGTTGGTGCCTGGAGAACAGTGGAGTTAATTATTAGGCTTCATCTGTTTTTTGAAATCTGTATTAGGGGATGGAGTAAGGAGTAATCTGTATAATATATCTTACAGACAGATAAGAAGTATTGAGCTTTGTAACTCTCATGATTAGACAAAAGTATTCCTGCCGATTATGCCTTTTAACAGTTCTGATTTAGGATCTGCAGAAATAGTAGAGCTCAACTGCAGTTACGCTGTCATGGATTTGTACTGCTTTAAAAAGAAAAGTGTTGTAGCCAGAGTAACTAATTTGTCTTTTTATGTGCTTCTACAGGTGTTTGCCTTTGATCACTGCTTCTGGTCCATGGATGAATCAAACACCACAAAATATGCAGGTAAACTATTTTCTGTATGTTAGACAGTGTAAATAGTTTGAGAACATACAGGAGTTTGGGCCTTTGTTTTGAAGTTGGTTTGGGTTTAGGTTTTTTTTTTGCATTTTGCACTGTAAAGCTCAAGTGACTTCTTCCCAGAGGCAGACTTATTTTTAGAGAGATTGAGTCATCTGGGTGCTAGCCCCTCAGCTGAGAAGGAATGCAAGTTTTCAGGTGCCTGGAACACTGTTCAGGAGGGATGCTTTTACATCTTAGCTATAATGTTTGGGGTTTTTTTATCACCTGGAAGTACCTTTTGTCATTTCTGTCACTTACAATTTCATTTCTGCACCAGCAATTACTTCTGACTGATGCTAGTGATGAATGTGTGTTTTCAGTGCTCTGCATCTCTGTGCATGAGAGGGGAATAAAGCATGTTCTCCTTAGTGTGGTTATCTCAGGTCTTTCAAGCGATTCATAAGTCTGAGTGTTCAGATCCCTAGTGTGTTCTGAGTGATCAACTTTGTGACTCCTTCCTTCCAAAAGCTGGATAATCCACGCTAGATTGTAATCCTAGCAGTTTTATCATAGCTGGATTCATCTACTAGTATATTTGTATTTTATAAGAGGACTTGTTTTGGTAGAGAGAGCTCTGAACATTGGGTTTTCAAGGCTATGGTCCATGGAAAGGAAATAAACCCCAAGCATAATCTTGGAAGATTATAGGGTTCATTACCTTGAAGTTTAAGATCAGTGATCTCATAAATGAACTGCCATATATGTGTGTTAAAAATGTATCTCCAACTACTGTAGGCTCTGGTATGAAATCCCAACTCTTAAGGACTGCACTTGGTAATAGATTCTGCTATATTTTTTAGTTGCCTGAGCAAAGAGAGGATTCTTCAGAAAACAAAGCTTTTCACTGGTTCAGCTTTCAAGAGCTGTGTTTACACTGGGCAGTTGGACCGCACAGTATTTGTAGCTCAGGCTGGGAGAGCCATTGGAGCCCACAGCACCTTCTGCTGTGCCTGCACACCCCCTATTCCTTTAAAAGGAAGGAGGTGATGGTGTGCACCCGTATCTTGGCTCCATGTGCATGTGGGAGCTACATCTGTTGGGTACACTGTGGCGCTAACCCACAGCAGAGATGGGATAAACCCGAGAAACACTCCTAACCAGTTAAACTTGTTTCTATCTCGGTTCAACCCATCTCCAGGTGAATTTAGTGGGGGTTCTAGATATATTTATTTTTCATTTGAATCAAAGCTAGATCTCTCTAGCATGTTTCAGAAGTTGTAAGTGGATTTGTCTTACCTAAGGAATGAAGTTATATTATCTGTATGTAGATAAACCTCTTGTTGCACTGGTTTCTAGAAAACGGTGCCTCACATCTCTTCCATTTTTTACTGGCTAGAAAGTTACGGGGTGTCGTTCTAATTAGGAACGTCAAAAAGAACGACATAGACTCTCAAGGAGTCAGAACAGGAGAATTCCTTAGTTTATTGCTTCAGGCCTGTTTTATAGACAGATACGTGGAAAGTATAGAAAGGAAACTCCTATTGGTTAGTTAACTGCTACATCACCATCATTGGTCAGTGGCGTACACCACCTCCTGACTTTCTCCTGCAAGGAAAACAAGAGGACAGACAAATAGCACCTGGCAGTTGTTTTCTGTCTCTAAGAATTGTTTTGAATTCCTCCTTAAAACTTCTCAGGCTACTTTCTCAGGCTGAACTGAACTCCGCGGCCTGCAATAATCACAGGCAGTCTGGTTCAGATTTAGCATCCATAATGGGGTGGTTTTTTTTTTGCCTATTCCAGTTAATATTCCTGCCTGGGGAAAAAAGAAAACCAAAACTGGTTTTTGGCTTTGGATTTTTTTCTTTGTTTTGTTGGGCGGGGGGATGTGCTGTTGGAGTTTTTTTCTTGGTGGAAGGCTGTGTGGTGGGAGGCTTTGGTGGTGATTTGTTTTTTTTCTTTTCAGAAATATGCTAAGAATGTGAGCTTAAAGACTTGCGCACAAAAAACAATGGTTTCACTGATTTTGTTGTTATTGTGTTTGTTGTATGGTCTTGAAGCTATCTTGTGACTGCCAGTCCTCCTTCTGTTCTAGAACATAATGAATTTGATACAGTATCAAAACAAAAGTAATTAAAAACCAAACCCAAAGTGTTTCAGGTGTAATTTACTGTGTTGTTGGCTTGTTCACCTGCTTGGGCATGAGCTGATGCTATCCTATACAGCAGTAGCATTTCTTGGTTTAGATCCAACAAAAAATGCTGATATGACAATATTTCAGTTTTTATGTATTGTTAATATTAATCTCCTTAAGTCTGTTTTCACAGCTTGGCCTCAATGTGCATATTTGTTAACAAAAAAAAATTATGGTAACTGGAATTGCTTGGGATATCTGATAACTTCTTTGCCTCATGGAACAAACCTCCATTGTCCCAGGCACCTTGCAAATAACCCTCTTGTCTTACATGCAGAGACTGTTAATGCTGTAATAGTCTTTGGTACAATCTTAGAGTCCAAACAAGCCATCTGACCACCTGACCTTTGGAGCTAAACTGGTACCTCTTGGGTGCTGGACTACAGAAGAAATGCTGGTTTGGAAGCTAGGCACATTAAACTCTCCCTGGCCAAAGTAGCTTTCTGTGCACGTGTAAGTTTAGCGTCATTGCCAAGAGCAGAGATGAGTTGCACAAATAAAAGGAAACATGTGAAGCTTGAAAGCTAAGTCCAGACTGCTTGAAAATGTAAGTTGTGTATGAACTTTAGGCTGAAGTAAAATTCTTAGAAAACACATGTGTGACAAATTTAGTTCCTTGAAAAACCCTTTTACCTCTACCACAGAAATACAGCGGAAGATGATACAGTGAAATGTTTAACAAGTACTAGGCTACCCTATCAGTCATTGCTCTCTGTGCAAAACCAAATGTGCTCATCTTGCAATATGTTGAATGAATATATAGTTGTGTATATCACACTGTATTAAAGATTTAGCTGATTGACAGGTGGGTTGTGAGAACACACAGAATGGTGTGCACCACAGATAACGTATGTGGGTAACACTTCCTTGCTGTTATTTTTTTTAATGCCCACAAACCCAAAGTTTGTCCATTCCTGGAAATGCACATTTGTTACAGGATCTTTAAAACTATCACACACAATAGACTGGCTTTATTTCTCACTTTATTGATTAATTTATGCCACCAGCACTTACTAAAATTGTTTGCTCAAGAGCGAAATTCCTGTTTGGATAAAGTTAATTGCATGGGTAGTTGAAAATAATTCTCAGGCTCTGGGGGTGTAGAGCTGACCCTGAAATGGTATTAGCCATATTTCTTTTATGAGAGATCTTTAACTTATTTGGCTGAACATAAGGCTTATTTTCTTCATACTAATTTTCTTTCTGTACTCATGTTCGGGAAGTACCTACCTTATCTTTCCAGCACTTGAAAATATGGGTATTGTTGCTGTTGGCAGCAAAATTGCTTTTTTAGCAATTTTTTTTTCTGTTGAAATGGAAACTCCAGTCTTAAATTCTAAATGATCCAGTCATATCACCGACAGAAATAGTGAAGGTAACCTTCATGTGACAAAGAACTTGTAGAGGATATCTTTGTAGCTGTCCTTGCAGGGCTCTCTCTCAAAAAGACAGCAGAAGGTCTGGAGTACAGAAGTAAACTCTTAAAAGCCTTTGTGGAACCGGTGCTCTAATCTCTGGCCCCCAAGATAAGGGGGCTCTTCAACAACTTGTGCTAGAGAGAGCCCCATCCAACCTGTCCTGGAACACTTCCAGGGATGGGGCCTCCACAGCTTCTCTGTGCCTGTGCCTCATCACCCTCACAATAAAGAATTTTTTCCATATATTCCATCGAAGTCTATGCTCTTTCAGTGTGGGGGCGTCTTTCTTTTTTTGTTTGTTTGGTTTTTACACTGAATATTGAGAATGTGCATTTCTGAACAGTTTGTGTCTGTGTCATTCCAAGCAAGGAATGGTTTGTGCTGATCATCACATGTTAGCTCCTGCACCTTTTTTCTGAAAAACGTAGTTAGGTGTTTGGTGAAAATATGGATCTCTCATTGGGAAGGGGTGAAAAAGAAGTCAATGACGTAGTTTGTGAAGGGGGGAAGAATTTGGTTGTAGGACAGAATGAGTTTGCCTTGATCTGGAAGAGGGATGAGCTTTGTCTGTTGGCTGCAGAAGAGGTGTTCTGAGAGTAAGCAAAATAGCTTATTACCATTTGTTCTTGACTTGAGTGGGTCGAGAGCCAGTTCATGGGTAAAGGACACACCTGCTTGCCTTGAAAAGCTCACAGAGACAAATAACTGCTTGGCATTTTGATGAAAAGGAGGATATTGAGAAATTCTCAGAGATGAGAACAAAGGATTCTTTTTACAAGCCTGGACAACAGTACGAGCCTATTGAAGTCTGCAGTGAAGCGGATCTTTAGAAGGAGGAAAAGAAACCCTTCAGTTGGGGAAGGATTCAAGAGATGGCATAAATAACTACTGCAGCACTTGGGCAGGTCCATTCCTAGGACCCCATGCTGTATTGACTTGCCCATAGATTATTTTGTAAACACCCTAACCTGCATAATGTTTGGCCTGAAATCTCAGCTCTGTGTTTCTACAGGCTCCTGAAGGGCCATACACCTGTCTTTGAGCTAAACTGTCATTTTATAGGAAATATTATACTGACTACAGCACATCCATTTTAAAAGGAAGCAAACCAGGCAATTGGCTTAAAGAACTCTACCTTTCTACCCTCACGAGAGATAGTGAGTTGTGGATTTTGAGCAGACACAAGTGTCTTGTCTGTTTGAAGTTTTGACTTAACACTGGAGCTGTTCCTGGTTTACAAGAAAAATTCACTGGACTTTGCTTCCCTTTTTTCAAAAGGATGGGCAGAGGGGAGATCCTGGCCTGTGAGAACTGGCAGCTCATTT
This sequence comes from Pseudopodoces humilis, assembly GCF_049639895.1. Lineage (NCBI taxonomy): Eukaryota > Metazoa > Chordata > Aves > Passeriformes > Paridae > Pseudopodoces > Pseudopodoces humilis. The sequence goes on along the minus strand of NC_142200.1, from coordinate 90,805,474 downwards.
GCTTACCCTGGGCTCCCCGGCAGCCCTTGGGCATGCTGTCCCAAGCTTGCCCTTGTTCTGAGCAGAAGGTGGGAGAGCGGATGGATGTCTCTGGCCTTTAGGTGCCTCTGTAAGATGCTAAATTGCCTTAGCCAGCAGGAAGATTGGGAATTCCCATCTTAAAGACAGTAAGGGTTAGTGTAGGGGAAATCCTTCTGTTAAGTTTTGGGGTTTTTTTATTTTTTTTTTAATTTCTCCCATTTGCTGAAAATTAAGTAATAAGTTAAAACCTCTGCTTACCTCTTTAAATACTAGATATCTGTGGAAGAAAGCTCCTGTAAATAAGAAAAAGTATGAATTGCAGGCAATATAGATTTATTTAGCAAAACAGGAATGCAGCAGTGTTGACAGTGGATCTGTATTATTTCTTTTGACTGTAAACACATATGGACAAAATTCTGTATGATACAGTTTGTAATCAGTTTTCAGACCCACTAATAAAATTCATGGGGTAAGCAGTGAAGTTTCTTAATGAAAAATAGCAAAATATAATGGATGATATACTGCTACTCTCAGTGCCTTGCATTTGCAAGTTTATAAAATATCCATAATTGAAGTTCAGTATCTTGTGTTCTTTTCTGTGAATGCACTTAATACTAATTCTTATTTTATTCCATGATCATTTGACTGGTTACTATAAACAACACTCTTTAATGACCCATTTGTCTATGTTGGTATTGCTGAGCTCTTCAAATATGTAATAAAAAGATCATTTTAGAGTTATATATCAGTATCTCATTGGTTTTCTGTTTGTAATGACAGTCTCAAAATTTAGTATCTCCTGAAAAATAAATCCAGCTTTGCCAGTGAGATTTAAAATGGATTCCTTCCCTGATATTTAGCAGTAAAGGAGTCTGTAGGTCATCCTATGGTCATTGTGACCTTGCAGTTTTAAAACACTTTGGTATTTGCTTTTTTCCCCTGTTAGGAAACATGGAGGTTACTGGATTATTGCTTGTCAGAAGTGGGTGATAAAAGTTTTTTTCCTCTTCTGACAAATGGTTTTGTCTTCCACTCACAGTCACTGTGTAATGTGTATATTATAATTTATTTTTCTTTTAATAGTTATACTCAGCTTCAGTCTTTGCTTGATTTTGTGTTCTTGCTCAGAAAGTGGCTCCTTCAGGAGCTGGTTAGAAAGCAAATTTTTCTTTATTCTACATTCTTCTTAAATCTTCTGCTGATCTATTTCGTTCATCAGTAGCTGAACAGTCTCTGTTTCCAAGTTGTTGAACAGTGCTGTCTCAGCATAGATATTATAAAATGACCCCTAGTTGAAGAAGTGACTGAATGCACGTGGTGAAGTAAATGGAGTTACTCCAGAATACAGTGGCTTTTCCTCTGCCTTAGTTTCTATTTTCAGCATTTCTGAACTGTGTTAATCCAAGTCCAGTGACACTTTGGAATTTTAGAAATTCACCTAGAAAGATACACAAAGACCATTTCATAGTGCATCGCTGCACTAGTTTTTCTTTATAGGAGAAAAGAAATTAGATCATAATTAAAGGAAAATGAAAGTAATGTACTTTCTTGTCCTATTTACATGTCTCTAAAACATTCTGTAGTCATTCCGGAGGTGGCTCTGCAGGAATTCTCTGAAATATGGAATATAGATGTTCTCATAAATAATTGTGTAGTGCGATTATTTTTCATGCCAGTATATGCCATTTTGAGAGTACAGAAGTCACCACTGCATTCACTGTAAGAAATAATTTCTCCTTACTGGCAATTGCTGAAGCTCCCATACCAAGATGAGAGAGGCAGCTGATCACAGGTGTTCATCCAGTCACCAGGCAGTGAATCTAAGTTTAAAACCATACACCTGAAGGTGAACAAATACTATCCTTAGCTCAGCTCTTCTTGTTTTGGGTGTACACACAGCTGGTGTAATTGTCTGATCAGAACTCAAAGCAGACAACACATTGACCCTCTTTGTGGTGTACAAATCCTGGGCTTTCCTATTAAAAAAAAAACAAAAACAAGCAAAATCAACCACTCTAGCTATTTTCATCTTCCACATCTGAAAGATTGAAGTGCATCTAAAATCTGCCTGGCTTAGGGACACAATTTTCAGACTATGAAATTCTTCAACTGATGTTTCAAATTATGGATTTGGCAAAATATGTCCTCAGACTTCTCTGTTGAAGTCTCACAACCTCCTAATATACATTTTCTTCCTGAATATCATTGGAATGCTTTTATCTTTGTTCCAACATCTCCTTGCACAGGGTAAATTGTAATAGTTTATGGTGAAACTTGAGGCCAGTTTCTAAGAACAACTACTTGTATTCCTATGTGCCCCTAATGTCCCAGCTCACCAATGGGTTTAATTGAAATTTTGTTAAAGAACTCTTTTGGGTATCATTTTTGATTAAATAATACATATTAATTGCAGAAAATACACTGAAATAATAAAAAATTTAGGCATCTATTTTATTTTCTAAGCATTCAACTTCTGTGACACCTTTTGAAGAACTGCTCACTTTATAAGATAATCAGCAATATATTTAAACACAGGTAGCAACAGTTTTGATCTTATCACTCAGTTGTAAATGAATCATATATTCATTAATCAGTGCTCTCAATAGTAAAAAATAATGTGCAAACCTTTTTTATTCTTGTTTTCAGACAATTTTAGTATTTTATACAATTAAAAATAAACAAGCCCAATTATTTTCTAGGTCAAGAAGTGGTGTTCAAGTGCCTTGGAGAAGGAATTCTGGAAAAGGCCTTTCAGGGATATAACGCTTGTATTTTTGCCTATGGACAGACAGGTGAGTACCCTAAAGGGGGAGAACACTTTGTGCACATGGGAATTGAGAACAACAAAACATAAATATTAAGGTAGATAACATTTAAAAATGGTATTTTGAAATACGATATTTCATATACATTTAGTACAAGCAGTGAGAAGTGAATTCTAAAGATTCTGAAATTCTGTCAGTATGATCCTGGTTGCTACCTGTTGGGGCCTCTTTTAAAGCCTGAAAGGAGTAGTTCCTACTGGAGGCTTACTCAGTTTCTAGTGCTGAAGTGTGTTCCAAGGGCTCCCAAGTAACGTCCCTACTGAAAGAAACCTTCAGGATAATTTCTCTTGTTTATCTTGTCCAAAGAATACGCTATCTGTGTGGAATAGCATTGTTCTGGTACATGCTCCTGGAGCAATAAAAAGAGAAATAAAATGTGCTTCTTGAACGAATGAGTAATTAAGAAATTATATTCTAAAGCATTTTCTTCTCCTTTTTTCTTTTAGGTTCAGGAAAATCCTTTTCCATGATGGGCAATGCAGAGCAGCTGGGTCTGATCCCACGGCTCTGTTGTGCTTTATTTCAGAGAATCTCTGTAGAAGAAAATGAATCTCATACTTTTAAAGTTGAAGTGTCCTATATGGAAATCTACAATGAGAAAGTCAGAGATCTGCTTGACCCAAAAGGGTGAGTAGCTTCGCTTTACCTCACAGCCTTCTGTACTTTTGTTAAAACTCTAAAAATAGGAATTGGTTTTGGAAGTCCCTGAGAAATTTTTTTCAGAATGTATGTTTATATGACTTTTTTAGAGAGGATTAGATATCAAACACCTGAAAGAAGAGGGTGAAACTTGTATATGAAATAGTAACTGGTGTGATTAATTTAAACATGAGGCTACCAGCCTACTGATGCAAACAAATACTGCGTGAAGTACTTTACCAGTACTACACCAAAAAGCAAGACCACATACAAATAAATTCTGGGGTATTTTTGCTGTATGATCCAGGCAGTATTTGTGTAGGAATTTTCATCAGCTAGAAGAATTTGAATTTGAAGCTTGCTCCTTATGGTTTAGATGTTGAACTTTTTTGAATGTGGGAAGGTGACACCTCAGAATATACTTAGGAATTCTTTCTTCTGTTTTATTTACACAGAAATAGTGGTCAAGCACATGGCTTGGACATGTGTATACAGGAAGTAGTTTGATAGGACTTTTTCCACTGAGCATTGATATATGTGGTTTATATTTCAATTCTTGAACATAATTGCTGAAGGTGTTGTATGCAAGATAGATTTCAGACTTAGTATGTGTCAATAAAGTGTAGAAAATGTGAGAAGAATTGAAGCTTTAGCAGCTTCAGCAAATTGCGGGGGGGCGTTTTTAGAGGTTTTTTTTGGTGGTTTTTGGGTTTGTTTTTGGTTTTTTTCCCCTCATCATTCTTTCTGCCAATTAAGACATTTCACGTTTTGTTCCAGCCACAAATACTGGGGTGGGAAGATGCATTAGAAATAATTTATATATATATAGATCAAAACTGGTTAGATTGGTTTGAGTCTTTATTGTTTGAGTTACAAATTCTGGCATACTTTCTTCTTCCTGTTACAATTAAAAAAGACATAAGTTGACTTCTGCTGTGTAAGAGGTACTTATTTCATATGAGGGTAATTTTTGGATATTATATTGGCTAATAAGTAGATTGTGCATGAGGTGTACTTTATTCCACAGAAGTCGGCAGTCCCTCAAGGTTCGCGAGCACAAGGTGTTGGGTCCATACGTCGATGGCCTGTCTCAGTTGGCTGTTACAAACTTTGAGGTAAATCTAAACCAGGGACAAGTTTTTAAATAACACTTATGTCCACAAGCAATAGGAGTCTCTGAAGGTGTAAACTAATGTATATCTAGATATTTTGGTTCTTGGGTGTTTATAGTCTCTGGCAATTGCAAAGATCTTCTCTAATTCTCTGGGAATATTAATTTCATGTGGAAGCACTAGGTTTGCCTTTACATTAATTACAAATCTAGTAGTGATATCTCATTAATTTGCAGTTTCACTGCATATAATATATGCCACAAACATTATTTACTTGACACTGGAAGTATGAGGATACTATAAGAAGGATATTAGTCTTCCAGCATGAATTTGACTTCGTTGTTGAATAGCACATTCTGTTTTATATAGGTGTATATATAGGTTATTCATAACTTAAATCACAGTGGCATCCAAGCCCACATGATTTACCAGAACACATTCAAATAAGTTAGTATTGTGGAAGCCAATGAACCACTGTAGGCACAATGGAATTAAGGAAAGCAGTGCAGTTTTATGAATTGTGTCTTTAAAAAGAAAAGGACTTTCTTTTTAAGAGGAAACTGATTTGGAAGTTGCTTGTAAAAAATTCTTTGTGTAGAGTTATCTTTTATTTTTTATGTTTTGTTTCTTTGGTTTTTTTACTTTTCTGCAGCATCTGTGCATATTAGTTATAAAAACTGCTTTTGCAAATTTTATGGTGAATTGCTTACTTTGAATGCACATCTCCTTTGTGCAAATTCTAGAACATGTTGTTCGTGCTTCAGTTCATGCATCAGGTTTTGGCTGATGACTTCTGAAACGGTTTCGGAAGACTCAGCAAGCACATGTATCAGGCTCTGCATAGTCATCTTTGTCTTGTGCATGTGGGAAGGTACAGGTTGAAGTGAGGTAACATTTTGAGCCAATTAAGTGAAGACAGTATTAGTGTAGGTCAGTAAAGAGGTGCCCTGTGTTCACTTGTGTGAGTCTGTGCTGGACTGATTCCTGGCATCAAACAATATGATTTGTAATGCAGATGTCACCAGCATATTTCAGCAGCAGATAAGGAAAGCATGCATTGACTGTAGTTGCTGAGCTTTTAAGTGCAGCACTTAAAACAGAGGTATGATTTAACATTGTTCTATGGATTTACAAGCCTCTGTAGCAATACATTTCAAAATGTGCAAAGAATTTTCTCATTACTTCTACCTTCCCTTCTTCCTCTTTCCCACACACCCTTCCATCTAGATGGGGATTTTAGCAAGCACAATACTTTTCTTTTATCCTAGCATCCCTTTTTACTCTTTTTGCTCTAGGATATTGAGTCACTGATGTCAGAGGGAAACAAATCACGAACAGTTGCTGCAACCAACATGAATGAAGAGAGCAGCCGCTCTCATGCTGTGTTCAATATTATAGTGACTCAGACACTCTATGACCTGCATTCCGGTGTACGTATTTCTGTTGATTAATTTACAGACTTGTGGTGGGCTCTTCTTCTTCCTTTCTCTTCCACATACATCGTCTGTTTACCTGTGCTTTGATTTTTGGTGCCATGGACTCCAGCAATCAAGACTGAGAGAACCCTGAGTGAGGAAGCACACCAGATTAAAAAAAAACCAGTTGGATCACTTTTTAAGATTATGTTGACACCATGAAACCTTCTTAGGTCTTAACTGTTGCTGGAGTTAACGTGTTTTAATGGCCCACTCTGCCATAAGGTGATTGATGTTACCACATAGCTTATTCTGGTTCCTTGATGCTTCAGGCCTTTACTAGAAAATATATGGGTGACTTTTAAAGATCTGTAAGACCTCTGGCAATTTCTTCTTCTCTCATGTCTCATATGTGATGAGACATAACTTTCAAATTCATGGTGCTAGTGTCAGGCATGTTGGTGCTTCATGCCAGTGTTTCTTAGCTGTTGTTCTCCCATGTCCTATCTGTGCAGAATTCTGGAGAGAAGGTCAGCAAGGTCAGCCTGGTGGATTTGGCTGGGAGCGAGAGAGTGTCCAAAACAGGAGCTGCAGGAGAGCGCCTAAAGGAAGGCAGCAACATAAACAAGTAAGACATCGGCATACGCAGGCTGCAAACCCTAATCTTGAAGGAATCACTGTTGGTTCCCTGGCCTCCTCTTGGTGTGCTTGTCACAAGTCAACTCAAATGAGCTTCATCAGGAGCAGTTCAATATGGCTCTTTCAGCTGCTCTGTGCTGAGCAGCATGTGTTTCCTGACATTGGCATAGGGATCCTGATTCATACTTGACTCAGATGAGGGCTATATGAATTTTATCTGGAAAAAGTGACAGCAGTGCTCTTTAATTAAGCATATACCTTTTGTGATTCATTTATACACCCTGTCCCCAGGCTCATGTGTTTGTCTCATCATCTGCTCAAGGAAGAATGCAAAGTTGCAGAGTTGAATGGCTTTGTTCCAACATGAATTAAAATATGTAAGAGTATAATGCACAGTTTGAGAAAATCAGATGAGAATGAAGCTGTGTTGGTTTAGCATTGCCTTGGGCATTTATGCTCAAGCAATGACAAGTTTCAAAGCATGTTTTTAGCCATAATTACTGTGTTACTGTCCAAAAGCAAGAATGTAGCACACTGTTACTGTTGTCCTAAATATACTAATTTTCTGGGAAAGAAAGAGTGTAACTGTTACATTAAAAGCTACTGCTTTTTCAGTTTATTTCAAAATATTATGAAATGCTTTGGTATTTTATGTTAACAATGACAGCACAATGTGTGTATAAACAGCACACATACTTACAATGATTCAAATTTACCTCTTGTTAATTCAAACATATTTGCTCCTTCTAGTTTAGTTTCTAATCTACTTTGTGTTTAATGCATCATGTTGGTAGTCACATTGGTATAGTTCTTATGAAACAAAATGATGTGGCTGTCTTTGCTTAATGGCAGATATTGTAACCTTACCCCACAGGTTTCTAGTTAAATTCAGATTGGTTTTACTAGAAACTGTATTTGTAGTTTGCATAAACAAAGGTGAAATTAAATGTTTCTTTCTAATTCTTGGAAAAGAATTTAAATGCCACCCCTCCCAACAGCTATTAACAAATTGCAAATATAACTATAGATATAGAAAGACTTTAGATTTCTTTTTCCTTTTAGGATATTTGTTCAGTGTTAAACTTTTATGGTATCAATGCAGTAGGAGAGGGTTGTTTTGCCCATGCTGAACCTCTTTGGCAATACAGAACTTCAGATAAAAGCACCAAACATTTCTGTAAAAGGTATTTTAAAAAAACTGGACAGCTGTACATTTTGCATTCAATTAAATTCTTACATGATATAAATCTGTAATACTTAGTCCATTATTTAACATTCTCTATTTGAAATCTCTTTTGGAACTGATATGTGAACGAGAATTCTTACTGCTGTGCTTGGTGTCTTCTGTTAGAGTTTTGCTGTTGGAGTTTTAATGAAGTCTGACTTTTTTAAGCCTCAAAATACATGTACATGTTTAGTCAGACTAGTTCTTCAGAGAACATTGTGTGCAATCTTCATTAGGGTGAGATGCAACTTATCATTAGGGAAAGGTGCTACATTTTTCTGGAGTGATGGAGTGTATTTAAGCCATATACCATACTATGTCAGCTCCTTTTCTTATTATTTTTATTTTATAAAAAAACCCAGTAACATATATTGGTGGCATGTGTTATGTTTAATGAGATAAAAAATGGAGCTGCTGGCACATAAACTTGCTGCTTGTTTTATAATTTGTTGTCTTGAAGACGAATGTGGAAATAATGTGCTTGTTTATTTAGTGTCTGTACCATTTGTTTCTGATGAAAACTGGCTAGAGCTGTGGCTAGATGCCACCTTGGTCCCATGACTTTCCTCGTTGAAAACATTCTTTCCTGATTTGGGGGCAGCATGTTGCAGAGGGGGGCTGCTCTCTCACTTACTGAAGCAACTGAGAGTTGTGTCATTTTGTGTCAGCATCTTCCTCAAGTTGTAATAGAGATGTCTTCTGTTTTTTTTTCCTCAGAGCTGATGCAGAGTTGCCTTGGTAAAGGAGGTTTTTGGGAGATTTGCCATACCTCATAGGAAAGTTGGATATGTTTGTTCCTCCCCAGGATGTGCTAATTCCCATACCCAGTGTAGAAAAGGAGGTGCTTAACAACTCTTTGTGGTGTAGTCAAAGAACTTCTAGAACGCAGTAGTAGGAGGAAGCAGAATAAACAATCTGTCAATTAGTGGCTACAAAAAAAAATACTTTGAGCAGTCTGCAATTTTACCTCTGATTAGTAAAATCATAGCTGTTGTCATTTTAACTTTAGAATATGAAAAGAAGATGTAGGCAGGACCAAGGAATGAGTTGGAACAAGTCTGGCTCCAAGCTGATTTAAGGGAGGGTTTTAGTATTTACAGTTAACTAATAGAAAAGTGGGTTCTGCTTATTGAAGAGTTTGGTTCCAAATTGTACGGAAGTAGCTTGAAAAGGTATCACTTAGGGACAGAGTTGTTTCCCTGTGATGGGGAAGTGATAATTCCTTTTGAATGCTGGCTCAGACCCCTGGTGGGAGTGTGCCTACTAGCAAGGACAGCCTGGACATGCCTGAGGAATGGGGACGAGGAGAACAGACAGTGTGCAGAAATGGCACTTTCCTGTAAACTTGTAGCAAGTCCACTCTGCTTCTTCTGGACTGACTCAGTCTGCTGTGTGCTGTGGGCTTAGGCCTTCTGGTTGATTCATTATATAAGTACCGTGAGATAGGATCAGAGTAATGACAGATCTCTGATGCATCATTCAGCAGGAAGCAAAGCAGCTGATGAGTCCTGTAAACATTTTGCTGGGCAGCCATTCCTTTTGCTGCTTCCCTTAAAGTTGTTTAAACAGCTTTGTGTTATGAAATCTAAACTGAATGGTTCCAATTTGGCTTTTATTGCTGATAAAAAGATCTTAAAATCAGATCAGTATTTGTAAGGTGCAGTAATAGTATCACATTTTTTAATCCCATGTTAATAAACTGCACCTTGTAATTTCCTCATCATTAAAATGCAGTACCCATAACTCAAATTAGTGTTGCAGCCCAGTTGGGAAATAGTTTTCAATCACAGGTCTTTTTGAATCCCTGTTCTTCCTACTTCTCATCTGGCTGTCCATTTCTTCCACTTCCCTCAGGGTTTGGCTTTGGTTTTCACGTTTCCCCTCATTTAAAGAAAGGGAAATCAGAAGAAAGCAGTCTAGGGTAGATTTTTAGCTTTATGTTCCTTGGACTCCATTGGGAGTGTGCTGGTGGTGCTTTTTAGATGTGCTGAAGGAGGTTGCTCTAGAGCAGCATGGAGCATCCTACTGCTTGCTCTTGCAAGTTTAGCATGCTAAAATCTCTGTGGAGAGCAGGGGCTGGATGCAAGAACCAGTTCTCCTTTCTCTATCCTCCATTCAAAAACATTCAGAGGTTATTAGGCTTTTCTTTAGGCCACAAAACTAAAATTAACTTTCTATTTTTGCTATGAATTTTTCAGAGGTGAATCAGAAAGTTATCTTACAGGCAAATTTACAAAATAGTGCTTTCCTGGGAGTTCAGATTACCTAGCCTTTCCTTAAATTTCATTTTTCTCCCAGGTCTATGCTGTCTTTATATGCAATATGGGATACCTTTTGTGGCACATGTAATGGTTCTTGTTAACTTACCCTTGGATATCTTCCTTGAAATACACTTCTGCAACATTTTTGTCATTCCCTAAGTGCTATTTCTGAACCAGTGGTGGTTTTAAGCAGTGCTGAGGCTCTGCTGCTTATAAACCAAAGTAGTATTACTTCTTTGAAAAGAAAACACAAGGTGGAGTGGAACAGTACAACAAAAGATTTATTTGACTATCTAATTGCAATGCTTCTGAAGCTTTTTCCTTGATACTTACAGAGAGTAGCTGGATATTTGAGCTGGAGGAGTGTGACAGACCCAGAATTCTCTTGGGCTTCAGTGATGTCTCCTTTAAAACCCTTTAGGCATCTGTTTAATGTTCTCAGGCTCCTCTACAAGCTCATTATCTTAAGCATACTTACCCCAAGAGCTCTGATGTCACTTAAAATTTACACAGGGTTGTATAAGAATTGCATAATGTAGCACACATATGCTTTGCATGGATTGCTGACGCGCAGTTATGCCTTTTGGTGGAAGTTGTACATGTACCAAAATGCATGAATTGGCTTTTTTCTTCACAATTCTAGAGCATTGCTGCCTGCTAAGCAATCTGGGGGCTTTTCTCTTTCACACTTGTGCAGCGCCTTTGTAACTGAGAGATCATTTGGTCTGTGCTCCCCAGCAAAAGCTGCTGAGGCTCTACCTCAATTATAGCTCAACCCAATTGTCAAGGGACATCTTAATCTGCCTCTTCTGATCAGCAGCCTTCTATGGCTTTGTGATGACTGACTGGTCACTGGTTCACCAGGCAGATGAGTACTCCTGGGCCATAGCTGGATTTGATCTGAGGATGCCTCCTTATGGCTGGAGGATTGTTTGGTTTTAGTTGGCATTTGAGTCAGCATTCTTAAACATTGTTCCCAGAGACAGAGGTTCTTGCTGTGCTGCCAGCACTGACTTGTAACACTGTCATGAGACTGCATCCAAATCAGAAAGATTTTTATCCTCTGAGAAAAGGTAGATGTCTAATCCAGGGCAGTGATTTTTCATATTCTGAAGCAGTCTTATTTTACACTTTTCAAACTATTCTAAATATTTCAACACAGTCTCAGTCTTTCTGAAATACGATCTCAGTACCACCTACGATGAAACACTGTTGATACCAGTTTCTTTCCTCCAAATGTATAACTTTAAAGAAATACACTGCCTTGTTTCAGCAGGGCAATGGGCTAGCTGATCTCTGGTGGTCATTTCCAACTTAAATTATTCTATGATATTTTAAAATTGGGTGTGCAGTTCTGCAGAGCAGTCCTTCTGTGTTATTAAATCTGTATTTGGAATATGTGTTAAAGCTGTTCTGCTGTTTTGCATTTATAGATCACTTTCAACACTAGGCTTGGTTATATCATCGCTTGCTGACCAAGCAGCAGGGAAGGGGAAAAACAAATTTGTGCCTTACAGAGACTCTGTACTCACTTGGCTTCTCAAGGTAATTTATATTTTCTGTTCACCATGTTCACAAGATGTCAGCTTACTTATTTGTAGGATTCCTGTGTACGTGGACTTCTCATCTTTTTTAAAGAAATGAGTGAAGGAACCCTCATAGCTATGTTATTCCAAGTAATGTGGACAGCTAAGTGTTTTTTATTAATTCAGTGTAAAATCCTACTTGACTGTTTTCAGTTGTAATGGAATCAGAGGTGGTAGAGATGGCTTGAAATGTTTATGGAACACACACACTAGTTTATATCCAGAATACATTTCAGTGCCTAAATAGTACTTTCAATGCCTTTATTAAGTATTCTCTTTGTGAAGATACTGTATAGTCTCAGCACAGTTTTTAACTCTTGAACTTTCTGTGGCTGCACTGCAGGACAACTTGGGAGGAAACAGCCAAACTGCCATGATAGCCACAATTAGTCCAGCAGCAGACAACTATGAAGAAACACTCTCAACTCTGAGATATGCAGACAGAGCCAAAAGGATAGTTAATCATGCTGTGGTGAATGAAGATCCAAATGCTAGGGTCATCAGAGAATTACGTGAAGAAGTTGAAAAACTGAAAGAACAGCTCTCACAAGCTGAGGTAATCTTATACAGAGTACAATGTAAAATGTGTTTCTCAAGGAAATGTCACATTCTTTGTGGAAGAACATCTTTCTTACAAATTGTGGAAAGAAAGAGCCTTGCACCCATTCTTTTTTGTTTTCTTTCCTTTAAAAAAAGAAAAACCAGAATCTTTTTTCCTGAATCCAACATATGTATGCTTATCTTTAATAGCCTTTAAATGAGGACAACTTTGTACTGATGGTGACCCTTTTCAGTTCTTGAGGAACTTAAGGCCAAGCAATAATTGATGCAGCGCAGATAAGGACTAGATTACATCTTCATTGTGTAGACTCACTTAGTAGCAGATTTTTTTTTTTTAATTTTTTTTTTTGCATTGGAGGACTATATGTAATGTTAGATGGAAAAGTGTGAAAACTCATAAATCTGTTACTGGACAACAAAATTTAGGGGACATTTCTCTCTGACATTTGTGAAAATCTGCTAAAAATTGTCAAAAATGCAACACTGAAAACCATCAACAATTTGCTTCACTGCCTTAATAGTTGACGCTGTGTGATTGATGCTTATCTTAGATTTATACTTCCACTTGAAGAATAAACTATCCAGGTAGTAGGATAGTTTATTTGGTATCCAGGATATCTGGACAAATTAGGTACTTAACAAACTGGAAAATATTTTTTATCTTTTCAGGGAAGACACAAAATACTGAGGGAAAAGAAACAGAACTGTGCTTGAGGGCAAATTTGTGTGGCATTCAAATTTCATCATCATTTAAGGACTAGTGTTTTCATGTGAATACTTCCTTGCAGACTGAAATGGGAAAATCTTTAAAGAAAAGGAGCCATTCACTATTTTCATAAATAAAAACCTGTTCTAAGACCTTATTTAAATTTGGAAAATATTACTGTAGCATGTTGTTAGTTATGTTGGCAGGCTGCAGCTGAACACAATCAGTAGGAAGGTGTCCAAAGTCTTACTAATTATTTTGTTAAGTGCTTTCTCTTCTACCTTCTGTTAGAAACAGTTATGTAGGGTTATAGGCCAGCCTGTTCAATTGTTACTTGGCACTGGACATATTCAAGCCCTTTGCTTTTGTTTCCTGTTGTGAAATCAGAATCTTTTGTTATCTCCAGAGCATGCCTTCCTTAGGTAATCAACAGGGTCAGTCTGGAAGCTTTAATGCAACTCTCAGAATACTTAAAAAACCAAGACAGAATGGAAGGCTAAATGTCTAGAGGAATTGGTGTTTGAAGCTACGCTTGGAAGAAAGACATTGTGCTCGAACTTCAGCTTGAAATTCAGCTGGAAATTAAAGTTTTTAAATATTCACATATTTTTATACAGACAGTGAAGTTTGAGTGGCCAGGTCCAGAGATTTTTGTTCTTTCCATCTTTCCCTCTGTAGCTATGTCAATCTTCAGCTATTTCAGATCTGGATCCAACAAAAGTTGTTTCTGTCATCCTCCTTTGCAAGTTTCCTATTTCTTTAACTTCTACCTTGAAAAACCCGGGGACATAGTGGAAATCTATACTTGTTGCATTTGATATTATGTTGCTGCGTTCAGTTTCCTTGTGCAGTCAGATGTCACAGTGGTAAGACTAGCTGAGGGTTTTTACTAATTTCTACCTTTTAGGCCATGAAGGCACCAGAACTGAAGGAAAAATTGGAAGAATCGGAAAAACTAATAAAAGAGCTGACAGTCACCTGGGAAGAAAAGCTAAGGAAAACAGAAGAAATTGCACAGGTACTTCAGAAATTTTTAGGAGGAAAGACAGACACTCATATAGTGCTAGTCAGCTGAACTTCATGAGCTTTAGTGTACTATGCTGTTTTCCTATCACCTATTTGAAATGTCTCTGAACTTTTACCTTTTCCCCTTGTTTCTTGTTTTGGGGTGGGTTTGTTTGTTTGGTGGTGGTTTTTTTAAAGTCTAGATTTTATTAGCATAAGTCTAGTGGTGTCATGATAGCATTGATAAAAGTCAGTATTTGATTTAAAGGTAAAACATCAAAATGTGTTTGGGCATCTCATTTATTTATAAGACCACAGTGGGACCATGGACATGTTTCCCTTGAAGTGTCTAAGAAAGTGAAGAACTACAAAAGGATCAGAATTGTGGGTGGTATTTGTTGCTTTTGCTTTTAGCGATTTCTAACCAGAAAAGGAAAATGTTTACATGTAGTCACTAATGTTTGTTTGTTATTATTTTTGTACATAAAAAAAGCCCTTCTGGATTCTAGTGTGCTTTTCCATCATTTCCTCCACCCATAGCTTGAAGAATAAGTGGTGTTGGTTTCTCTTTCTAGTCCTAATGTTCCAGAAGCATGTTTTGCTGCAACCACTGTTTAAATATTTTTTAAAAAAAAAAGAGGCAAGGGGAAAACCCAAACCTAACCAGCCAAATAAAAAACCCCAACATCCAAACTGTAGCAAAAAAAAAAAAAAAAGACTCACATGATCAAGTAAGTGCTTTAGCTGAATTAATAATAAAACTGCAAAAGAATAAGCCTAAACTGTGGCATGCTATTTTCTAAATCATATATGACTATGATTATCTTTGAAGTAATTGGAACTGAGTTTCACTTTTTACTAACATAAAGACTCAAAGCCACATTGTGTTACTTACAAGTAGGTTTAATAAACTCAATAGAGCTGTGTAGGTAAGCCTAATAAATTTAATAGGACTGCTTAAGTAAGCTCCACTTTGGGGTGTGTTTGAGGATTACATCTAACTTTTTATGGTTGGTGTGTAAAAATAAATTTTACTGACTTAGGGTGCCTGGCCAGTGTCTGGTGGTGATATACAGAATGCATACTCAGCATGTGCATCTTCAGCTTTAGTTGCTCTGTGCTTGTCCCTGTATATTGCAGCAGGTAAAATTAGCCTAATTTTGTGCTTACAGGAGAGGCAAAGACAGTTGGAGAGCATGGGAATCTCCCTTGAGTCTTCAGGTATCAAGGTTGGGGATGACAAGTGTTACCTGGTGAACCTGAATGCAGACCCTGCACTCAATGAGCTTTTGGTTTACTATTTAAAGGTAAGGATGTGAACAGGATATTTGCACAGAATGGAAGGACACTTGCTTTGAATTTCTAGCTCTAATTTACTCAGAGGGGATGTAGACTATTTGCTGCAGCAAAACAGGATAGGCCTCCTCTTAATGTTCAGGCTTTTGTTCTCCCTTTGCAGCTCAGCTTCACTGTTTTCCTGTTTGATCTCCTGATTGCCAACAGTGGGAGAAATGCTCAGTGTGGGCCTGTTTTGAGATCAACCCTAGATTTTCCAGGCAGGATGTGCCTGGTTAATTGTCTTCTGGCCTGAACTTCAAGAAGGAGCTTCATGTTAGATCCTTCTTTTTGTTAGGGAGCTGGGGACTGCTTTAAATATGTGAAGAGTTAATCATAAAGACATGATATTCAGTAGTGATCAGTAAGAATAATGTAACATAGTCTTCAATGACAGGGAAGCTTATGAGAGAGGGGGGTTAAGAAAAGCACTGTTAAAAATTTCCCAGTTTTTCCCATACCAGAGTGAAGAAGTGTCAAATACAAACCTAGTAGGTTCGTAGGGAAATGTGAGCTGCTTGTCAATAATATATGAAAGACTATTTTGTCTTTTTTTTAGCTAGTCTTCTGCTTTGGTAGCTGAAGGAGGACTTCTGTATTTGAACAGTATCAGATAAAACACGTCTCAAACACTAACAAACTATTTCAGTAGAACTTAAAATATGACTTGGAATTGTGTAGAGAATGGTATGTTTGGTTGAATTACTGTATAGCTGTTTTCTGAAAAGCAGAGAACTCTGCACCTTGTTTTACTATCCATGTTGTTGTCTTAATTATGCCTATGTGACATGGCTGGTTTTCTTCTGGTTTTTGTGTTTAATGTATGTATGCAGGCATAGTATGAGAATACTTTTAAATCAGAATTTGTGTGTCAACTGCTTTATTTTGCTTTAGCTAAAACTGTATAACAGTGAAGTTCAGGGCAGAACAACAGTTTGTGTGTGACAGTTGCAGTCTTGAGATCTGCTGTGGCACCATTTCTGCTCGACAGACACACAAACTGTGCAGTCTCACCACTTCAGCTAATATTTTCTTAGTTATGTCAACAGTGGTAGTTTGCTTGTCTCTTAGTAACAGCTTTTTTTCTAGGATCACACAAGAGTTGGTGCAGATACCTCTCAGGATATACAGCTCTTTGGTATAGGAATCCAACCAGAACACTGTGAGATTGATATTGCTTTAGACGGAGAAGTTACACTCACACCAAAAGAAAATGCAAGGTAAGGAAGATCAGCAGCACTTTCCACTGAAATGGAAATTTGCTTTTCTTTGGCAGAACATTCATGCATTTTTATTTTACATAGGCAGAAGTATCTAATATTCTGATCAACGAGTATTTTCAATACAGTTGATTTAAACAGATACTTAGAGGGGAATTCAGAGATTAAAACTAAGATTTCCCTGCACGTGTGAACACCCACCTACCCACTCTGCAGAGCAACAGGCTTTCAGTGATTTGGCTTGGAATAAGCCATCTAAAGAAGGTATTTGGTAGGAGTGAGGGCCATTGTCTGTATCTTGGGTAGTAACAAGATCCCTGAGATGCTGTTGGCTGTCCTGGCCTGTGTGATGGGACCTGTGTCTTGATGGCAGAGAATAAATGGTGCCTCGTGAGTAGTTCCTGCTGTAAAGTTCAGTAGTTTCTGCTGTAAAGTTCAGTAGTTCCTGCTGAAAAGTTCAGTATTTTGTGAGGAAAAGTTGCTTTAAAGATCTGAATTGTTTCTAAATCCTTAATTAATTGTGTCTAGTTAATATGCAGTGTAAAGTCATGCTTCACCTTTTGTTTCTAACTTCTGTATTTTAATTATTTTTTATTCCAGGGGCACTGGGGCTCCTTAGGCGTAAATGTTTTTGTCACTTGGTCTCCAATATGTGGATGTGGATATCCAGCATGTGATAAAGCAGTACATTTGTCCTAGTTAATAGTCATGCTGCTTGTCTGAAATATGAGTATATAAATAATGTGCAGATCAGTATCAGAATGAGAAACTAAAGTTTGAGAGATAAATAAAAAAATCTGATTCCTTTCATTCTTACTTTAGTAAAACGCATTTGTATTTTATTTCTGCAGCCTACAGCACAAACAGATGGGATTCAGGCTTGTGGTGATAGAGTTACTGTACTAGAAGTCAGTCATTTTGACTGGCAGGAACAAGGGCACATGTCAGTGGAAAAAACATATTTTTTTTTTTACTCATGGCTTAAGTAACTGTTCTTAAGATACTTGTATCAACAGAAATTTAGCTACCAGAATTTCATTGAAAAAAGCTTAAAGATCTGATCTAAAATGATTGCTTTTATGTTTGTGTTGACTTACATGAGAGAGACAGCTGAAATGAGAATGCTGCATCTGAAAAGGCCTTTTTCATTTTAGTGTTTTTTTCCCCTTTCAAATAAAATGCTCTGCTTTGTGACTCACACATGCAAAAGTTCAACAGCTAAATTTTTCCCATTTTGTGATTGAAACTTAAATACAAAGAAACGTACAAAGAAATACAGCAGTATACCAGATGTTCACAAAAATAGACCCTTGTTAATAATAGAGACTCCATTTGTTGAAAGAACAAAACTTGGATCTAAGAATCTTTTCTTATGCTTGAATGCTGAATATGTTAACAGCATGTTTTACAACTCAGTGTTGACTAAGTTGTATTTTGGAGAGCTCTATCAGTAGGATTTACATACATTTAAGTTTGGACTTTATAAGTTTATAAGAAACAGGCAGTGACCCAGTTTGAGAAACAGGCATTTAGAGAAAACTTTGCAACCAAAATCAACCCTGTCTGTATGTTTACTGAAGAGAGTTGTACCAGCCAAAGGCAGAGGGGAAAGGTGCTCATTCTGACTACAGAAATCAGACCAGTAACTTTCCCATTGATCTTTTCATGAGAACCTTGCTGGTTTGTTACCATATGATACAAATGACTGTCAGTAGATGGGAGAAACAGCAATTCTTCAATCTTTTTTTTTCAGGATTTCACTGGAGTTGTCTTTTTTTTTCTTTCAGATCCTGTGTAAATGGTGCACTGGTATGTTCTGCCACTCAATTATGGCATGGAGATAGAATATTATGGGGAAACAACCACTTTTTTAGGTAATAGTTGATCTTTATATTCCACCCACTTTACATTCAGCCTATTTATTTTCTTATCATTGTTCCAGATTTTTTTTTTTATAAACTGAATTTCTGTTTTTACTCAGAATCAATTTACCAAAGCGGAAACGTCGAGATTGGCTGAAAGACCTTGAGAAAGAAACTTCCTTAGGAGAGCATGATCTAGATGCAGCTAGTGAAGCTTCTTCAGAACCAGACTACAACTATGAGTTTGCACAAATGGAAGTCATTATGAAGACACTGAATAGTAATGGTAAGGCAACTGACAGATAAAAATGTTCTTTTGGATTGTCTAAAAAATTCAGCCTGAAACTCAATTTCTGGGTAAAACAAGCAATACACATGTTCCAGAGGGCTTTGGAGGATTTTCAGGATAAGATATTTTACAGAAAAAATGTTAAGTGTGTGCAAATATATATATATATATATATCTGTAAAAAAATATGTGCACCTAGGTATAAATACATTCACAAATTAGTGGTTGGTTTATGCCCTGACACAATTTTATCTATTTATTTATTATGTATCTTTATTTATGTACTTCTGCTCTCTTTTATAGTGAAGCTGACTTGTAAACACATGCCTGTCAAATTAACATTCAAGTTTACTAAGTTCTTGTTTTTGAGAATTACTGTAGAAGAAAGGGGTGCACCATATATGGCTCAGTTAGTTTCATCCTACTTTTTGTATCAAATGTTACTGACACCATTTTAACCTTATTAAAAAATAATCAAAATTATAAAAAACCAATAGGCAAATGCCAGCTTGTTTTTCAACACTTGATCACTCTCAATATTTCATTTCATCTTTATTAAAACAAATTATGATGCTTTTTTGGAACAACACAGTAAGGTATAATATATATAAAATAATGGTATGGTGTATATAAAACAATGTGGCTTTTTCATGATTTTCAGAAGTCAGGTCATAGTACACTTGATACAACAGAGTATAAAGAAATGCTGAAAAACTTGGTAAACTACTGAATGCTTTGTTCAGGTGTTTTAATACCTGAACATTTGAAACTCTGAAACTCTGAAAATCAGAGGCAAATACCCTGACCAAGAAGACACAGTAGATGGTGTTTCATTGCTTTCTGTTCTCCTTTCTTCATATCTTCACAGTATTTCCATTGTTTGCTGTGGTTTGCTTATTGAAATACAGCATTTACTTTTTATTTCATCTCCTCTTATTCTTTTGTCTGTTTTGCCACTGAGTACAGCATGACGGTTTCATATGTTCGATGCAGCAATACTTTGCTGGATTTTTAGTTTAATTTTTAATGAGATCACTTATGTGAGTTACAGATCACTTAAATTGATATGAAATTGCTATTTGGTGACAGAAATATTCTCATTATGGTTCACTCATACCAGGAGATGAATTTCAGATGAATCTACCATCCTGGTGGTCTTCAGTGTTGTCATCCCTTGTGAAGATTCTGTTGCCCATTTTAAGGCCTCAAACCATCCCATATCTGTGTCAAAACTGGGACAAAGGTTTTGAACTCAATTGGCTTGTGCATGAGGCTGCTGGAAAAGTCTGAAAGCATTAATTGATGCTTGGTCTGCTTGTTACTAACTGGAGATTTGACCAAAGTGTATCAGTCTATAATGAGTCAGTGTTCTTCGAACAAGGGTCACATTTTTTGGTTCTCATGTGTTGTTATCCAGCTGATTGAAACAATTCTTCACAACATTCCACGTGTCTTTACATTTTAGTTCAGTAAGCTTTTCTGATTGTGGTCCAGGCCAGTTTTTGTTTTGGTTGGTTGCTTTCTGCGTCTTAGCTGAGGGCAGTTCAGACCTTGCTATTCATTAAAGCTCTTTCTTCCCTACTGCAGAGCAAATGTTTGCAGTGATACATATCACACTGTTTCAGAAGGGTCACATCCAAATTTCTGCTGCTTCTGCTCACTCCCACATCAGTGTTGCTTAACTAAAGTGGAGTAGTTAGTGACAATAAAATGCTGACAAAACAAGTGAGTGTGAAGATCATAGCCTGGTCTTTTGTTCTGAAGTTAGATAAACAGAACTTAGCAGCACTTTCTCAATGGTTTAGCCAAGGTACCTTTTCTCTGACAGGCTTCCAGTTTGTTGTGTAAGAGGTAAAGCAGCGTTGTTACAGTACCATTTGTTTATTCTTCCTTAAAATTAAAAATAGATATGGGTAAGGAAGAAGAAATAACTAAATGACTGAAGACTGTTAATTCTATTATACATATTCTCTGGAGAAGTCCTAAGAGGGAAATGAAGAGGTATTTTAAAAATTTTATTAGATTATTATTTTATAATCTTGCATAGATACAGTCCAAAGCAAGAGGGTTTGGTTTTCCTTTGTTTTGGTTTTTGGATTCCCCCCTGGATTTGTTTGAGAATTATAATCCTCTTTAAATAAATATCCTGACTTCTCCAGGGTGCAAGCACATTTGTTTTTATGGCATGTAACCAGTACAACAGTGTCACAGACTCCATCCGGCTCCAAAGAACCTCTGAGGAAAATGTGTAACTTTGAAAACTGCTGTAAAGAAAACATCCAGATCCTTTCCTTTCTTCAGCATGTTAACTTTCTTTGTGGGATTCTGTCAGATCAGCTTTGTACTGATTAATTTGTGATGCTGGTCAAACACAGAATGCATCAAAGAAGTTTACTTTATTCTTGTATACTGTGCAGTGGTTAAGTAAACAGTGTGATTAGGTTAGGCAGCTTCTCATTTTAGCAAACAAAACTGTTACAGCTCAGGGAGACAATTTTCATAAAACTTAGCAAAGCAGCCTGTGTCATAACCCTCTTCTTGCTTGCCTAGGCAAATATACTTGCAAGAAATCTTAGGGAATTTATTCAGCATTAGTGTGACTGGATTAACAGATTACAGATGTGAATTAAATGGCATTGTAGCAAGGTAGTAAATGCTGCTCATCCTATGAAGAAAATACATCTTTATTGTTCAGTGTTAGTAGTCTGTGATTTTTCAGGGGATTAACTGCATATGATTTTTTTTTTTTCAGAGTCATTGAACT
This sequence comes from Pseudopodoces humilis, assembly GCF_049639895.1. Classification (NCBI taxonomy): domain Eukaryota; kingdom Metazoa; phylum Chordata; class Aves; order Passeriformes; family Paridae; genus Pseudopodoces; species Pseudopodoces humilis. The sequence continues at coordinate 90,784,009 of NC_142200.1, read as the reverse complement.
CTTGTCACATAAATACGTAGAGGATTGGGGCTTGGAACTTTTAACGCTGTATGGAATTTGCTGTGTATTTGGCAGGCATTGGGTAGAATCTTCCATAATTTATTTGACTTTGCATGAGAAATCCAAAATTGTAGAACATGGTGTTTGAATTTAATTTAAACACTGTTGTAGTTCTTTTCAATTGTAAAAAAACACTGTTTATTTCTTCAAATTCTACCTAGATAGTTTATAACTCACACCATATTTTACTTTTTTCCTGTGACAGAGTTAAGGTTTTCTTATTAAACTCTTTCAAAATCTAAATTAAAAAGTTTTCTAAAACTGTAAATTTACCTTTTGCATTACAAGACAAGCATAACCCACCTTTTTTTCTTTTATCCCCAAGCAGTACAGTATTATGTTGCAATTGGAAAGTTTTATACTAGGTTCTTGCATCTTGCTCCAAATATTTATCATGGTGTAATTCGATCCTATGGTTGTAGTGATCCTGTAAATCTAGGTGTCTGGAAAGATCACTTTTATTAAAGGAATCTGCTTCCTGAACTCATAGCTGTTTTTTGAGTAGTTTAGGAAAGTCTCATCATAATGAGTCAGCCTTAGATTAATTTCATGTATTTGCAAACACAATGGAGGGATTTTAATTTCTTCCATTCTGTCATCTGTGTAATACCTGATTTTCTCAGACATTCTTATATAAAACTAAAATTGGTTTGGGGAATGATGCAGCAAAGCCCATGTATTTTAAAGTAGTTCTGGTATTATCTGGAGGATAATGATGGTGATAATTAATATTATTAATTAATTAATAATGATTATTAATTGTGAACATTAATAATATTGTAGTTCAGAATTTTAGAACTTGGTTCAGTTAGGGGTTTTTGTTGCACTGTTTAAAAGCTAATAATAGCTAACTTCTTTCTGAGAATGTAATGTACTAAAAAGCAATATTTCTAGTTATTTTAAGACACTTTTATGCATCACTAGTTTGCTATTTGGTTTCTATTTATAGTGACTGATTTTTAACTTTGTCCTTTATAATTGCCATTGTTGTGGTGTTTATTATGCCTTTGTGTGAAGCCAGTGATTTCTTCCATAAATAAGGCCAGGGCCACAGAAGCAACTTGCAGAAGTGTTTGCAAAAAGCAAGGGGAAGATGGTTTATAACTAAATCACACAGATGTGTGACAAAATTGGACAGTGTAATTAAATCTAGGTTTATTTTTCTCCCTCCTTTGCAACATTCTGGCATCCTTAAAAGTCGCAGAAACTTTTTTTGTTTAATAATGAAATGGAAGAGGTACCACAAACAGTTATTTTTCAGCTGAATTTTTTTGCATTTGAAAATACTGGCATGTCCTAGAGCTTCAGTATTGCTTCCCCTAACAGTCCACCACTCCAGCTTTGGAATCCCTCTCCCTTTCTCTTGTGGTGTACAGATTCAGCAATCTGTTAGGTGATGTGCTGTCACTCAGCTGTCTAGGTTGGTCCTCTTGCAAACCACTTTTCTTGCTGTATGTGAGCTTTCAGAGATGTCTGCTGATGAGCTGGGTATATATATTGGTAGTACATACAGCTTACTCTATTAAATGGCTCTTTCAGAGGCGCAGGCTGACATTGGACCTAATCCTGGGAACAGACAGAGTAATGTTTCATTAATTTGAAATGCACTTCAGATTTATCCCTAGCTGATTGACACAAGCAGTTTTTCTAGGATAGAATATCCAAACGGATATTTGTTCTGTGTTGATACCGAGGTGAAATGTGGTTGGTAAAGCTAAATGCAGAAGGCCCTTTGGGACATATTTTGTCTGCCTCAGTGCTGTGCAGCACATTAGTGCAGTGTGACTGACCAGTCAGACCATTTGTTTGTCTCAGTTTTCATCTACAGCTCTCCAACATGTTTCATTCTCTGCCAAAATAGAGAAAGTACGTTGCTTTTTACTTCCATAAGTCGTTTCCTCTTCTGGTTAATATCATCTTCCCTTGTGTTTTGCTTTGTTTTCTTAAAATTTGTTTCCTTTTCCATCCATTTTTTTTCCCTACTGAGATTCTGGAATATATTATAACTACACAGCACTTTAATATGCAATAGACAAGGGTCTTAACTATTGTTGTAGCCTTTTGCATGCCATTTGATTTTTTAACTTTAGTTTGGATTTATCTGTTTAATGCAATATTTAATAATTTGGCTTTTGTTTTGGGGTGCAGTTTGTGTTTGCAGACTCTGGAGTACATTGATTGCTGTTGCAAACTAAATAATGAGCATCCTGTAATGCTGAAATGACATTTTCTCACATTTTCTGGGTTTTTTTTTTCTCTTTTTTTCCCCTTCCCTTCTTTTTAGACCCAGTACAAAATGTGGTCCAGATCTTGGAGAAGCAGTACTTGGAGGAGAAGCGGAGTGCTCTGGAGGAGCAGCGGATGATGTACGAGCGTGAGTTGGAGCTGCTGCGGCAGCAGCTCTCCCCAGAAAGGCAGCACCAGCACGGCAGCGACAGGCTCTCCTACACTGCTCAGGCTGCACAGCAGAAAGTGAATCTCTGGACAGAGGAGAGGTGAGAATACTGGAGTTAAACAAATTAGTAAGAACTACAGAGGGTGAGAGATGGGGCTTGAACGTTGCATCCAAAATCAGTAAACGCTTTTTGTGGAGCTGATGTGCAGAACAAGATCTTCACTTCCACCAAAGTGTTAGCATTTTTTTAGGGCTGAGTTCTGACGTTTAATGAGTGCAAGATTTAACCCACAAAAGACATAAAAATTTAACTTTCTTTGAGTGGTATTATAGGTCAGTTTTCTGTAGGTTTTTTTGTGTTTTTCTTGTTTTATTTTAAACTTGAAAACTGCTTATAAAATGTTTGATTTAGAAATTACTGTTTTAGTTCATGAAAGGAAGGAAAGAATAGTGCAGCTAGGTAAATGCTCTGGTTGAGCTGCTTAGGAAGTTAAAGGCTTGCCATGAGGTGAATCAGCATCTTTGTAAAGGAATAGCAAGCACCTGAATGCAGCCCTGGTGAAAGACCATCATGAGGTTTGTGGGGACAGTTAAAATGCAGTCTAGGAAGATGTGAGCAGAATGTTTGCATTTTGACAATGCAAGAAGCTTGCTCTTGGTGTCATTGAGGAGAGAAGGATGCCAGCTCCATGGAGGGAAGTTCAAGGGGCAGCAAACAAGATGATTTAAGTTTTCTGAATACCAGTGAGTATTCTGTCATGAGGCTAATTCAGCAGGAAGAATGCCTAGATATTCTAACAGGTTTCTTGTAAATTTATTTAATCCGTTTCTTTTAAAACATAAGCTTCCTTATTCACTCGGTGTTTTTTTTCTATATGTAATGAGTTTGAGTGCTTTTGAGTGCTGTAATTATTTTTGCTTTGTTTTTCATCCTTAAGAAACAAAATCCATTTACAAGACGGCTGTAAACCAAGATAGTCAAGATTGTTTTGCAGCTTTCAACTGAGAGTGTTAGAAATAGAACAGAACAGATCTTGGTTTAGTTTTTGTGCAAGATTTTATTTTGTACTTTCTGCCCAGTTTAGCCTGGGAAAAATGCTAAACAAATAGCTAACTGTTGACCAGCGATGACTAGAATGTTTTTCATGGCAAGTGTAGGGAGTAGTTCTATGATTCAACATTAATTAAAATAATTGTTTGCCCCTGTAAAAGCTAAAAACAGAATCATTGGGAACTGAATGTAAAATGTCACAGAGTCATGGTTGGGATTTGCAGACTCTTTTAAAGCTGCATATGGAGTGCAGAAATGTGCAGAGTGAGAAATGTATTAGTTGGAGGCCTTTCTATTCAGAGCTGCTTTGAGCACAGCAAGGCCATCAAGAAATCATTGATAACTTCAGTGTCTCTTGCACTGCTGTAGCAGAGAAGAGAACTGGGCTTACTGGCAGGGGAGGCAGTACCACTAAAAAGATGCAGCAGAAGGGAAAAGGAAGTAGCAAAATGCTTGCCTGTCTTTGAGAGCTGAGAATAGAAAATGGTAATTGATTAGCTTAAAATTAACCACCATAACCATGTAATCACAAAGAAGAGAATCGGGAGTGATATCAAGGCTAAGTGTTCTGTCAGCTTTCACTTCTCAGTAGTTTTTAAATGTTTCCGAGAAGGAACTGTGCTTTGAAAAAGAAGTTTTGCTTCTGAGTTTCATGGGTGAATGCATTACTTCATGTAACTGTTGAGCTGCATGAAGCCTGTACTTTGCTGCATTGTAAAAAAGAGGAGAATGGATTCTCTTTGGAGCGATCCATGAGGAGTCTGATAATGTTTTGATGGCACTGCCATTGAATAATCAGTTTTTTGGAAGAGCTTATCAGTTCCCTGTCCTCCAGAAGATCCTCTTAGGTATAGTTTTTATTTTTAGTTCTAGAAGAGGTTTTGGCTGCTGAAAAAAGGAGGGGGAAATGAATTGTCTTAAATAAGAAACCAGAAAAAAAAACCTTTGAGTGGTTTCTGCTGTAAAAACATGGCAACATGTTGCTGAGAGGATGTTTACCAGCCAACTGGCCAGAGGGCAAGAAATCCTGGGGAGAATGGGAAGACTGGATGTGTAAAATGTGCAAAAGTTCCAAGAGTTTGGATTGCAGGGGATTTGACCGGTGTAGTTTTAGCTTGTCTATCTGTTGCTGTGGCAAATGAAGCTGAGCTCTACTGGATCAGCCAGCAAAATTAATTTGATAGGTATCAAATGTGGGCTTGTGGCTGTTGTATGTCAGATCAGCTGGAACACATTGCACAGAGGTTATTCCCACTTTCTGCTGACTGTGGAAGGACAGATGATACCTGGCCTGGTGTTAAATCCTGTTGGCTTGAAGTTAACCCATTGTAACTTTGAACAAATTTTATTTGTTGGGGTGGTGGTATACTGGACCAGGGGTTTAGTCCAGCATATTCTCTATCTGGCCTTGGGAATCCCAGTGACTTGAAATGACCACAAGCGAGTGTCACTTGTTTCTTTTTGTCTGGCTTTGTTTCAGGATTTCATGTTCAGTGAGTATTTGCCCCAGTTAATACCCTAGTGGAGCTTATCATATGTTTAATGTAGTAAGAACTAAGAAATCCTATCTGAAGCTTTTATTTATTTATTTATTTATTTATTTATTTTTCTTTCTGGAAGGGTTCTGGCACAGCTTGGTTTTGTGGGTTTTTTTGAGTGGCACAGCTCTAGTTCCAAAATGGGACAGTGTAATTAAATCTAGGTTGATTTTTCCTTTGCAGCAGACTAGCATCCTTAAAAGTTGCAGGAACTTTTTTTTTTTTTTAATCCAGAAAAACACAACTGTTTTAAGAACTGCCCATAATAATTGGTTGAGTTACTTGTAAGTTTGCCTTAGTCTTAAACCATTCCTTTCTCAAGAATCTAGCTAAGATTGGTATGGGAGACTCCCAAAAAGCTTTCCAGATGCTGGTGTCCCAGATCAGGGAAGTGACTGGCTGTAGCTAGATCCAGTGGCTCTTACAGCACTTACATACAGATAAAAGCTGCCTTCAGTTTCCCAGGTTAGGCAGTTGTTTTACAGTGGCTGTAGGTGTAGTAGTGCCTTCTCAGTATCAAGTAATTTCTTGTGATTAATTTTTGACTACCTTAGTTTGCTGTGGGAATCCAGAATTATAGCTGTCTGTAGAATGTGCCACTTGCATGGGCTGGAATTACTTATTTAATTTTGATAGCCTGGATAACAGAAACAAGAGGCAGAGGGAAAGGAATTTTCCATCTAATGCTGGGAGGAGACATGGAGGAAGATACTAAAAATCCACTGAGGGTAGCAGCTATTTAAGACCAAATAAAAACCACCATTGTTGCAAACCTAGACTTGGTAGGGGAGAGAGATAAAGCTTCATGTTTAGTGCCTTCATGTTGAAGGCACTAAAATTCAGGGCTGCTTGCTAACACTGCTGGTTGTTTACCACTTTGGTTGTGGTAAACCTGAGGGCTGTCAGAGTGCAGTTTGAATTAGCCATTCCTTGGGATTTTTTGGAAAAATTAACCACTCAAATAGAATTCTGTTGGTGACTGAGAGGCATATTAGCAGCAGGCAGACTTTGCCTGTACTCATAGGAAGGCCCTTGTTCCTCCTACAGCTGTGTATAATTTAAGGTGTTCTGTAGAAATGAGAAGTGTATGTGCTCAATGTGTACCATATTTCAGTAGGACTTTGCATAGAAAGGCTAAAAACATAATACAGGGGAGAGCTGGTGACTGAAATATCCAAGGTTTGATCTTGTGTCTCATCACCTTTATAAGACTCAGTAAGTGCTGTTGAGATTACAAAGAAAGGCAGCATGAACTTCACTCAGAGGGATAATCATGATCATTTTAAAAGGTAATTTAAAGATGAGAATCCTGGGTGAGGGCATATCTTAGTACACAGGTGTATGTATAGTATGTGTCATAGCAGGTTTGCCAGGTGTTGCATTAGAGTAGATTTGCTCAGACAGGCCTGAGAAACCTCTCTGGAATTTGTCCAGAAACTGAGTGCACAGGCTTTAATCTGTGCTCATTCATCTGTTACTTAAAAGACACCTTGGGTAAATAGGGTTTAAGATTTTTTTTTTTTAAATATTTTTTAATGTGTATACTTGAGTAAGTGGGGAGAGGTCTGTGGTCACTGCAAAGCCCTTGGAGTGATACAAAGCTGTGGGCTGCAGTGAATGCAGGTTCTAACATTATGGTCTGAGGAAGAGCAGGTTTTATCAAGATGAAGTCTCACATGTTGGGACTGGTAGATTCTATGGAACAAGACTCCAGATTAAAGACAAAGACAGCTGCAATTATTTAATTTCTTGAAAATTCAAAATGTCCTCAGGGCTTTAAACAAATTATCACTGTACCAGCTCCCATATTACTGTGACCTTTTATTTGGGCATCACTGTACTAGACATGCCTCAACAGTAATTTGTTTGTTTAATATGTGATCACTGCTTTCCCTCAATAAAATTGTCGGAGTGTTTTGTGTTCACTGACACAGTGCTACTCAGCGTTTCCTCTTAAACTTGTTTCAGAAAAGTCTTTGTTAGCACCTCTATTTGCAGCTTTCCAATAATAGAAATAGGTTTCTGTGTATTTTTCATGTTACCTACTGCACCACAGGGATGAATTGTTTCGACAGAGCTTGGCTAAACTACGAGAGCAAATAGTAAAGGCAAATACTCTGGTGAGAGAAGCAAACTTCTTAGCAGAAGAAATGAGTAAGCTAACAGATTATCAAGTAACACTTCAGATCCCTGCTGAAAACCTCAGTGCCAACAAAAAGGTAATGATAACAAAGAATGCTGGAAAATGTAGCTTTGTGGCTAAACCTTGTAGACATATATAACATTCATTCAGCTTGAGCCAATAAAGTGTTACTTTTGTTAGATTGTGCATAGGCAAAATAGAAGTATTACCTGATTAATATGCTGAAAGTGAGTAAGTAAAAATGGCAACAGAGCAGTAAGTATGGCTCTTGCTGTTTTCAAGTGTTTGATCACTATATGTGCATGCAGATGATGAACAGACATTTGTGTTCTGTTGCTGCAGAACCTGCATTTTAGTTATATCTGCAGAAATTAATGGGTTTTGTTACAGTTTCCTACAGTTTTGTCTTGAAGGGTTTTACAGTGCTGCTGTAAATGTAATAGCAATTAGGATAATATGCTTGTCTTAAGGGCTTTGATTGAATTGTGTTAATGTTCCTGTGGGAATGGTCATTGTTTGAGAAGAATAAAGAGATCTGGATCCTCAGAGATGTGTATAGGCCATGCCCTGTCTGAGGACAGAAGCAGCATGACTGGCATGCAGAGAGAAGCTGCATGTTCTGTATTTTATTCCTTTCTAAGAACGCAATTTGAGTGAAGAGTTAAACTACTTACATGCACCTTTCCTACACTGATTGTTTTTTCTTCTGATTTAGAGGGGTGCAATAGTAAGCGAGCCTGCAATTCAAGTGAGAAGAAAAGGAAAAGGTACTCAAGTGTGGACTATTGAGAAACTAGAGAACAAATTGATTGACATGAGAGACCTCTATCAAGAATGGAAGGAGAAAATTCCTGAGGTAATCTATGTATTTTTGAAATGGATCACTGAGTTTGTTTTCTTTAAACCCCTTTTAATATGTTATAGAGAGCAAGTGCAATGAATTTGTATCTGAAAGATTAGGGTACTATGTTTTATTTTTAAGAACAAAAACAAGCAAATAAAAACACAGAACAAAACAGTATGACTAATATTAAATATTCAAAATGCCCATACACAATAAAACACAGGTATGTCTTATCTCACTTGTGTTCTCAGATGGTAAGTGTGCTGAGATCAGATATAATTGTGCTGAGGTAGTGACTTACAGTGCCACTAAAAGCATATGTTTACCTGGCATGAAGATGACCACCAGCTCTGAATGGAAGCAGCAAGCTGCATTAGAAATAAAATTATTAAATTGCAGTCAGTGTCAAAGCTAACAAGAATTCTCCTTAGATACACTCAAGGTGTGGAACATACTAGTGGGATAAAACTTGATTTTAAACTGTGAAATATTCTTTCATTTCATTTGTATATTCCTCAGCCTTAAAGCAGTGAAGAAATCAATTGAAGATATTAGTCTACATCAGTATTTCCATCAAAACCAAGTGGTGTTTTGTAAGAATTTAAGTAGCACATTAGCCTTGGCAGATAAGCCTGAGATTTGTCAAAAACTTGCTTGTTTACTGGAAAGAGATGTGATATTTGGTTTTCCAGAAGACATCATCTAAGTATCCAGGTAGAAGTGCGTAAGAAATATCTTACTGTCTTGTGGCTGTTAGGAAGCACCTAAATTACTTGTATCAAGAATCATTCTTAAGTATGTTTGAACAACTCTTGTGCCTTTGTTACATGCTTTGGACGGGACAATGGGAATCTCTAAAATCATAACACAGGGGAGGTCAAGCACTTCATCTGTTCCCATTGAAGACAACGATGATTTTGCTGCTGACTTTAGTAAGAACTGATAGCACATATTTGAATACATTATGTCTGCCTGAGCCAGGATCATTCTTTTCATGACCTATGTCGTCCATAATGCATGTGTTCTATGTGCTACATAGAAACATGTAGGTCAAATGCATGTGTTGAAGACAAAAGAGAAGAAGGGGAGGAACTAACAGATTCACTGAGAAGTGCATATTGTGCTAGGAATCTGCATGAATTCTTCGTGGCTGTATGGGGAATGCCGCAGGTGTGATCTCAGCTCTATGGGAGTCATAAGAACACTTGTTGGTTTAAATAGGAGTCATCCTGCACCTTCCCTTTGCCCTTGTAGTGGTAGCCAGCAGCCAGACCAGCACAACCTGAGGATGGTTTGACCTCTCATTTAAGAATTATTAACAGAGCAGAAAAGGTGAAACATCTTGAAATCAATGGCTACTGTGATTGCTCATGGTGAAGTCTGCTTTGCCTTGACATTGCTAAAATATGCAGGTCATGATATTATTATATCCCTTAGTAAAGAAAGGATTGTATAATGTCTCATCTCAAAGATTTCATGTCAAATTTGTAAAATGATTCTGGTCTCTTTCTGCCTGTGTAACAGGAAGGAACAAAAATGGGTAGTGAAGTCATTTTTGTGCCACAATCTTTTAATACTATGAGGTTATTTTATCTCCTGTTCCCACGCTGGTGGTTTTGTGACATCTCTTTCATTATCTCTAAAACAGATAAGGAAACTGATTGGCAAGAGGGGAGATCCTTTCTATGAAGCACAGGAAAACCACAACTTGATCGGAGTCGCCAATGTGTTTCTGGAGTGCCTTTTCTACGACGTGAAGCTGCAGTATGCTGTGCCCATCATCAGCCAGCAGGGCGAGGTAGGACTGGGCTGAGCACGCTGGGTGTTCCTGCAGGGCTCATTGAGCTCAGAGGATCCCTGTGCACCAGGGGTTTAGCAAGCAAATGATGCCTGCTGTCTTGTTCCCCAGTGAATAAGTGTTTTTCAAGTGGCCATGTATGTCCTCTGTGTAATTGCCTTCAGGTTGCAGGGCGGCTGCATATTGAAGTCATGCGTGTCACTGGGTCTGTCCCAGAACGTGTGGTAGAAGGAGATGACTCGTCTGAGAACTCCAGTGAGAGTGGGAGTCTGGAAGTCATGGATAACAATGGGGAAATTATTCACAGAGCGAAAAAGCTCTCCTGCAGGGTGAGTGAGAACACCTGATGAAGTTTACGGTTTCAGGCCTCTGTAACTAAGTAGTCAGTCTGATGGAAAGTACTAAGCTGTGTAGACTATCGCTTGCTGAGAAGTCTCTGAAAGGACTTCTCTTGTTCCAGCTCAGGGTAGGCCGGTCACTGGTTGCCAGTGGCTGATTTAATTGGTGTTAGTTTCTAGTAGATGTACATCTGCACCATAAATACTGGTGTTACAAGGACAATCCTTTACAGATACAGAAGGAGTAACAGTTTTTCTCTACATCTATCTCCTGTAGTCTGATCTTCTAATGTAGTATCTATGGGTGGTGTATGGATTTAATTTCTTCTGTGGTAAAGCATTTCATTCTCCACTTGAGTTTATCAGCTTCCTCAAACAAAACATGTACATGGGTGAAGTCCTTACACCTATGTTTCTGTGTATGCAAAATCAGATTTCCTAAATGGGAACATACTTACTGTCCTTTAAAATTTCTTCTAGCTGTTGGTCTTCAGTTTTCAGTTGAAGAAGAAACAGTCGTATTCATGACAACATTTGTTTTGTCTCCTCAGGTAAAAATAAAAGAAGCAACTGGACTGCCACCTAATCTCTCCAACTTTGTCTTTTGTCAATACACATTTTGGGATCAATGTGAGTCAACAGTAGCAGCACCAGTGGTAGATCCAGATGTGCCTTCACCTCAGAGCAAAGATGCTCATTTTACAGTGACCTTCTCTCACTGTAAGGTAAGTATTTTTATTATGAAATAGTGTTCCCAGTAAGATCATATGTCTGAGAGAAACCGTTTAAGAGTCTGAGCCTTGTTTTGCTGGGGGAATAAGGAAGGAGTCAAGTCATATAACTAATGACTTTTAACTGTGCTTAAGAATGCCATAATGTTTCACTTTGTCACTTCTTCAAAATGTAGCAAAAGGAAAAGATCTTTTAAATTCAGATGTTATCTTTAATATGTGGAGAAAGCTAACATTTATATAATGACAGCTGATTATCTCCTTGTTTGGTAAGCTTAGTAGCCTAAAAGAGATCTCTGGAGCTGTGACATCACTTTTATGGAAATTTTCAAAGTATGAGATGTGGTATGCAGGAGCATGAATTGCTGAGATGATGAGGTTTTACAACTTTCCTGTTCAGAGCTGAGCTTTCTGATGCAAACTGTATGGTTTTATTAGGCAGGAAGTTGGTTGTTTGGTGTGTCCTTACAAGCAAATTGAGGAGATACAATTTTTTAATATGGTTGAATGTGATTTGTTTTTCTTATTGCCAGGACTATGTGGTCAATGTCACAGAGGAGTTTTTGGAGTTCATTTCAGAAGGAGCTCTTGCTATTGAGGTGTGGGGTCACAGATGTACTGGTAATGGTAGCTCTGTTTGGGAAGTTGATTCTCTCCATGCAAAAACTAGGACACTGAGAGACAGGTACAAATAAATTACCAATTAATCCTTCCATCAGCTTTCTAAAAGTATTTAATACCTGTGGTGCATAAAATACTTTGAGGCAACCGTGAGTTTTTATGGGGATGTCTTTTTAGATGGAATGAAGTAACTCGAAGAATAGAAATGTGGATTTCCATACAAGAATTGAATGAGATGGGTGAATACACTGCAGTTGAACTCCATCAGGCAAAAGATGTAAACACAGGGGGAATTTTCCAGCTTAGGCAGGTATGTATTTTCTCCTTGACATCTTATTCTTGCTTAAATTGATTTTTTAATTTTATTCTTAGCTTCTGTCTCCCTCTCAATTTCCTGCTTAGGGTCATTCTCGCAGAGTTCAGGTGACAGTGAAACCTGTGCAGCATTCAGGAACGTTGCCTCTCATGGTAGAAGCAATTCTTTCAGTCTCTGTAGGTGGGGTGACTGCCAGATCAACCAAGCTGCAAAGGGGCTTGGACAGCTACCAGGTAAGGCAGCTAATTTTTCAGTTTGGTGTGGTTCTGCTGTTCTAGACCCAGCCCAACATAATTCCAAAAGGAACCTTAGCACACTGGTACAATTTACAGTTTTACACGTGCTTGAGGTTAATACATGTAACGTGAGCCTGTGGTGCAAAACCTGTGTATTTTATTGCTTATACCTGAAAGTATGACTGATAAAGTACTGGGTGTGATAGAACAGAAGGAATATGGAAATTGTTTCTATCTTTGTGTGTAGAGTTAATTAATACTAGATTCCTAGTGCTGTTAGTTTCCCTCCCTTCCAGGGATGGTGAAAGTTGAGGAGGGGAGAAGCAAAAAAAAAAAGAAATTTAATAGAGAAAATGTAGTGAAATACTGTTGAGCTTTTCGAAAAACATCAAGTAGTTCTTATCAAAGAATCAAAACCAATCATCACTGAATGTGAGAGGGCTATTCCACATAGCCAAAGAAGTCCTTAAGAAGCATAAATTATTTCAGTTGACACTGGACAAATTTATATTGGAAATGAAGCATGAGTTTGACAATGATGGCAAAGAACAAGTGGAATGGGCCATCCAGGGAAGCAAGATGCCTTTTGTCAGAAGGTTTGCATTCAGTTCCAGAAATAATTCTAACCTTGGATACAGATGAAACTAGAGCTTGAGATTAGTGATCTGCTTGCTTAGTCATTTTTCTGGCACTGGATTCTGTGAAGTTTTTAATTTTTATTTTTTTAAAATAAACATATTCACTAATCTTCAAATCATGGCTGACCTGCTACAGTCTAATGAAAAAAAATCTTCCTACTACTTAATATGACTAGTTATTTGAATATTGTGATTTTAACATTTACATGTTTGTGGTAGAAATGTTGGTATTCATGTTTTGGGTTATTTCTGTGTATTTCTGTTGAGTGAAATGCATGGGTTTTTGTGTTTTACAAAATGTATTTTCTCGTACCAGAAGGAGGAGGATGATGGTGGTGATATGGATAGTTACCAGGTATTGCTGCTGTTGCTGTCAATCCTGTGGCATGGGGCACAGCTAATGCTAATGGCCAGCAGCTCTCAAATGAACAAGCAAAAGTGGCTTTGAAATACACACATGCTGTGCATTTTAGAGGCTACCTGGGCTATAAACCACTGCTATTTCAATTTACATTATGACTTTATACTCTTACAGTGTCCTCTCTTCTCTAGTACTCTGCAGTCAGCTCTCCTAACTGGCTACATGAATTGCTATGGGAATAAAAGCTTTGAAACTTTAATTTAGAATGAAAGCAGTTTCCAATGAATATCACAGGGAAAAGAACCAGCAGCTGCAGGCATCTTTTCCAGGCAAATTATGCAGCATAGGATATTTTGTTTGTTTTCTAAAGAAAATACCATAACCTTTTATGTTGTGCAGTTTTCTGAAATCCTTGTGTGAGAGAGAGTGGAGGATGTCAATGGGGTGTAGATACAGAAGCTTCAGTGAAGCAATTTTCTTTTATCTGCACGAAACCCAACCTTGACCCTAATTTTCTGTGAGATAAGTCACAATTTAGACAGTGTACCACAAGACTCATTTCAAAAGGTGGCAAAGAGCAGAAGAGGAAATCCCCCCCAAAGTAAAATAAATTTCAGATTTCTACATAGAAGACTTTTTTCTAATAGGCAGTCCTACAGAAGTAAAACCAGTTAGGTGAGAATGCTGACATCCCTTAAGATGATATGTTAAGTTTCCTAGCAATCTCGAAAATATAATTTAAGGTACTAACTTCCTATGGGCTGTTTATGCGCTTTCTGACATATCACAGAGAAGAACCAACCAGATTTTCTGTGATACCACGAAGCATGATTGCATGATGGGTTTTGTTTGCATGAGAAATCTTTTAATTGCGCGGATAGCAGCTGCTAGCAATGGAATTTTGTGCAGGTTTGAGGGTGTACTGACCTGTCTAATCTTCAGGAGAACTTATGATCAACTGATGATACTGGGTTTTCCTCTTCCATATTCTATCAAAAATTTGATTGCCACTTCTGTGAGTAATTAACCCATGGTGTGTAATCTGTTCAGCAGCAGAGACAGTCACATTTTCTATTCTCCTGTTGAAGTCTGAGACTTGAAAGCAAATAAACTTCCCTTCATGGGTGATCAGGTGCTTAATCAGCATGCATGTCATTCAGGGGAAAAAAGTTTTCTGCATCATGCAAACCATTTAATACAAATTCTGATTAAATTGCCACAAAATTCACTGCTCTTTATTCTTACCTACATAGTCCAGTGACTTTTTTCTCTATTTCCATATTAGGAAGAAGATTTGAACTGTGTACGAGAAAGGTGGTCTGATGCATTAATAAAACGCAGAGAGTACTTAGATGAGCAGATCCAAAAGATCAGCAACAAACAAGGTTTGCAGTTCAAAGTTTCTATCCTAAGTACTTTATGCCCTATACCACAAAAAGTGTGTCTCATTTGTAATCCTAATCTCTTCCACTGTAGAAAAATCTGAGGATGATATAGAACGAGAAGCCCGGCTGGTGGAACAGTGGGTAGGGCTGACAGAAGAGAGGAATGCAGTGTTTGTTCCAGCACCAGGCAGTGGAATTCCTGGTGCCCCCGCAAATTGGTATGTTCAGAAAAGTCACTGGAGTTGCCATCTTTTTGTACATAAACTGTGCATGCTGCAAGGTACAAGTCTAAGGATGTTTTGGAGCTTCCTGTGTTCTCCTGTGATACTACAAACTGCATTCAGCTGACAGAAAGTTTTAGGAGGTCAGGTGCTGCTCTGAATGTAAGAAAGATTTGCTTAACTAAGATATTACATAACATAGCTTTGAAATGGCTTTCAAGGTTTGAAAATCACCTTTGAATATAATATAGTGCTTTGCAACTTTATATAATTGAGAAAATGATCCAGTCATTTGATTCCTTTCAGAAAGGGAACAGTTGAAAGATGAATGGTAGAACACATGATAATGTCATCGATAAAGGGTGGAGAGAGGATAAACTCTTTCAAAGATTTCAAAGGATGTGTTCTCTGTTTCATCTGAATTTGTAATATATTTCTCTTTAGTTTCATTTAAATTTGTGTTTTAACTAAGATCTTTGAAGCTGACATGCAAAAATGGGGAAAACAACATATTAGGTTTGGGAAAGTATGGACAAGAAACACTCCTCTAATCAAGGGTACACTAATGTCTCCAATAGTATTTGGGCAATAATATAGCAATACTCTTTTATTGCAATTTTTCCCCTTATCCATCTGAGGTGTGCTGTTGACATGTAGCTAAAAGCATGTTTATGGATATAAAGAGTGCCAGTAGTTACGTATCTAGTTGGAGGGTTGCTGATCTTTATATATGAGATGACTACAACCAGTTAACTTCATAAGGAACAGAACAGGATGTTTAAAACTCTGGTCCTCACAGCAACTGCCACATGCTGTGTAGTGTGAATTGAGTTTTGGCAAAGCACTAGATTTAGCTCTGTGTGTAAATGAACAAAATGCTGTCTGTGCCACACAGGCGTTCAGAGTAGCCATCAAAATGTTGACAGCTTTAGCCATTGGTTACAGTTAATGAATATTGCATGGAGATCTATTTGCCCACATTAGCTTAGGTCTGAGTTTGCCTTCTTTGTTACTAGCAGTTTGTTTTGTTTCAGGATTCCACCTGCAGGAATGGAAACACATATACCTGTCCTCTTCCTTGATCTGAATGGTATGTTGTAAAAGCAGATTAAGAAACTTGTGGAGGGAGAAATGGGGGATTAATTTGGGTGAATAAATTGTTACATGGAAGAATGAACCTGAAAGGTGTAAGAAATCAAACAAGTCCTGGCAATGACGCTGTCTGATATGGCTTGTAAAGTGCTTTTTCTTCTGGTTGCATATGTTGGCATAATTAAGAACAAGTATTTTAGCATAAAGATAAAAGTCAGGGAACACAGGAGTACAGTGATATGCTGTACAACAGAAAATAGTGTAAGAAAGCAAGCTTATTTTGAATTAAACAGCAGCTGAGGAAATCCTTTAAGTGTTTTGATGTACAAATGCACATGTTATTAAAGCATTAATGGAGAATCTCCCAATGCTTTCAGAGCTCCTTCCACTGATCTGTTGAGTCTTAAACAGCTCATTTAATGAATGAGCTTTTTTAAGAGAATCTAAGTGTTCTACCTTTGAAGGTATTTAGTTCTAATATAAATATATCAGGATGTTTAAAACTCTGGTCCTCATAGCAACTGCCATATGCGATATGAGAAGAATATTGATATATATTCTTGTAAGTAACAAGAGACTAAAGGTAGCTCCACATTTAAGGACTGTTTAGGAAACAAGTCTAATTACAAACCTGGACATAAAGCAGAGGAGGATCCACAGGCCATATCACATCCAGCACTGAAGAGGGCTACTACACATATTTATATAAGCAATGCATCAATAACTGCTTTAGCAGATGCTTTTGGAAAATGAAATACCCTCTTCCTTCATCTGTGCTCACAAGGAGTGTTTTTATTTGGTTGTTTTTTTTACTGTCAGTAGAGATTAGCGGACAATAGATCAAATAGGATATTTAAACAGGTTGATTGTGGCATTATACACCATTTGTTTGTTTGTTTAGCTAAAAGCCTAATGTAGCTAAAACTGCTATTTTCAATTTCTTTTGTATGCTGAAATCATCTTCAAAATGCTGCACAGTAATAAGATTAAGCAGGATTAAATATATTATGAAATATGTGTAGACCTCTATTACAGCTTTGTATTACAACTTTGCCTCTATATATTCATATCCCTTGGTATAAAACTATTTCATTCTTTGCACATTTGTTTCATTAGCTGATGACCTCAGTGCCAATGAACAACTTATAGGTCCCCATGCATCAGGAGTTAACTCAATACTACCAAAGGAGCATGGGAGCCCATTCTTTTATCTGCCGATCATAAAACACAGTGATGATGAGGTAAATTGTTAGCAAGCCTCCTTCTAGACAGCTGAAGCTTGTTAATGCTTTCTTCTTATGTTTTATTTCCTACTTCTGTGTATTTAATCGTTGTTATTATTATTATTACCTTTTTGTCTTAGAAGTACCATCTGTATCTAGGGCTGCCTTGATTTTCTGGCCTATTTATATAGAATTTAAGAGGCTACGACTTGTTAGCTCTTCTGCCTTAATTCAGAGATGACAAGTCTTAGCTCTTCGCAAAAGAACAGTTCAACTGCCTGACACAAAATCCCTTTTCCTGCTTTCCTCACCCCTCCATAATTTCTCTTGCAAATTCTTAATTCTTTAGAAAAAATAACTTGGTTTATTGTGCACACTGTGCAAAGCTTAATACTTAAATAAATTTTTAATTTATTACTTAAATAAGCTTTTTTAATTTGTGGCACAAAATTATTGTTTTTTAAATACGTGGTTTGGGAATTGTTGGAAATTAATGGTTCTGAATCCATTTAGGTATTTCTTAACTGATTCCTTATATGTCCTGTGCCTACTTAGACTATTGTTTGAGATCATTTCCAGAACAAATGAGACAGCAAAGGTTGGGGAGAAGGCAGAGGAAAGGAAAAAAACCCATTCTGCAGAATGGATGCAGGGTTTTTATGTGGGGGCTGTTATAGCCTAATCCAATATAGATGAAAGATTTTACATTAAAAGTAATAGTTTTAATACAGTAGCAGTAGGACTTGTATTCCTTCATCCAGTCTTGCTTCTGCTTTCCTTTCTGTCTCCAGCCATGTGAAGACTTCCTTTTGGGGCAGGGTTTGCACAGTGCAGGGATTGTGGTGATGACTGTTTTCCCCAGTATCTTAACACCTCTTTTTTGCTTCTTCGGATAAATTCCTTACTATGGAAAGGAGGTTTGACTCCACTTAGTTCAATGATGCTGATTTTTCTTAAATTAAGTAATTGTTTTACTTCATATGAAATCTTTGAAAATGATACCTGTTGTTAGAGTAATAAAATCTTTGATTTCCCTTTCCTTTCTCTACTTAATTTGTCTGCATAGATTTCAGCCACTGCTGCCTGGGACTCTTCTGTCCATGATTCAGTGCACCTGAATAGGGTAACTCCTCAAAATGAGAGAATTTACTTAATTGTGAAGACTACTGTGCAGCTCAGTCACCCTGCTGCAATGGAACTGGTATTACGCAAAAGGATTGCAGCCAACATTTATAACAAGCAGGTAATAAATTTATATATTCTTTTATTCCTTGTTTTGTTCCATATTCTTAATTTAATGAATGTGTTTCCTTAACTGCTTGCTTAATTCTGGAAGTCTTATGAGAGAGAAATGAAAACTAGGTTTTTATAGGTTGCAGTGAAGCTGTGTACTGGTATATTCCTTTGAACTGTCCATTCTTCAAATGATTGAACTTAGTAGCCTTGTATACTGAGCACAGTGTTGTAAATAGGACATAAAATATCATAAATGCTAAAAAAGTAATTTAATAAATTATGATTCTGATTGCCTTTGTAATCAGATTTTGCATGGCACATTTTTATTTCTTAGGATGTCATAAATAGTAATTATCAAAACAGTAACTGAAAATTTCTTTCTAGAGTTTTACCCAGAGCCTGAAAAGGAGAATATCCTTGAAAAATATATATTATGCCTGTGGAGTGACTTATGAAATAGTATCCAATATACCAAAGGTAAACTATAGCATATTTCTCTGGCAAATTCACAGAAACCAACAGACTTGACCTACTGAAGTGGGTGATACTGATTAGAATGTAAATGTCCTGCTTTGCTGATATGAGGCAGTTTGCCAAAGTGAATATACTGAAGTTCTGTGTGACATCATGTTTATCTTTAAACAGTTGAAAACTGTGGGGATTTTATTTTCTCTTCTACTGTGTTTAACTGAGTTTTTGTGGTAGAGTTCTGTTTGAATGGCCATTAGTGTCTACAGGGAAAATATAGAGGGTAGTCAGAGGAATGTTCGGGTCTTTGAAAAGAGAATAGCTGGGAAGCTGAGTTCACAGGAATATAAATTACTTTTTATAGAAAAAGCTTATACAAGTTGTAAATGTACCGTAAGATTTATTTTAAAGGCAAACAAACTGGACAAATGAAAACATAAATAGTCTTCTCACCATGTGATTGTCACTTTGCTGCATTACTACTTAAATTTTAAACTCGAGTGAAATCACAGCATATTTTAAGATTTGGGAAAGAAATTAAATTTCCTTGCCTAGGAAGTTGAGCCTTAACATACGCAATTTCAGGCTATATTTGCGTTATTTCTGGACGTGCTTTTACTATAGCAACTGTTCAAAACTTCTCCTAAGCTTGATTTCTTCAGCATCATTTGCATCTCTATGGAACAGCCCTGGGTTATTGACTGTAATTAAGTTTGCTGATTAAGATGCCCAATTCAAACTGATTTTTGGATTGAACTGGTCTAAAAAAGTGAACTGAAACAATTGGCTTTCCTTTTTGAAACCTTGAATGGTGTAACTTCTACTTTAGGCTACAGAAGAAATTGAGGATCGTGAGACCCTAGCACTGATGGCAGCAAGGAGTGAGAATGAGGGCACATCTGATGGCGAAACCTACATTGAGAAATACACACGTGGTGTGCTGCAAGTGGAGAACATTCTGAGCCTTGAACGACTAAGACAGGCAAGGAAAAGGCATTTCTTGCGCCCTTTGCACTGGATTATGAGAATTCAAGAAGAGATGATTGATTTTTTAAAAATACTGTGTTGCTTTTTTTGTTTCAGTTGGATTATTTTTTTAGAGATCATAGGACAGATAAATGTAAGACAAAGTTACTTCTGCAAAATACAGATTTCCAGAGGTGGTGGATGTAGTAACTAAAGCTGGCAATGATGTAGTACTCAGAACCTGAACAAGCAAAGGCCAAAGAATGAATTTCAGACAGAAGCTTTGGTGGCTATGTGTGCAAATTAAGATTTGTGAATGCAAGCCCTGATTGCTGTTGTTAGCTACACTGAAAAAATGTCCCTATCCCGCTTGCTCAGTTCTCCTGAGGAGACCATGGTGTTGCTGCTAGTGTTTTGTTCTCTTAACACAGGCAGTCACTGTCAAAGAGGCTCTCTCCACCAAAGCCAGGAACATCCGCAGGAGCATCAGCACTCCGAACGTGCACAACGTAAGGACCCTTCGTGGTTAGCACTGATGGGGCAGGGGCTGCTGTCTGTGTGCTGGTGTAATGCTTGCACAACAAGATGTGGTAATGACTACTCTGTGCTGGGACTAACCAGCCTGAGGGAAAGTGGTCACCAAGTGAAAACCCTCCCCAAAATTGTCTGTCCTAGGAGATTACAAAGTTAACAAGGAAGAGGGAGGGTTGGTTGAAACTCTTCTCCTTTCACAAGGATATCCATTTAGGAAGTAGTTCAGGATGACAACTGCCCTGATTCAGATTACTTTTACCTTCAAGTCCCTTTAACTTTTTTCATACTGTAAAGGGTAGTTTCCATTTTATGTTCTCTCATGCACTCATACAGCAGAAACATAGATGTCTTTATTCATAATTTGGTCTGAAAAGAGAGAGCAAAATATTTAGTAGGACTAAATGATCATAGTGTTTCTGCAAAGTATTACATGTCACAAATAAAAGGTAGGCATTTTGTCATTCTGTCTGTTGGTGTTTTGTAGGTGTCCTGTAGTCGACTGGATCTTTCTGCCTGTGATGAAGATGACAAGGTATGGAAATGTGGCAACAAACAGCTCACATTCCCAGATTTCCCAGCCCCACCAGTAGCAAGATGTGTTTGAAAATTGGGGGGAAAAAAAAGAAAATAGAAATAGTATTTTCCTTTAATAGTATTTAAAGCAGTTGATTTACACAACATATCTTCAAAGATACTGCACCCATTACATGCAATTTTGCATAAAACCTTATTGTCCTTCTCTGCTTTTCATATTAGAATTTTATAAACTGATATTTAAGAAACAGAAAGAGTAAAACTTTAAATACTTGACTGACCAGCTTATTAGCTTTAAAACAATCCATTTCTGTGACAGGAAAATTGTATGAAGTCAGTAATTGACGTACCTTTGGTTTATGGGGTTTGTTTGACTTCAAAAAAATAAAAACAAACACCCAAGTTTACCTATTATTTTTTCCACATTTGCCTGCATCATCATGCAGATTTATGTATTTTTGTTTTTTTAGGGTTGGTCTGAAAGTCACCTAGATATATCTGAGTGTTGTTCCAGTTACCAAGATGTATCATGCTATGGTACTTTACCCAGGGAGTCGCCTCGCAAGAGCAAAGACGGCAGTGGTGAGATTTCATATGACAGTGCTGGTGGATTCTTATTTACTGCATTAAACTAAAAATTAAATTCCCAGTGCTTTTTTCCTAATAAATGTGTTATCCAGCTTCTACTTAAGGAGCTAACCATAATCTGGAAGTAGGGGAGAAAGGGAGAAATGCATAAGACATCCAGGAAAGGGTTTAAAATTGAGGGTATCCAAAAAACCAAGAGGGGGGCTGAACGTGCTAAATACAAATCAAAACTGCAGGAAAAAAAAAGAAAAAAAACACCCAAACCAAGACAAAAAAACACACACCACAAAAGAACAAAAAGCAGCTCCTGTTATTTTATGAATTTGAAGATGAAGATGCTTTTGTTTAAAGTGGAAATTGTCCTTAGACAGATTCTTTACATGCTATGTGGATATTGGTTGTGCCTCCCTGTCAGTGTGTAACAGATGCCTTGTTTCCTTCAGGTCACATTGACCTGGCAGTGCAGGTAGAAATACTGCTGCAATAAAGTGGGACTGAGGGTTTATTCATCACTTCCTTGCTTATAATTTCCTTTTTGATCATCCTGGCTGTGCAGGATGGCTGGCTTCATTACAGGGCAGACTTGCAGTGTTGTGGGAAGAGGTCAGGTGAGACACAGGAAGGAAAGAGCTTCTGTGTTCTAGTTTCAAGGATACTTCCTGTTGTTTTTATGACCAGGATGAAAAGGAGAAATGTTGGAGCCTCAGAATGGAGGGGGCAGATCCTGATGTTCTCTGCTTTCCTTCTGTTTCTAGACTACTCTAAGAAGACTTCTCACTGACCTCTGCATTATTTCATGCCTAGGCCAGTGGTTAAATACTAAAATATTGACATTTTTCTGGAGCCAGCAACTTGTCAATTGCATGGCTTAACCTTCAGTTGTTTTGAAATATGCTCTTGCAGTCAGGATATGAAGAACTGAAATACATTATTTTTGCTTTTTTACCTAGGTATTGTAGCAGAGAATTCCCATGCTTTAATGGCCAGCCCTTTTAAAGCATTTTCTCCCCAGCCACCAAAGTTTTTCAAGCCCTTAATGCCAGTGAAAGAGGAACATAAAAGGAAGACCCCACTTGAAAGCCGACCTCTACTTAGTCAAGAGGTAATCTTTGAAAACCACCTGCTTTTTTAAAGCAGATGGAGTGATTCTGTGTACTTGGCAAATCGTTTGCATCTGTTGCAACAGAATTTTGTAATTCTCTGGTAAAATTATTCAGGCCACTCTTCATATTGGTGGAATTTTGTGTTTTGTTTTTTGCCTGAATACAGGGTTTGTGGGTTTTGGGTTTTTTTTACTTCTTAGTATGTATTCTCCTTTACAGGGTACTTCTATTTTAAAGTAGCAGTAACCTACCTTTTTTTTTTTTTTTTTTAATTCAGTAAGATGTTGGTGTGGTTTTTTTTTCGCAGATCAAACATAATTCTGTGAAACTATTCTGGGGTGGTTATAATTCTGGCCTTTGTTCCTCACCCTCAAACTCTGGGAAGAGTGCATGATTTTCCCTACCCATTAACTTGAATTTTGATGTCTGTTTGGCCAGCATGGGTGTTTCACCTTCATCAGTCTTCCCACCTTTCTAACTTGGCACCCACTTAGCACCATGGTCAGAGCTGTGGTTTGTGTGATGTGTTGTGTGTCTCAACCTTTGCAGAGCATGCCTCCATCTCAGGTGCACTGTGCTGGCTGTGCTGTGCCTGCAGGAAGCAGTGCTAGCAGCATGTCTGAGGAGAAGATTGTAAGTTTTGTACCAGTTTCTGTCTCGAGGCCTGGTGGTGGGCTTGAGGCATTCACGCTACTGCAGCAGGAAAAAGAGGTTGTGAGGTGGAAATAACCACTTGGGACTGATTGTAGGTTATGGTTGTTAACAGTTGCTTGCCTGGCTTGCAAATGCATTCTGTCATTGGAGCTAACTCCACTGGGGTTTGGTGTTTTGTTTTTATTTTGTTTTGGGCTTTAATGTTTCTATGTCATTTGCCCAGTATGGTGGGAGGAGAGGGGAAGGTGTAGTGTTTACAGGGCACAACTGATCAAGTAAGTGAGCCATGCTGTTATCACTCTAATATACCTTGTATGTTACCTAGATTTTGTGACTATGCCCCAGAGTAAATGGAATGATCCCATTTGGTGTAAGTAACCATGCATTTAGGTGTGGGTACACTATAAAAAGCTTTTAATTGCCTGACATGGAAGTAATATGACTAAAATAAGATTGCCGCTCTTAATTAACATGCAGCCTGTCTTCATCATAATTCAGGTGGAAATTGAGGTGGAGGGCTTTTGTTTTAATCTTCACCTGCTAAATCCTTTTCTCACTGCTGCTTCAACAAAAGGTGTATCATCATATCTGCTGTATGATGGTTTTGGTTTTGGGGCTGTGGAACATGGCTGCAAATACTTGCTTTAATCAGAGCTTTAGATATAAAATTCAGAACCTTCAAATTATTTCCTTTAAGTCCTATGGAACACTTTTACACAAAATGGTAGTGATGGGTTCTTCCTATTCAAAGTTATTTTCATTCCTACCATATAGCCAAGCCATTAAAAACCTGTTCTGGATTTCTAATGCTATTTTGTATGTTGTTAGATGAAAGTATCCCGAGTATTATGGCGTATATATTTGAAGCTTGGCTTCTGGGTTTGGGTGGCAACTGTTTTATTCTTGATCATGTTAATTTTCCATAAGGTTAGCTGACGTGCTGACTTGCACTGAGTCACTGATACAAATAGTATGAAGGTATTTGGCAAAAAAAATTTCTAGAGGGTTGAAAAACATCCTTTGGAAAATAAATTGTTACAAAACTTTCCATAGCAACTTGAGGGCAGTTTTAATCCCTTGAGTGAAAACAAAGTCCCACCCCATGCATGCCCTGAATTAACCCAGGCACTTGCCTGTGCTGCTTTCCACAGATACACAGAAGCTTTCAGAGCTAGAAAAGGGCAATATCCTGCCACCAGGCTTTGCCAGCTAGAAGGGGACAAATTCACTGAACACTGTAAACCTGCCATAGCCAACAGGACCATGGAAAGAGCTGTTCTTTCAGTTCTCATCTGCTTAACTCATACTGACTTCTCCCTTGTATCAACACAGCTTTTTGTTTGGTTGCATAGGAAATCACATGAAGGGAACTGATGCACCCAGTTGATGGCTTGACTACAGTGGAGTTATATTTAATTTTGGATCTAGTCCTCTAAGTCTGATGACCTTTTAGACCTGTGAGTGGGTCCTGGAGAGACAGGCAAGAAGTAGCAGCTGCTAGTGGGGAGGAGGTTGACACAGCTACTTTGCATAGCCCAGCCAGCCTATGGTGTTGTGTTTAGCAAATGATGCTTTAGGAGAGATGTCTTTGTAGGATGTAGGCTTCCCAAGCTACCCCATTTTTAAGAGCTGCAGTGAGTTGTATGTTTTAACTAGGCTGGAGTATTCCAATATTCAAAACATACCTGTCAGAGGAAGGGGGGGAAAAAAAAAAAAGCAGTTAACAAAAATATTTTTATTCAGTTGGCCTGAAATAGAGCATTCAACCTGAAATTTCAGAGAGTACTTACACATGCTTTATATTGCAGCTATATCAAAACAGCATGCTATAGGGGCATGTTCTGGATAATACAGGAATAGTGACTTATGTTAAGGTCAGATTAAATATTTTCATAATAAGTGTATTTAAATACTGCCAGTACTTAATGTTTAAGGGAGGATTTGCTAAGAGGAAACCCTTCTAGCGGGCAATAAAAATTAAGGCACCAGTAGTGCAATGACTAGATAAGTATTACTGATTTTTAAATTAGTAAAATGGGATCTAACTTGTTGAGGTTACTTGAGAGGTGTAATTTAGGGATTTGAAAGCTCAGATGCTTTAGCTTTTAATGACACAGTATCTTCATTACGAAGCAGGTATAGGGAAGCTGCTCTGTGCTCTTGCTTATTTTGCTGCTTTACTGCTAGAATTTGACATATAGTCTTGTCTGATTTGTTCTTGCTCTCATGGTCTTTCTGTTACCAGTTTGTAAATCTGCTTTTCATTATAGTCACTCTGTTACATGCCAGGGAAGTTGCTGAAGTTTCTTGAACAGTTTTTCAAATATTTTATCTTTATTTACACCAATAACCTAAGCTGTACAAAGCACCTTTTTTTGTTTTTCCCGCAACATATCACATCCGCAGAAATTTGAAGAACTCTGAAATTGCTTTGTTTCTGGAATTTCCCAATCAGGAAATTCAAGAGAAGCTCTGAAAGGAAATATGTCTTGTCCCTACCAGGGGCACCTTCTGTCTGTCACAAGGTGGCATCTCATCACCTATTCTCAGCATTCTTCATAGCCCATGTTCTAGTAAGAAGACTGGTTCTCTGTACCTCAGCTTTTCTACTTAAGGTGACAATAACCCTGAAATGGCACATGACTGACACTGTGGTAACCTGTTTAACCTTTCCTAATCACTCACCAATGTCTGTGTGTCTGTAGAGCCATTTCTCAGTTACAGGCTCTTATCCAGTCTGATTCTGAACAGGAACACCACCAAGGTGGGGTTTTTTTCAGTTAAATGAGGAATTCTGCAAGTTTCAAAGGAGATACAAAGAACTCTGTTATAAAAATACATTTTGGTCTCAAGGGAACATTTAGCCAGTATCGACTAGAAACACTTCCTTCATTAAATATTTATTAGT
This sequence comes from Pseudopodoces humilis, assembly GCF_049639895.1. Lineage (NCBI taxonomy): Eukaryota > Metazoa > Chordata > Aves > Passeriformes > Paridae > Pseudopodoces > Pseudopodoces humilis. The sequence goes on along the minus strand of NC_142200.1, from coordinate 90,758,027 downwards.
TTGGAGTTCATATATAATCTTCAACTTTAAAAAGTATATTTGATAAACTCTTAGTTTTTAATGTTTAAAAAAACCAAACAAAACTATAAGGTTCTGCACAGAACAAAACTTAGTTTTGTACAGGTAAAGTTGGCAAAAGGGAAGAGGTAAGCAGAATGACTGAGAAAACATCCCTCAGAGATGAGCAACTGGTATCCTGCAATATTAGTGCTTGGAAGGGTATTCTTAGTCTCAATAAAGCAGGTATTACTTTTTTTCCTTTCCTTCTGTAGGAACTGTGGATTTAAGATGTAAATAGCAAGATTTTCAATAGTATAAATAATACTTTAGTATTTATTCAGTATTATTTAGTATAAATAATAAAGAGTCTTACTGGCATTTCATAACACTACTGTTCCTCTTCAGAGAAATAAATAATTGCAAACTAAAACCTTCATCCAAATTCTGTATGAGAAACTACTCTGAAAGAGTACTGTGAAAATTAGAAAGCAAAGGATACCAGGTGTGTACTTGAGCAAATACTAATAATCTGAAATGTGGTTGGATTTCTCAGATATACTTAGACAAGTAGAGGCATCCTGTTCAAATACTGATAGCTGTGACAACAGAAAAAATTAATATTGAAAATCTTGAGTCCTCTTAAGAGGCCATTCTGCATGGGTAATACTGAATTATATTTGCTATGAGTTAGCTGAGTTTGAACATGGTAAGAATGGACATGAGACCTTGTTACAGGCCATCTGACATATAGGGAAAGGCTGGAATGTCTGGAGCTGTTCAGCCTTAAGGAGACCAGTCGCAGGGGCATCTTATCGATGTTTAAAAACACGTGATGAGCCAAGGCAGACTCTTCTCAGCAGTGTCCAGTGACAGGACATGAGGCAAATCAAAACACATGAGATTCCATCTGATCACAAGATGAAACATGAAAACACTTTGTCTACTGTGAGGAGGGTCAAACACTGGAATGAGTTGTGCAGGAAGGTTGTAGAGATGTCAAAACCCACCCAATTGGACACTGTCTTGGACAGGCTGCTCTGGCTGACTCAGCTTGAGCAGAGGGGTATTGGGCTAATTGACCTCAAGGGGTGCCTTCCAATCCAAACAGTTCTGTGTGATTATTCTGACATGGGCAACTCTTTCCTGTCTGGGCATTTGAAATTTTGTTAAACAAAGTCATTTGGGCAGTCTTGGCTATTTTGAAGTGAGGAAACATTTTCAAGAGGATGTTTATCCTGATGTGTTGGTACCCTGTGGTCATCTGGTTAAGTGTTCTGCTTTTCCTTTTACATTGGTGAGTCACAGCAGGTGTCTGAAAGCACCCAGGTACTCAGATATCACACAGGATCTGCTTTGATCAGAATTTGAAATCTGTGATGCAGATAAGGAACTGAGAAATAATGGGTGCTTGAGATTTTTTTTAAAGGACTTCAGCAGTTTTGAATTTTCCTAAAATACAATTATTTCTAGTAGAAATTTCCTGTTAACCAACAATTTTTAATATATATGTGTGCATACATATACCTATGCTTATACATACGTATATATGTGTAAATGAAGACATACATGTCTATAAAAAAGGAAATACTTTAAAAAGCAGCCATGTGGAGTCCTGCCTGCAGTATTTTATCCTGCGAGAGCAGCCCTACCATGTTGCTGGAGTCTTTCTCAGATTTATTTTTACAGACTGAAGTTCTTAGCTTCAGATCAATTCTGTGAAAGCCACATCTGTGGTCTGATCACAGTGCACCCTTTCACATCACCAAGGGGAAATTTAGGGAGGCACCTCCAAATTCTGCCAGGGTGATTATTGTCACTTATTTCACTCCAAACACATACATGTATGCATACAAATGCTTCCTTGAAGGTTTGCTGTAACATTTGATCTTTTTGCTTGCATATTCAAACATCCTGAACATGTTCAGGTGTGAATAACCAGGGGTAAGTAAAATTATTTAGCCTCGCTGATATCAGGTTAATAGAAAATCCCACTGTGCAAAGTTTTTAAGAATCTCATAGTTTTTAAAATCTGTATTGCAGCAGGGACTCTGTAAGGCCTTTACCATTCATATTTATGTTTCTGTTGTTAGGTGGTGAATTAACTCTATAAAATACCTTCAGTAGGTTTAATTAGTCTAAATCATAGGAGAAAAAAGTTTGTGGATGAAAATATGTAACCTTCCTTTTATTGCTTTATATTTTCTGAACTATTTAGAATTTATTTTCTAAAAATTGAGTAGCTCAGTGTAGGTCCCAGCTGTAGTTCCTACCAGCTCTTTTCAATGGTGTCTTCCATTCTTCAGTTAAAGAATATTAAAGGAACATATTTCTCCATGGTCAGAAAGGAAAAAATAAAGGATGGTTAGCTTATTTTGGAAACCTCACTGTCACAGGTTCCTAATCCTAGTTCTTCTTTTCATTTGCAGGACTCTGAGGAGGAAGACAGTGAGTTGGAGGCCATCAATAAGAAGCTGATAAGTCCACAAAGTTTTCAAAATTTCCGGCCTTATGTACCGGAGGAGTTTGCTGACTTCAGTATTTACAATGCTAGCCTGGAGAACAGGGAGTGGTTTTCCTCTAAATCAGACTTCATGAGCTCACGTGTTCTTGAGAAAGAGGTGTCCCGCAGCCCCACCACTAGCAGCATCACTAGTGGCTACTTTTCCCACAGTGCCTCTAACGCCACCCTGTCTGACATGCTTGTTCCCTGTAGTGATAGCACAGACCAGCTAGCCAGTCACACCAAGGAGCTGGACTCTAGCGATCCCTCGGGATCATCCCTTGCACATGATTTAAGATCTTCTTTGAACAAGGAATGTCGAGAGTCAGAAAAGGAGTTAGCGAGAGAGAAGTTACCTGTGGTGCCACTGAAAGAAAACAGTGCCTTAACAGAGCAAGTACCACTGTCATTCAGCGCCACTGACAGAGACTCTCAGCAGTTACCCAGAGCTGGATCCTTCTCAGCTCTAAGTTCCTTGGATGGCAAAAACACCATCGAATTTTCAGCGCGCGAGGTGACGGTTGAGCACACGACGGACATTCTGGAAGATCACTCCTTTACTGAGTTCATGGGCGTTGAAGATGGGAAGGACTTCGACCATTCAACAGCTCCACAGTCGTGTTCCCTTCTGTCCTCTAACGGAGAGAGCGCCTTGGAGTCACCCCGAGGCCCTGGCAAGGGGCAGAGCCCGTGCACGGGCCAGCAGAGCTCTGCAGCAGCAGCAGGTGACACCTGGCTTGCAGATGCTGTGGAAAGCCCTTTTTGTTCTGGACTGGTGAAAGACGCTTCAGACCCTGAGACTTATCCCGATGCTTCCATGGACGACTTTATTACGAAGGACCACTTGGATGGTTCTGATTGTGAAGAAAGTGCTTCTGCAGATCAAGCCCACGTCTTACCAAGCTGGGTGGCCGTGGGCGAACAAGTCTGTGTTGGAAGTAATAAGATGGGCACAGTGAGATACGTTGGAACGGTGGATTTTTCATCTGGAATCTGGGTTGGAGTTGAACTCAATGTTCAGCTGGGTAAGACTAAATGTGTTCTGGGTTATCTGTGCAGCTAGTGTGACCAATTTTTAAAGTCACAGTACAATCATTCCTTCCAGTTCAGTCCTGGGAAGTACCTCTGGTTTCATGAAGCTTGGTATCTGATACACCCAGTTCTTGGCTTTCTGGTGATAGGGATGCTCTGATCCATTTTTAACTGTCTGAAAGCCCTGCTTTTGCATGTTGTGGTAGTTCCCTATTGGTACCCATCTGTTTTTACTGATCAGAGAAACAAGGAAAGCCTAAAATTGGCATATCTTTTTTAAATCAGTGTGCACACATTCATGAACAGTACTAACAGTGTGAATCACTTGTCAGATGAGTTTGCTGTCCGTGGATTTTTGAGATTTATTGTTGTTTTCCACTGGGGAAAGATGAATTCCAGAGCACAGGTTTTATGTAACTTCAGAGGGGTCAGAAAAAGTCAGTGCTCCGCAAGTGTTAAGAAACTTCTATAGAAATGCTTCAGGTCATTTAAAAAGATGTTTTTTGTAGTTTAATAGGCAATATCACTTATGCCAGAAGTTTGTCTCCAGATAAATTTTAAGTTTTGCAAGCAGTTGGTTTTGAGGACAGTTTATTTTGCAAAATGAACACATGCTTGGCTTTCTAAACTGTTAGTTAACAAAGCAATATTTTAGAAAATCATCTTTTTGGTCACATTTCAAGCCCTCCTTTCCAAGTTTTGTTCTCCTTAGTGTATGGTGAGCATCTGGCTCTGTCACTCAGCAGGAACAATCTTGGCTATTTGACAGATAACCAAAACTATTCACACTTCAGCGCCTCAATTGTATGTGCTAATGGCAGCATCAGCATTTAATCCTGTGCATTTTTTTCCATTGAAGGGAAGCACGATGGAATTGTGAAAGGCAGAGAGTACTTCCACTGCAAACCACAACACGGCATTTTCGTTCGTCCTGGGCGCCTCAGCAAAGCACCAGCTCCCGCGAGGAAATGGAGTAGCACTTCCCGGTCTCAGGCATCTTCCACCTCAGAGAAACGGAAGAGTTCTGTGCTTCAAGGCTCATCAGCCACTCCCAAGACAGGAGGAGATGTCCTCTGCCATTCAGGAGATGCAGCAGCTTCTGCTTTTTCTAGGAAACAGGAAAACAGGAAATCTTGGATTAACTAAACTGCAGTATTTTTGCACTTACTACACGCATCACTGTGTAGAAAACTTTATGGATTTTTGAAGCTATTGTACATTTTAACCTGTCCATACGGAATGTGTATTCTCTAGAGTCCTTGACTTAATTATCTAATTTTTTATAAATAATATATATATTATATATATATGAATGTGTATCTATAGTTTGTCTGCCAGTGAGCAGATACGGCTGCACACTAAAACACAGTTAAAGCTGATTGTAGATAACTGAGGTACTGGACTATTTGTTACGCAACAACTTGGGAGATATATTTTAAACAACAAAAGATATTTTATTGAGGAAAAAACAGGATGTAAATCCGTATTTGGTAAAAAAACCCAACCGCTGCGGTTTGCTGTTCTTAATTACCAAAGAAGTTGTTTTAGACTGACATATTTGCTGTTTATATCTTTCTATTGTAAATGTTTTAACTGGTAACTTGGTGCCATGTTTCTTTCAGTCACTGGGCACCGTGCAGCCTTCTGTGTTTAAGCACACTGAAATATCCAACTGCTTCATATGTTTTGTCTTCCTAGAGGCCTGCCACTGTGCTGACTTGGCATTGGAATGACTGAGGATGCCTGAAGCTATGAGTCTGGCATTTCACATGTTAGCAAAAGCCAGCTGGGCAGTTTGACTGCAGAAACAGTATTACTGCAAGGGTGTGAGAGGACAACGTTCTGGGATTTTTAGGGGGTTTTGGGTTCTTTGGGTGTGGGGTGGGGAGAAATGGGAAATAAAGAAGCAGTAAATGGATCATGACTGCAAACTTTGCACTTGTTACTTGCTGGTTTATTATCGAGATGAAAGAGAACCTGCTAAAGTAATTTTAATCCGTAAAGTTTATTTTAATAATGGGAATGATGGAGGGATTTATGTCTGGTGCTCATGAATTCCTAAGAAGGTTGTTCCACATGTAGATACTGTAGATGCCTGTACAAGTGTTCTGGATATTTGTAAAGCAACATGGTAAAAAATGAGTGAAGTGAATGGCCTGCTGTATCTTTTCTTTGTTCCTTAGCAAGTGAATGATTGAGATACCTGGGACCTTACTGAAAAGCTGCTGTTCTTTCTTTGATTGTTGTGTACAGTAAGCGGACTCTTGTCTTATACTATTTACTGTAAAGAACTGTAATTTATATACTGCCATACTGTATTTAATTGGTGCAGACCTATTGTGTGTTAGAATACAGACTGTTTATTTGGGATTTTAAAAAAAAATGTTTTGCTTGTGTTTGGTACAATTAGGCTTCATGTTCAAAGAGAGAGCTGTTTGTAGCTGGTGCTGCTCAGATGGACTTGGTAAAAATGCTGAAGGATAGTGTGGTTGGAGTGGAAGACTGGATGGCATGAACCCATCTTACCACTGAGCCTCAGAGGAGAATAGCAGCCCCTGTGGATATGCATTCCTCACCTTCTGCTTTCCTCGTCCCTTCCAGGAGAGGGAGCAGAGCTGGGGAACTCCTGCCGGAAAACAGAATCCTGTGGGTCAAGGGGAGATGGGACAAGTTCCCAGAGGACAGACAAGAGAGTATTGTTGCTAAATAAATGAAGGCCTCAGCTGCCTGCAGCACAGTTGGCAGCTGGGAAGGCAGTGTGCTGGAGGAGGTAGTGAAAGGAGAGGGCTGTGAAGTGCAGTGAACTCACCCTTGCCATGGCTTTTGTCTCTTCTAAGACAGGATTCTTACATGCTAATTGATTTTGATGAAATGTGAATCTTTGCAGAACAGTTAATGCTTCTGGGGTCCACCTAGAGTTGTTGTCGCTGCATTAATGACGCTGCTGCTGGAGGAAACTTCTGTAATAGAAAAAGATTTTATGCAGAATTATTTTTATCAGGCACAGATTATTGTGGAACACTGCCAGGTATCAACACCAAACACCCCCGTGTCTTGAAGTTAAGTTTAGATTTTAATATTTTTATAAACCTTTTGGGAAATCTACTTATGCATTAATATACTTACGCATTACTGGCATTAATATATTTGTCTAGTACCACTACAAACAATTTTGAAAATCAGTGTGGCCATTTTCTTATGGCACTCATTCTGTAGTTACACCAGGTTAGCATCAGCCAGCATCAGTTGGGCTCTTCATTGTTTCAGACTGCTGAGAATACAGAATGCATGACTGATTCCTTCCGAAACACTGGGATAATTGTGCTCTTGGAGTAGGCAACCTGTACATGCCACAGAGACCAAAGCAAGCCAACCATGTGTCCTTCTGTACCCATTTCACATAACCTTTGCCATTCTGAGTTCTGTTGTTATTAAAAGACCTCTACTTTAGCAAACCTTGCATGTTAACATGCCCTGCCCTGGGTTGATGTAAAGTTAGGAGGAGCACAGCTAAGGAGTGCAACAGTGTGATAGGAAAGTGAAAGCTCTTTGGTTGATGTGCTACTCAAAACTCTAGTACATAAACAGGACCTTTTTTTTCCCTGTTAGCAATGTTGAACTAGGCTTTTGCTGTCTCAGACTTTGGATTCAAAGTGGAAGAAAATGGTGGTGATAGTGCAACTGTGAATTGCTTTTTTTTTTTTCTTTTTAATATTAACTAGCAGCTAAAATACACTGCCTAACAAGCACAGTTTGTAGCAAGATCTCAGTTAAAAAAAAAACAGGCACTAATCATCATACTGAATAACATTTTGCAGAGCCAGTCTCTCATTCAACAATCCTGCCATCCTGTTTGTTTTCCCAGTCTGCACAGAAATAATGATTTTGACCATCAGGGTCGTTAGAATGCTGAGTTAAGATCACGCTGGCCTTCACCTTGTTTTCTGAGTTTATGATGTGCTGTTTTTACGAGCACGCATGCCTTTATTGGAGACACGGAGTGCTCGGGGAACAGCTGTCACAGCCCAGCAAGCACCGGCACAAGCGTTTAGTCAGCGCCACTCGCTGTGTCAACATTCCGCCACCGAAGGCTTCCTTCGAGTTTGCAGCTGGATGCAGAGTACGGAGTACTGGCACTCTGTACACACTAGCGAGTGCCACGGAGCAGTGTTTTGAGGGAAACTTCGGCTGCCAGCCCCTGGGAGCAGCCTGTGGGTGTTCCCTCAGGTGAGCTCGCTCAGGTAACTCGTCCTGTGCCAACAGGGCTGGGAGACAGGAGCCGCCCCCGGCGCTGGACAAGGCTGCTGGTGGGATTTGCCTTTCAGCCTTTCCCCGCTTTGGGTACAGGTTTTGGGGTCTTCTTCATGTGCTTAGCTGGGAATTTACGGAATCCAAAGGGACGGAGGAAAATGTGTCAAAATCTCTTGACTGAAAAGGACCGTAATGATTTAAGGGTGGGGAAGGGTGGAGAGGAGGCGGCTGGATGAGAACAGGCGCTGCCTTCTTGGTGCAGCAAAACATGCTAAAAACAGCTTTTCTCATTAAAAAAAAAAAAAAAAAAAAAAGAAAGAAAAATTGTGTGCTGTCCAAGTGCAGCGGAGTTTTCATCCATGAACGCGTAAACTGCGAACGCCCGAGGGTGGACCGCAGAGAGGGATGACGCTGGAAAGCCATCCAGCTTTCCTGACCTACTTGCGTTTCATTCCAGCTAATCCGTGCGCGCTCCGGCACGGCACAGGGACAGCGCAACGCCTGGAAGCGACCCGCGGATGCCTCCAGTGCATCCATCCCTCCACCCGCGCATCCACGCTGCCTTAACACCGCGGCCCCTTCCCCGCGGGAGGGCGGAGCGGTGCCGAGGCCCGGCCCTGCCGGCAGAGCGGGGCGGGACGTGCGGGGCCGCACGGCTCGGCCTCAGCCGCCGCCGGCCGGGGTGAGTGGCAGCGGGCGGGACGCGAACTCGCGACTCTTGGGCTTGCGTGAGGGCCGGACGGCCCCGCGGGCGGGCGGGCGGAACAAGACCTGAGGGCCCGGCGGGCGCCGCCTCCGCCACCTCCCCCTTACCGAGGCTCCGCCCGCCCGCGCTGTCTGTCCCCTTCGCCCTTCTGCGGTCCGGCAGATGCACGTAGGCTCGCAGCCCGTCGCGGCTCCGTCCCTTCATTTTCCCCACTCTTCTTAAAATGCCGGCGGGCAGTCGGGTCCTGGGAGCTGCCTCGGGTTAGCAGCGCCGTTCGGAAGCGTCGCGTAAGTTGAATGTCGGCCGAAAGCCCTGCTTTGGAGCAGGGCTGATCTCCTCCGTTCTGAACAAAAGCGGTGATCCCGGCCCGAGGGTCTCGGGTTGGGGATGATTCCGTGTTCTGCAGGTGCAGGAGGAAGCCGTGACGAACACTCGCCCCTGGTTCTTTAAGGAGAGCTCCTCACAGGAAACTGGCAGAAATACGCACCCTGCCTGGGCCGCTTATGTTTGATTTATTTCCCCCCAGGTGAAACACTTCCGACGGATCCTGATGTGTCTCTTTCAATTTACCGCTAGAAGGTTGGTTTCCCAAGCGCATTGTGGACTTAAGGCCTCGTCTTCAAAGAAACAGAAGTTTTGCTTGGAAATGGCCCGTCCCAGTTCAAGTAAGACTTGTATTTGCTTTAGCACCCCGGACAGGTTTTTAAGGTGGAGTTGAAGTGCTAGAAGATTTCGTGTGCTAGGTGAAATCCATGGCTTAATTCAAAATGCTTAAAACAGTGTGAAGTTGCTTTTTTTGTCCCCTAGGTAGTAAAATTACCTATGTCTGTGTTCTGTATAGTTCCAAAAACCCTTGCAGTCAGCATAGTTGCAACATGAATGCGTTTTTAATGTTTATAATTTATGCACATAAGTATGCAATGGTTAATTGCATTTCCCTTTCATAATCCTAATGAGTAATAAAATTAATTCCTCATTTCTTTGTACAAGAATGGGCCTCAAGCATTTATAACAGCTCAGGAGCTGGGTAACCCAGGAGCTCTGTTCAGGCCACCCATTGTAGCTTGTTTGGGGGTATTTTGGTTTCGCTTTTCAATGTGAGAATGTGCCTTAACTTGAAAACTGCACACAGGTACAACAGCAACCCCCCTAATGTCGGGTAGCTGAGGCAAACTTGCTTTTTCTGCTGCCTTGAGCATCAGCATTTGGCTGCTGTCAGAGATCTGGCTGGGAGGGCTTTTGGCCTGAGCTTTACACATTTGGGCTTGTGAGCTTAGGTTTGCAACAGCAGGTGGGACATCAGAATAGCAGCGTTCTCTGCCCCATCTGTGCTGTGGGTCTTGGGACCTCTCCAGTGGCTCTTTCTCCCTACAGGAACTTTCCTACCTTTGGGTGGGCTTCTTTTTTTTTTTTTTTTTTTTTGGTGGGGGGGAGGTTTGTTTTTTATTTGAAAGCCCACCTAGTAAATTGTGAGGATTAGGGTTGTGGTGAGCAGCTGAAAGTTTAGCTGGAGGCTGCTCATTCGTGGGATACTGTAGGAGTCCTTACTGAGGCCAGTGTTGTTTAACACCTCCATTAATGATCTGGACAATGGACCAGAGTGTATCCTTAGCAAGTTTCCACCTAATATGAAGCTGGGAGGAGTGATTGATACTCTAGAGGGTCCTGCCCCTGGGGAGAAATAGCCCCAGGCAGTAGGACAGGCTGGGGTGACCAGCTGGGCAGGAATGTCCCTGGGGATCCAGTGGACACCATGTTGGCCTTAAGCCAGTGATGAGCCCTTGTGGCAGTGAAGACTCCAGGGCATCTTCTCAATCCATAAAAACACCCCATGGTGTTTGTCTGCTGTGAGGGTGGTCAAACAATGGACTGAATTGTGCAGGAAGGTTATGGAGTCTATCCATGGAGATATCACAAGCCACCCCAAAGGACACTGTCCAGGCCAGTCTGCTCTGGCTGACCCTGCTTAAGCAGAGGGGGTTGAGCAAGACAATCTCCAGCGGTCCCTTCCACCTCAGCCATTTTGTGATTCTAACTTGTGTTGCTTTAAAATTAATATCTGATGTAAACTGCAAGAGATCTTTTTTTGTCTGTCTATAACCAACCTGTTCCTTTTTAATCTTGTCTTGACTCACATAAAAAGGCAAAGGAAATTTTCCATCTTTTTCCCAAACTACTTTACCATGCAGGGAAAAAGTTGTGGGAATAACACATTAAAAAATACAGTTGCAAACCTAGAAAACAGGAAAAATATATAAAAAGAAAATGTGTTTTCTCAATTTACCTTAATTTTGAAGTTGATACTTCATAAAAAAAAAAACACAACCAAACAAAACCAACAACAAAACAAATGTATTTTTTTCATCTCAGGATCTTATGTAATAATTAGGAAGCAAACTGTTCCTGGGTGGTGGTGCCAACAGTTGTTATTGGGGTAGCATCTAGTGTGGGGGTTTAATTAAAGGCTCTGCCTTTTCAGTATTGACTGTAATCACATTAGCACATGTTGCCCTGCTGAGCTTGCTCAGACACATATTTTGAGGATCTCCAGGAATTGCCCTTTAAATTCCAACATACAGAAACTGAGGAACCAGTTGGTGTTCTGAAATTAAAGTCATGGGAGGTGTGCATGGAAGTAATTTCTGGACATGTAAGTGTGGCCTCTTAGGTCAGAGTGTGAGCACCTGAGCAGCTCCTTGTTTTCCCTGCCCTGGCACAGACATGGCTGATTTCCGAGAGGTGTTTGCCAAAGCCAAGCACATCGCCATCATCACCGGAGCCGGGGTCAGTGCCGAGAGCGGCGTCCCCACCTTCAGAGGGGCTGGAGGCTTCTGGAGAAAGTGGCAAGCCCAGGTAGGTACTGGTGGCCTGCGCCTGCGCAGCCGTGCCTCTGTCTGTCACACAGCTGAGTGTGGAGGGTCAGGAACAGCTGGGGGAGGAGGGTGGAAGATCTCCCACAGCAGTGCAGCAGGGACAGAGTTCTCCCTACAGCTGCCTCTGCAGCTCTTCCCTGTGCCCTTGGGGATCTGCTTCTGTCCTTCTGTTTATCAGTTGCTTGAGAAAAACAACTTTTTTTCAGGCAGCTCTGGGTCTTTCTGCCATCCTTGTTTTCCTGCAGTTCAGCTGTTTGCTCATCTTTTGACACCCTCACTGTTTACTTACCATGTGGGACCTTTCCTGCTTTAAACTCTTAAGAGTTTAAAAACAAACCAAAATACCAAAGGAAGAACTGACAATAGAAACTGGTTGTTTTATTTTAATCTTGGTGTCTCATAACACCCTTTAAAAATGTATTTGGGCCTGTTTTATTTTGGGGCAGGTTAAGTCTTCCACAGGCTCTGTCTCTTACGCTGGAATGATCTTGCCAGTGCTGGGAGCCACGGGGCTGGGAGAGGAGGTGGGAGCAGACACTGGGAGTACAGCTAAAAGCACCAACAATGTGAATTCTACAAGGGCCTCATGAGTCTTATCCTGCTTTCTTTGTGGTTTTTAATTACAGCATTCCTGAAAGATCTGATGAAGTTGAAAAAACGTCAGAGAGATGAGTTTTTTAGATTTTTTGACTCTAAAGATGAGTTTTTTGCTTTCATTGACCATCAATTCAAATAAAGCATGTGTGTGTACAAATGCCTGGTCCTGCTGCATCAGAAACTTGAATTCAGTGTTTCTGTGTCAGCAGAATTGTGCACTGAGGCACTGGACTGAGCTGCACCTTGTTTTTGAGAAATATAAGGCAAAATTAAAGTTGCTGTGAAAAGCAGCTTCAATTTGACCTGCACGCAAAATACAAGACAGACTCTGGTTTTGCCAGTGGGTGTAATTTGGCTTGTGTTACACTTAAATTAAAACAGAAAAGAAATCCCTAGCAAAGGAAGTATATTCATGTGATGCTGAGTTTTATGGCTGCTGTGGAAGAGAGAGTTGTGGGTGCCAAAAAAAGGGTGTGCATTGGAATATCTCATCTTGCTTTGTGCTAAGCTCCCAATAGTTTGGTAGGGCAGCACAGAGTATGGTTGGAGTGTAGTGTGAGCCCACATACCACACTGTTGCTATGAGTTATTTCCTCTTTTGGTCTGACACTTTGACCAGACACCCTTATAAGGGCTGTGGAACAAAATTCTTATCAGCTGCATTTGGTTATAAATTATCTGCTTTTGATGACCCTGTGATGCAGGCAGCAGTATAAATGGCAGAGATCCAGCAAGCTTCATCTGAACATTCTTTTGTTGTAGGATGACCTGTTTTGTCTTTTGCAGGAGCTGGCTACTCCAGGGGCTTTTGCGCGAAACCCTTCCCGTGTGTGGGAATTCTACCACTACCGGCGGGAAGTGATGCTGAGCAAACATCCCAATCCAGCCCACATCGCCATCGCGGAGTGCGAGAAGCGTCTGAGCAAGCAAGGAAGGAGCGTTGTGGTCATCACTCAGAACATTGATGAGCTGCACAGGAAGGCAGGCACCAAGCACCTCTTAGAAATTCACGGTAAGAGTTGGCTCACAGGCCAGGAGACCGGGGTGGGGAGTGGGAAGAAGGGAAAGTGGGATAAGTACAGAGATAAAAGAATTTTGTCTTTAAAACTATAATAACTTGCATAAAGTTATTTACAATAACACCCTCTTCTCTTTTGGAAGTTGTTTCAGGTACTTCGTAGCCTCTCTTTATTCCTCTCCTTAGAATCACAGAATCTCATCTTTCTGTTTGTAATGGAATCTGACAGTACACAGGAACTGGTTCTGCCTTCTCGCTTGCACAGTTTTCCGCAGATCCACTTGAATTCTGTGGCTGTGACACCTGGCTGATTTCACTTAGAAAAGGGGAAAAGAATCCCCCCAGGATTCCACTGTGTGGTAGTAGTGGTGTCAGACTGCCACCAATAAAGGGTGTATTGGCAAGCCTGGCCTCACCAGCCCTGGTGCTTTTCCTCTGTCCTGTAACAAATGTTATGTTTTTATTAATGTTACATTCTGTCTTGTCCTCACTTGTGCAGTCCTTGGCTACAGAAGGACAAAGGGACTGGAAACAGTTGAGATTCCCTTACCTTTCTTTCCCTTTTCTTTCCGGTCCTTCCCCTCTATTCCCTGTAGTCAGTGGAATTCTTTACTCCCACAAAGTGCCAGGGGAGCACGAGGCAGGTGCAGCACCAGGGAGTCAGTGGGGCTTTGGGATCTGATGAAATTGTAGGTGTGGAGAGAAAGGAGGGTGTGGAAACACCATCCTTGGAGGTGACCCCACTCATTTCTCTACTCCTCAGGCCCTGCCACAGGGTGGAAGTCTCCCAGGACAAAGACCCGTCTTGGTCCTCCAGCATTCTCATGCTTTTTAACTCGAGTATCACTAAAGGTGTAAATGGGATTTACCACCACCACTTTTGTGCTTTGGACATAGGAAACCTGCATAAGCTGTTTTGCAGTTGCGGACCCAGTGATGCAGCCTTGCCAACAGTTTAATTTTGGTTACTTGTATTCCTTACAAAATGGATGCAGATCTTAGTTCTTGGCTATATTGCACATCTTGACAGCATGTTAGTAATGCTACAGAAGTTTTTGAGTTTTGCATGGAACAACATGGTGTTGACCAGCATATTCTGTTTTTTTAAGAAAATGTTTCTGATGTAAGAGGAAAAGCAATAAACAGAAATCATCTTCCTCAGTGATATTTTAAATTATTATTTTCCTGCAAAATATGTTATGGGACTGTGTATTACTGATGTCCTGAGGCAGACCAAGGTGACACAGTGGGACTGTCTTTGCTGTTGCATTCTGTAGTTACCCACAAGGTACAGCCTCTAAGGTCTGTAAATAGAGGCTGCCCTGGATAAGCACAACCACTTGCCTGCACAGCCACACCTCAGAGCCATCGCTTCATCCCTGATGTTTCCTCTTCGTGTGTTCCAGGTAGTTTATTTAAAACTCGGTGCACCAGCTGTGGAAACGTAGCTGCGAATTACAAGAGCCCGATCTGCCCCGCATTGGCTGGGAAGGGGTAATCCATTCTTTCTTCCACCATTAAAAAAGGAAGTGAGCAGGGGGATGGGCCAGGCATATACTCAAAGATTTTTTAGGGTTTTTTTTTTCCCTTTACATTTCACCAGACCTTTAGATAGTTACATAATAATTGTCGTGCCTTTGACAGTCTTGGTCAGCTTATTACAGTCGCTCAGCTCCAGGATAATTCTGGAAAAATTCCTGCCTGCCTTGTGTGTGGTATTTTAGGATTGTAGTAGGTGTTTGAAGTTGGCTGATGTTGCAAAGTTTTCTTGATGGGAGAGTGTGCTTTAGAGAATATAAAGATTTTTAGAGAATGCTATGTTTTTATTAATCTATAAAGTACATTTTGTACAGCTGGAAATGTATTTCCATTTTGTAACTACAGGGCTCCAGATCCTGACACACAAGATGCTGCAATTCCAGTTGAAGACCTTCCTCAGTACGTATGGACCGCTTTGTTTGAGCTATTACCTCTTCATGCTTTGTGCACCTCAAAGCTTCATGTTACTGTTCACATTGTTTTGGAAGGACATTCCACGGGATTCCACAGGAGACAAAGAACTCTACCCCAGGAAACTGAGTCTAAAGTTACAGGGGCATCAGACAAGGAGTGTGTAGAAGTTACCATGGTGCTAAAGGCATCGCATGTTTGTGTACTTGAGCACCAAGATGAAGCATGCCCAATTTCGTGGGGTTTGTAGGAAGTGAAATAGTAGGAGAATTGCAGCAAGAAAATGAGTCCTACAGCAGTAAATGCTTTGTTACTTTGCAGGTGCCACCCACTGTTAGGCTGAGGTCCCTCACAGGCACAGAATGTTGCTTTTTTACACTGCCTGAAGCTTTGCCTTAGCTAGTAGCAGGTGGAAAAAGCCACTGCATTTTTTATCTGATTCCTAAGGAAAGAGAGGCTAACACAAGGCTTCTGTCTTTTGGTTCATTTTCTCCTTAAAACCCTGTTAGCTGGTTTGTTAAAGCTGATGGAGGCAGAGTTTTAACTTTAATGCATTTCAGGAGCTGAGTAAGGGGAAGGCACAATTAAGTATCTGTGCTGAACAACTGTTCAGCAACCCCTTCCATGGGATCATGCAGCACATGTGTACTTCCAGCATGTGTGTACCATGGAATGAGCTGCCTTCTGTCCAGCAGCACATGGTAGAGGAGGGTGTGGGGAGGGCTGTGAAGGAGGAGAGAGAATGATGGCAGATAAGACCTGCCCAAGTGAGAATGAGAATTGCTTTGCCCTTCCGCAGCATAAAGCACCCCGTCAGCAGCGTGATGCTGTCCTGTTGTGGTGTTTGAACAGGTGTGAGGAGGACGGCTGCAAGGGGCTCCTGCGGCCCCACGTCGTGTGGTTTGGCGAAGCCCTGGATCCCGGCGTGCTCACGGCAGTGGAGAAGGAGCTGGATATCTGTGACCTCTGCTTGGTCGTGAGTGGTGCTTTCCTTTACCTGTCCTCTGAACCAGCAGGGAGGCCATGCTAAGGATGTGGCACCTCCTGGCTGAAGCAGATGCATCTGTGCTTCCCTGAGGGACCTAAAAGCCCCAGAGGGACTCTCTAGTGTCCAGTGTGAAACATTAAAAGACCTTGCAGGTTAAAAATGTACACACATTACTCTGAAGTCAACAGGCACACAGAGGTTAGAGATGAGACAATGTTGTTTGGCTGTTGAATTTCACTCCCCCTCTATTCTGCTCTGGTGAGACCCCATCTGGAATCCTGTGTACAGTTCTGGTGCCCCCAGCATAAGGACATAGAACTGTTGAAGCAAGTCCAGAGGAGAGCCATGAAGTTGATAAGGGTACTGGGAGCACCTTCCCTATGAAGACAGGCTGAGAGAGTGGGGATGTTCAGCCTGGAGAAGGGAAGGCTCTTGGGAGACCTTAGAGCAGCCTTTCAGTACCTAATGAGGCCTGCAAGGAAGCCAGAGAGGGACTCCTCATCAGGAACAAGGGGTGATGGCTTTTAACTTAAAGAGAGTGTGTTTAGATTACATATAGGAAGAAATTCTTTACTATGGATGCCCCATCCCTGGAAGCGTTCAAGGCCAGGTTGGATCGGACTCTGAGCAACTTGGTCTAGTGAAAGGTGTCCCTGCCCATGGCAGAGGGGTTGGAGCAAGACGATCTTCAAGGTCTCCCAATCCAAACCATTCTATGGTTCTAATTTCTCAAACAGTGAAAAATACAATTATTTTGATGCACAGTTTAAAAAGAAAGTAAGTTATAATGTGCTGCTTTTTTGCAAGGTGGTTTATATGCCACTTAGGTTCCAGATCCCTAATCAAAACACTTGCTTAGACTGTTGTCTTCCATTTACAGAATGATCTCAAGTAACAGAAGGAACATTTTGTTGGGTTTTTATTTTTCCTCAAGATGAAGTGTACCATTTTGTTTCTTGGATGTTTTTTCCATCTCCAGTTACAAACGGGTTTCTTTGAGCTGCATCAGAGGAACAATTCCTGATTGTTACACTCAGTTAAATAGCTACATCTGCAGTGGCACTAGTCACAGATACCGATTCGGTTTACTTTCTGTAGGGATTTCCCAGGATTCAGTGCACATGTAGTGTTGTGAAAAGGGCTCTCACCTCGGGGTTGGGTTGGTTTGGTCTGTTTGAGTGCTGTCCTGCTACCCTGGTGACTCCTGTCCCGCTGCCCGCAGGTCGGGACCTCGTCCGTGGTGTATCCTGCGGCCATGTTCGCCCCGCAGGTCTCGGCCAGAGGGGTCCCAGTCGCGGAATTCAACATGGAAACCACTCCAGCCACCAACAGGTTCAGGTAACGCTGCTCAGGCAAACAGCCTTCAGTCCCCTCCACCCTGTCCTTTGCATCCAGCTGCTGAAACGCTGGGTTTAGACAAATACGGGCTAGTTTCCCCCCCAGCGCTTACGAAATACTAAGTTTCTGTTAGTAAGTAAAAAAAAAAGGATTCTTCTTCCATGGTGGAATTTTCACTGAAGACACAAACCGTATTGTTTAAAGGGTGAGGCTGGAGACTGTCCCTACGCCCTACAAGGCCTAAGCCCCTCTCTCCTCCTCTTCCCTCCCTCCCTCCCTCCCTCCCAGACTCGCCAGGTAAAGCAGCGATCAGAGGGATGCTCCGGTGGCTGCCAGCGCCCTAAACCTGCCGCTTCCTTCCAGGTTCCACTTCCCGGGCCCCTGCGGGACCACGCTGCCGCAGGCGCTGGCGCGACACGAGACGGAGATCATCTCCTGAGCCCCGGGATCACCTTCGGAGCGCCGGGAGCGGCCCCGGCGGGGCCCAGCGCGGGGCGGGCGGGCCGGAGGCGGCGGCGGGACTCGTCCCCGCGGCAATAAAGGGGCGGCGGCGGGGTCCTCCTCCGGTGTCCTGTGTCTGTGCGCGCATCCCGCGGGGCGGGGCGGGCCGGGCGGGTGTCCCTGCGCTCGGCATTCCCCGGCGGAAGGCGGGAGCGCTTCCGGGGCGGGCGGCGCCGCGGCCGCGAACATGGTGCGTCGGCAGAAGGCGAAGGCGGCGGCCGGGGGCAAGCGCAGGGCTCCCGCCGCGCTCCCCAGCCCGGCCTCCTCGTCGGAGGACGAGGCGGACGAGGCTCCGGAGGAGGTGCCCTTCGGCGTGGCGAGGGAGGCGGCCGAGGCCGAGCGGAAGCTCGCGGGGGAGGCGGCCCGGAGGTGCGGACACGCCGGGGCCTCCCGCTCCCGAACGGCGGCTCTCACACCAGCGGTTTCCTCCCCTTACCCCTTCGCTTAGTCCCGCTCTTCTCCCCTTTCACCGCTCTTACCTCCCCCTTATCCCCTCGCATATCTCTCTTTAAACCCCCCCTCTTACCCTCTTAGCCCCCTTTTTACCCCCGTTCACGCTTCTTGCCCCGTCTTATTCCCTCCTTTATCCCTGCTTATTTCCCCTTGATGTCTCCTTTCCCCATCTTACCTCCCTTCTTACCCCGCCACCCCTCTTACGCCTCCCTGGCATCTTCTCTCTCTTTATCCCGCCCTTATCCTCCTTCACCCCTCTGAACCCCTTTCACTTTTCCTATCCCTTCTCCCTTATCCCTCTACTTTGCCCTCCTCACCACCTTCTTTGGCCTTCCAAGCCCCTCCAAGACCTCGTTCACCTCCTTTATTCCCTCCCGTAATCCCCCTTCTCGCCACATGGAATACTGACAGTGGCTCCCACCTCCCCGCAGGCACCGGGAGCTGCTGAAGGAGAAGCGGCGGCGGCACCAGGAGCTGTTCGCAGAGCAGAAGGTACCGCGCTACCCCGGCCGGGCTCCTGCGGGCCCTGCGTGTGCGTGCCGGCGGTGCCCGTGCCCGCCTGACTCCCCTCTCCCCCACAGAAGCGCAGGCTGCTGCCCGAGGCCGTGCTGCAGGAGCTGCAGGAGCTGCAGGATGTGTCCGCACGGTGAGGGGGCCTGGGGAGGCGGCGGTGGGTGTTGGGATCCCTGTTTCCTTATCTACCACCCCTGGGGCAGCCTCTTCTGGTCCTGGCTTGGGAGGCCGGACTGGAAATGGGGGTTCTGTGGCTTTGGGTAAACGAAGGGAGCATGAATTGAAGAATAACTGTTGCCTTCCCTTTGCTCTGCAGGCCCGCTGAGCAGGCTGTGGCAGATGACCCAGGTACGCTACAGCTTGCTTTGCTAATGAGGTGCACATCTGGTACTTCAGGAGTTCATTCTTGTGCCAGAGCTCCAATGGGGAGCTCTGGTGAAGAGACCTTATCCAAGTCTTAAACATGAACACAGTGGACAGAGTGCCTTTTCCCCAGGAAAAGAAATACCTGAGGAAAAAATTCAATCTAATTCTTAATTTTTACAGAAATCACTTGCTGTGCAGTGATTTCAGTTAAATAGCCTGACATGTTTAAGAGAATCATGGGCAGGTGTTAAAGCAGAAAAAGCAAGGACTACCAGAGGTGAATTAATATTTAGCCTGTGTTTAAGTTACAAAGGCTATTCCTGGGTAGAGTTGTTAAATTGCCGCAAACTTTATATATCAAACTGCAGTTTAATAGTATCTGTAGAAAATTAACTTTTTTCAAACTCAGAATTATAAAATCAAGAACCTAGTGTTTATGCGCGCATTCATCTGTATTTTGTAGGACTTCACAAAATTATTTAAACAGTTCTCTCATCCAAACCTCACATACTGCTGTATGCTGCAATTGCTACTTTTTCTTGCTTTTATTTAAACGAGATCTGACATAACAAAGACTTGAGCTGAGACTTAAGCAAGACTAAAGCTAGAGCTGGATTTCCCTGTATGGGTTACCTGTAGCTGTTGTGTTGCACTGAATTTTTGTCCCGTGATGAGTCCCACTTAATTGATGCCAAGGAGGAGGAGGAAAGCTGAATAGCAGTACTTCGGGCTCCCCTGAGCATATATGTCTTCCCCTCCCTCTTAAAGCTGTTCTTCCTAGTCAGTGCTTCTGGAAAATGCTGCTTGTTTTAAATCCTGTTTCTGGAACCTGTGACCGGTTTTGATTTGTAACGTTTTTGGGAAATTTCATTTGCGAGTTACTCTAGGTGAAGAACTTGACGCTGGGGCTGTACAGCTGGAACAAGGCCAAGCTGAAGCGCAGGAGAAGAAAGGCAAGAGGAGAAAGGGTGCCAGGTAAGAGGAGGAGATGGCTTTGCCTGGTGTGGGAAGGGGCATCACAGCAGCTGTTCTGTCACTTCATGGCTGTACCCTCTTCTGCAATTTATGTTCCCTTGTCCTTTGATTGAAAGCATATTTATGTGCTAAAAGCACCTTTAATAGCTTCTAGTTTAGCATATATGTGTGTATATATATAATTTTAATGTATTACAGGTACTTAACTGCTATGAGATAGCTGGGCAGTCATAAGCACAGCAGTACACATTGTGTTGTGTGCTGCTACAGGTGGGGTGGTTGAGCACCAAATTCCTGCATTTTAAGCTGTTTTTCTCTCTCCTCTTTATTTCCTTGTCACTGATGGCTCTAGACAGTAACTGCCCTAGGTCCTGGTAGGATGAGCTCAGGATGGCCAGGAAAACTACTCAGGGTACACAAATGCATATGACAACAGCTTTAGAGTATTGGTCCAGCTTTTTATTTTTTAATACTGCCACAAAGCTCATCTGGGTATCAGAAACCATCACTGGCTGCTGCAGCAAAGCTTGACAGCAGCGTCTGTTGTTCTGGATCCTGTAACCACAGTGCAGGGATTTACATCTCTCTCTGACTAGGACAAAAGGGAACTACGTGGCTGTGTGCTTGAAAGACCACAGTGTAACAGGCCTGCACCAACAACTCGCCAAAGACTTCCTAAATGCTCAGCTCTATGGGCCACACACCAACCGGGTACAGGGTAAGCACTGCTGCTTGGCTGGGTCTGGATCGAGCCTTGTCTGCTTTCAGCTTGGTGATTAACACTTGTCTCTGTTTCAGCAAGTGAATTTTTTTCCTTTGCAAACAAGAGAGACCCAGTCAAAAAAGCTGCAGTTCAGTTTGTGGACAAGTCTTGGGGTGAGTACAGAAGGTCATAGTAGGTACCATTTTCTGCATATGTGGCTAAAAGTACACTTGAATAAAATCAGGGTTTCTGTGCTAGAGCATCCTGGCTTGTGATTCTCTTAACTCCAAGCACCTGGAGAGTAAGGAAGGGGCAGCAGGGCACTGCAGCCTCAGTGGGTGTCATGAGCACACCCCTGGGGATGGTGTATGAGACCCAAGTTGAAAAAAAATTACTTAATTTTTGGTATGTTAAGAGACAGCTCGTGTGCTAGAACCAGGGCTGCTCAGTGAAATAAATACTTCAGTAGGTGTTGTTTCAGCCTCCAGTCTGAGCTGTTGGAAGGCATTTCAGATGATAAAGAGGGATAGCAAGATCCCAGGACATCCGTGTGGTGAGCACAGGGAAGTAACACCCATTTCTCCTCATTTCCATAATGGATGGGGACAGGCTCACAGCCACACAATCTGTAAGGCTCATGAACACCAGAGGAAAAAGTTACTGATCCTTAGCAAGCAGGGCCTGCTTTCCATCTGTGCTCCATCACTGAAAGCAACATTGTACCCCCCCCATCCTCCGAAGGAGCCTGGTGCACAGTGGGGTACTCCTGGCCAGTGGAATGCACCCGAGGCATATAAAACACGTTAGAAAGTTTATGAGTGTTTGATGTGGTTCTGTTCTGAAATGCTGCAGCAGCCAAGGGATTGGCTACTCCAGGGCATGGGCAAAGAAAAATGGTAACTAACAGCTATTTGTTTGTTTGTTTTTTTAAGGGCAAGATAAAAAGGAAAAAGCAGCAAGGTTTAAGAAACGTTGGCTGGCAACACAGGTTAAAAATGGAGTCTGAAGACAGCTTTTTCAGAAGATGCTGCTAAGGACTTTTAGTGACAGTTGATCTCAACACAACACAGGTGTTTTCTGCCCCCTTCATCATCACTTTGCTTTCAGCTCTAGCCAGCAGAAGGCTCCAAGCTGTGCCAGATCAGACTTCCCTGTTCTCTCCCCCTGGCAGAAGTTCTTGGGGAAGCTACAGAGCAGCCAGGCCAGTGTTGTGGAACACCAGGTGCTAGGGCTGGGCTTGCTGAGCTGCCTCCATGAGGCAATGCCTTTGCAGAGAATAAAGATGAGCAATGTTCTACCTACTGTTGTGGATGCTGCATTCCTTACAGCAGGCAGTTATTCCTGCCGCTTCAGTGACTCGTGTCCCTAAGGAAAGGCTGTACCCTAACAGCAGAATCATTAAATAAGCTCCCACAGCAGGACACTTCTCTCCAGCCTGATGCTTACTTTCCAGCTGTAAGGGATGGGATTTTCCCCATCTGCAGGGAGTCCTGAGCTAGCTTCCTGCTAGAGTCACTCACTGTGTGGCAAGAACAGGGCAAAGCCTTTCACTTGGCACCAGCCCAGCTCCCATGGGGAAGTGGCAGCCCTGGCTCCAGGATGAGCCACTCCCCTCGTGCGTCTCCACAAGAACCGCTGGAGCTCGAACAAGACAACGTAGCATACACGTCCCTGCTACCGTGGACGTAGGTGTAAGTTTTTAATGGCTGGTTAATTATGATATCACTACATTTTATTGCAATATAGTACTATTTAAGCACTTTTAAAAATGCAAGGTGTACAAAGATTAAATTAAGACTGTAAATTGACTAAATATTTGGTTTTTATATAAATAGGTCATAACCACACTGTGTTGACATGTAATACTGTTATAATACAACAGTTAAACTGGTGAGCCTACACAACAGAAGCTGTCTGTAGTTAAACAAGGAAACAAAGTTGAAAAGACCATGTTAAAACAAAAAACTACTAAGATCAACAGGTTGGGATTGTAAGTAGCAACAAACATATTCACTCAGCTCCTGAGTAATTCAAGTTTTACAGTACACATTAAAAAATATCATTTCTTCCCATCAACACTATATATCCAAACCATTTGCATTTTGCAAATTACACTGATTGAACTATGTAACAATGGGGGTGGAGGTTGGCAAGTCATCCTGCTTGACGTTTACATCACCCACATGCTAATACATCCATGTTTTCTATTCTTCCGTCCCACCACAAGGTAGCAGGATTTTTGGTTTGTTTTGGACAATCGTTCAAAGGATTGGTACTTGTCAATTTGGATGTCTGACGTTACCAGTGATATTTTCAACTCTTAGTTGTCTAAGAGGTTTAAAGATGGAAATCTTCTCCTAACACTAAGTTAGAAATCATTTGCATCATGCTGTAAACTAGGAAGCAACATAAAGCGACAGACTTGTCCTTAGTACATAATTAAAATTCCAAATTCCAGTCAGCAGAGCTGGTCTGCTTTCCATGTTGAATATGCCACAACACCTTTCAGACCTTCAAAATGCATAGCTAGTGTAGGTAGTCTTCCACTGTGGCGAATGCACAGGATCCAATTCCTGACCGGGCCATCAATCCTAGACACTGTGACGCCTGTCCCATGGCAAGGGCAAGTGGGGGTTGCTTTGGCAGATTGTGAGTCTCTGAAAAAGAATCACAGTGGCAGTTAAAATACCTGAATCATTTCACAGTAATACAATGAAAACTTGACATTTAAACTACTTTAAATCATTTGAAAAGTTTCCTCTTAGAGCAAGACAAAGCAGGAGTAACAAAGTGACCGTGCACAGTACCATTATTGAACAGGCCCATTTTTGTTCTGAACTACAACAGCAGACAAGTACCTGTTACTTTACATACCCTCCAAAAGTATCCCTCTCGTCCCAGAAGTGTACCCTACACTACTAGCCCTATGGTGGAGCAGCAGGGCCACCTGTGTGGGACAAGAGGGAGGCACCCTGAGCTTCCTGGGCGGGCCACACTTACCTAGTATTGCACTATTCAGCACAGAGCACACTGGTTCTCTTTGTATGGGGTCGAGCTGATTTCCAACAGGGCTGCTCCAGGGATCGGAATATGCAAGTAAACTGAATGCATCCTGTGGGAAGATGATTTTATTACAGCAACATGCTACTAGTGAAAAGATGGGCTATTTTGTTCAACTATTTTGATTCAAAATCACAAAGGTGACTGTCAGTGTCAACACAAAAAGACAGAAAGAAATTGTGACAGGACTGTTTCCATTTAGTGTTTTTTCCCAAGAGCAAGGCAAAAGGTAGCATTATTTTACTAAGTGATGGAGTAAGAGAAAACAGACTGAAGACTGCATGCAGTCTTTGGCAGGAGAATTCCAGAGCAGTCTCAAATCAAGGCAAACTAATTAACATGCAGAGTACTAATGACACAGCACATTTTGGGCACCTCTACCCTTGCAGTTCATTTATCATTAGAGACAAAACCAGAGTTTGATTCAAGAGGCCAAGTTACGTGGTCACAAGTGAGAGGAAGTGCTAGATTAATTTCCGTGTTTAACTGTGTAACAGCACAAAATTATCTTCCCTGTGCACATGCTACACCACAGCTGACCAGAACACCTGCTCTGAGACAAGTGAAAAATGGCAGAAGTTAAAGCACAACAGTATTCCATCAGCACACCATGCTGTGGGCAGTTCCTGCTGGGCAGCACCTTTACAAGAAGATTAAACATACCTTGAGCATTTTCTTATTCACTGTGTTTTTGCCACATTCTCTTCTTAGCTGCTCGCTCATTGCTTGCAATTCTCTTCCAAAATGGATCATCCTTTCAATGGCTGCTTGGCTGCCACCACATAGCTGGCGTCTTAACTGACTTGAATCTACTTCTAAAGAAATGATATCGTCATCATCACCACTGACAGAGCCGAGGGTAACAGCCTATGGATCTACAGACTCTGCACTGGTTTCATTCAACCACAGCTTGCCTGCCCAGAGGGACAGCAGGTCAGCCAGAGACCCTGGCCCCACGTGCTCCTGTACCACACACACTGCAGAACTGCTCCTTACAAACATTTAAGAGACCTGGTTAACTATCAGCAGAGACTGTCACAGCACGTGCTCTTTATTTGCAAGGGGTAATTTTAAACTAACTAGAAGATAAACCAGATTTTACCCTAAAATTTTAAAGTTAAAAAAAACAACAATGAAAGTCCACACAGTTCCAACTTTCTTAATTATTTGGCATTGCATTTCTAAAGATAAACCAAATTGGGAACTAACAGAGGGTAAGAAAATGCCAACCTTCCTCAACAGCCATGATGGATTCTGCTACAAGACAACCATTTAGACTGTTCATACCCCTGACAGAACACATTATCTTAGTCATTTGGCTATTTCAGGCTTGTTTTGTAATCAAGCAGGACACTACAACTGATTTCTTTACTGTTTCCTACAATATTCCCCAATACTAGTGATTTTAAAACATATTGATGCAGCTTATGAATAGTAAACCAACACTTAGCTTCTTTGAAAAAGAAGCTTCTTAAAAATTTACATCTAAAGCACCACATTTATAAAAAAGGCATTTATCCATTCCTTGTCTTTTTTCATCAATGGAATCAAGTTTTAAAATGAGCATTTTGACAGACTCTTCAATTACAAATCCACTCGTCTTTCCCACTTTAACACTGCTATTTAGTGATGTAATTTGACTACTATTCCAAAAAAGGATTTTTAACTGGCCACTTTTTTTTTCCTTAGATCTATCACCTCTGGAAAATACCTGCCTACTAAACCTTACATACACAGCACTAAGAAGAATATATAAATATTTTAAAAAATGAAAAACCACCAGACTCAAACTGGGTGGGGAGTGTGTGTGTGGGGAGGTGTTAACAGTGTAGGTGAAGGACCCACAAGTCATCAAGTAGTGGTGTTTGTCCCTAGCTCAGCCTCATCTAAGACACGACTTTCCAAAGGCAGGGGACAACTACATTACAAAAAACACAACTCACAACTACATTACAAAAAACACAACTCCCTGCCCTGTGCAGCTGATGCATGCCTGTCACAGCAAGTCTCTGCAGAAGAGGCTGCAGGAGAGCGAAGGACCTGTTTTGCGTTTTCTGTCACAGAAATAAGGTCGTTATTATCCATTTTCAAAGTCTAATGCAGGGAAAATGGTCTGGCAGCTTGCATTCCTCCTTGCAGGGCTGTAACAGAGTGACATCTGCTGTTCCACAGTTACCTGCATTTCCCAGCAAAGCTGCAGGATTCAGCAGCAGCAGCACATGCCCCGGAACTGGGAAGTGCTCACAGACCTCTGCACGCACTGCTGCATTCTGAAGGTCTCACATTTCACTTAAACTACACTTTAACTGACATCAGCTTAAATCAATTGTTTGAGTACCAATTCTGCAGCTGCACAAAGGGCAAGCAGAGGGGACTTAAAATACTCATTTGCTACCAACATCAACAGGCATGACAGAGTATAAAGCATATTATGTAAAACAAACTTAATTTTTAGCTCCTAACTATATAAATTGGTATTTTTTGGTGGAAAACATGGGGAAAAAAGTTAATTTTTCATTTTTTACATTTCCCAAATAAAGCTTTTGAGCATTAAATAACAGCATTTTACATTTCAATATGAAAGATTTAGAATTCCTACGCTTACTGTGGAGCACAAAGATGCCATGAGAACCATGAATGGGAAGAGGGAGAAGCAATTTCCCAACTCAAACACAGGGTGCTACACAACCAGGTGCTTCTTCTCAAAGGTACTTCCTTAGAAATGAATGCTAGTTTCAGTAGCCATGAGTTACCCATTTCCCCTGTTCTCACACTGATACTGGACTGCCTGAATCAGTGGTTTTAAAATTTACATCTAGTAATAGCAAAACAAACAAAAAATTCAGATTTGAGCTAGTAACCCTAATTTTCAAGTTGGGAAGCATTGCAAGTAAAAACATAACCTTGTTGCCATCACTTAATAAAAATGTAAGAAATATCACTGCAGACCCATTTCTGTGTCACATTCTTCCATTTCGTGATCATGTTTAGAACTACCATTTAGGAAGCCATTGGATGAAGTCTCAGCAACCCCATTGGAGTAGTGATCTGTTTCCATGTCTACATCATTGCTGAAAAGAGAGTAATAAATATCAGTTTTACTCATATTTAAATACTTAGGTTATCTTTACAGCTTCATCACAGAACTTCTTCATCTTAGCTACTGAAAAGCTGCTGTTAAATATTACCAAGCTAGACCACAGTTTCTTTGATAGCAGCTGGTGATACCAGAGCACCGTGTGAAGTTTTAAGGCTGTCTCAACATTAGTTTTCAGTAAAATACTATTTCCAGATGCTGAAAAATTAAACATGTCCTCCATTACTCAGGACTATAGCACTTTCTAAGTACACACCAAAAAGTTCTTACCTTATTTATTTAACTGTATGTACACACAGCTGAAGAAAATACATTGAGAAAATATACTACTCCCACTTTTTAATACAGTTAATATTTATACATAAAAAAAATAGTTAAGTCAATATACATCCTACTTTGAAAATACCATAATCAGGTAACTAATTATTTTGAAAAAAATGTGTTTTCCTCTTATTTACTCTGTGGAATGACAGAGGAAAAACAAAAAAAAGAAAGCCCCAAAGCAAATGTTGAGTAAAGCAGAACACTGAAGAGACATTCAGTGGCAAATGCAGAGCATTCATCTCCTCACCATTCAACTCCATTGCTTCCAGCAGCTCACAGAAGTGCTTTTAGAAAATGCCAGTGTGGCTTTGGGGACTGAGCTTTGCTGACAGTTGCATCCTGGCCTGTTCTATTCCATCATAGAGAACAGCAACCTAAAACCTCTGTCAAGACCAAATAGATTCAATTTGGAAGTTTAATATATTGCTTCTAAGCAACCAAAAAATACTCAGCTTCCTTTGGGGAAGGAAACCAAAAGGCTTCTCTGACTGGGCAAGAACACAGCCAAGGAACTGTCTTCCTCTGTGAAAAATCTCCAAGTTGCCTGGACGCTGCCAGGCCTTTTGGCAGAGGCAACTGCTGATGCAGACAGAAATTGTGGAAAGTTAAAAAGTAAATTGTTACTCTTATCTTTTTACCCATTATCACTATTCAACTAAAATACATTTGGTTATCACCACCAAATCATCACATCCTTGTGTGGTAGGTTTGGGAATCCATTTTGGGCAACGCAGCTGAGTGCTATTGCATTTCACATCAGATTAGGTTCTGCTGCATCCATACAAACCAGAGCTTAATATGTACCGGTTATGAATAACAGTATTAACCCTGGTTAACAGATTTATTTTCATTCTCTGAACTGAAAGCGTTTACACTCATGACAGTGAGTGGAGGTAGGCAAACAATCCTGGTGTATACAGTGAAAGGGAATTCACACTTCATATGAATCTCAACTGTGCTTACTTTGCAGATACTGCCACAAATGGACAGTATCTGGAGAACTTTTCATTACCTGTGTGCAACACACTTAAATCAGTGTCAGTGGCTTCAATTAAAATCCCAAGTGCCAAAGAGCTAATTAACCTTCACTATGCAACTTCAAAATTGACCATAGCTATAGGCAAAGTAATTTATTTTTGTCCACTACATTTCTTTAACCCAACAGGAGAAAAAGGTCTATTGATCTTGAACTGCCAAAACAACCAGACATCATAAGCTGTTGGCTCCTTACACCATGTTTCAACTGTACTTGGGGGGAAAAAAAAAATATCAAATCCCACTGGAAACTTTTCCTGCCATGCAAACACAGAGAAGACAAGCCTTAATGTGATTTAGAAGCATCTAAAGTTTATTTACCTGGAATAGCTGTTAACCTGCTGTGATCTGGATACATTTATGTTGTTGAGCTCTGGTACATTCAAGCTGGTGGTCGTGTGTTTACTGTGGCAGTAAGACTGATGCGCTTTATTTGATATTACTCCATTACTGCAACTACTTTCAAACCCTGCAAGAAAGTTTTAGTAACTGTTGTCATTAAGCGGTACTTACAGGTAAATTTGTAGAAAAAAATTAAATAAGTGTAGCATTTACTGACCAGGAACAAATATGCTAAATTTGCCACACAAACTCAAGTACGACACACCTTCACGTTTCAGGTATTTGAACCTTTAAGGCTTCTAAAGTGCAGAAGTTAAGCATTATTTAACAAGTACCAACACAGACACAAAAAGGTTTTTCCAGTTGTATTAATATACTGGTAAAACAGAAAACTGTATTAATATGGAAGAGTTTTTTAGAAAATCTTTTCTAGGCCACTGTAATCATTATGAATAGAAACAAATATTATTAATTCCTGATCACATAATTCTTTTGATAAATGTGCAGTAGAATTCAATGCTGAATACTTTGCACGTTGCTATACTTACACCCAACCTCCCTCCTTTATCATGTAATTATTTTAATTGTTAATATTGTGCTTTGCTAAATACAATTACATCAGGCTGTGAAATTATGATGCCTAGCTAAAATCTCTTCTGACTCTTTTAAAATATAACAGGAAAACTACCATTTGAGGCAAACATGTAATTGCCAGTTCCATCAAACCAAGAGCTCCCTAGTATGTTCTAAAATAGAAACAGGTCACAGGAAGGGCTTATTATAAAGAAAACAGCTGCTGCCATTTACAAAGTCCCAAACATCAATTCTAATAATACATTCATCAACCTGCCTCTATTTTCAAAATTACAAAAGTTACAGATACTTTCCACAATCCATCCCAATAACCACCTGAAGAACAACCAGAAAGTTTGAGTGGCTCTCCACTGACACACATGATGGCACTCTCTTGATGCAGAGGGAAAAAAAGCAAAGCTGCTGCCCTTACTCTGATGGCCAGGCTACACTGGCTTTCCACTCTATCCCAGAGAGATAAAAAAAAAAAAAATAATGTGTCCCCAGTCAGCTCCAGTTTGGATCTGGAAATGAAAAAGTGAAAGCTGATGGTCTCTGCCGCCTTAAGAGTCAATCTTCAAGGATGCCCGTTCAGGTACCATTTGAACATGCTTGGCTTCCTCTCAGCAGGGGTGCTTTGGAAGGCAGGGGGATCTCCCCATAAGCTTGGGGCAGCTTTGAACATTCATGGCTTCCCACTAAAGATTTCCCATTACTTACATGCTCTAAGAAATGTTTCAGCTGTGCAGACTGAAATGTGGCTGCCAGCAGGACGTCTTTTACTCAATCATACCACCCAGCTTCTGGTGTTTCCTGCTCAACCACAGCTATTCTGACTTCTCCATCAACACCAAAGGAAATGGATCATATACGCCACTTACTGGATTTAAACCACCTTGCCCAAGCCATAAATTATCATCAAAAGGACAACAGAAATTTATGTCAGAACTTCCTATCTTCCAGAGGGAAGCACTTCTTAGAAATTGGTGGCAACCTACTTTGCAAGAAGAAAAGCCAAGAGCACATGCAAAAATCATGCAATGAAACTTCTGGTTTTCTTAGTGACTGGAAATCATGTATTTTAATCATTAAAATTTTACTGTTACACACAGCATTCAGCATGAAATGTTAAGTTAAAAAAAAAAAAAAAAAAAAATCCATGTGGTGTGATATGTCCAAATCTGTGTGATCTACCCTCCACATGAACTTACCAGTGAAGTGTGTGCTGCTCCCTTTGCCTGTTGCCAAATTATGAATATTCATTCCATGGCTGGGACTCATGCTAGGACTACTGAATGACCGTGGGCTAACAGGATAACTGTCTTGAGATTTTGGACTGTGGCCTCCCAAACACCGCACTTCACTGTCTGTACCATTCACCATCTCTATGAACTGGCGCACCCTAAACAAAAGGCAAAAAGTTAAGCTAATAAAACCATTTACACATTTCAAATTACCAACGACAGCAATGATTTCATTTTAGCATTAAATATAGAACAAGTCTGACTCAACAAAATGCTGGATTATCAGTAACCCAATCATCAATAAGCTCTGGAGCATTCCACCAGAAATACACAATTACAAATTTGTGAGGGAGCAGAACAGGAATATTATCCTTGGAGGACAGCCTTTGTCACTAAGTCCTCAAAGTTTAGAGATTTAAACTGTATTTTCTTGTTCTAACTGTTTTCTTTTATTGGCAGGGGCAAGGTTATTTCTTGAGAAAGCTATGTCATTATGTTGTCATGTCTGTCATTTCTCTCAAAGTAAATGAGAACAGAGTTCGACTGTCTGGAACATTAAGCATTAAAGGATAACTTTTAACATTAAATACCTGCACTAGAAAACAGTTTGAAAATCAAACTCCCATACAAACCTTCTCTTTAGAGGCTGTTGCTCTTTGTCAATTTCATTTTAGATAAGGAGGTTTTACTATGGACTTTAAGGAAGCTCAGAACTCCTGCTTTATGCTTTAGGCTTCAGTAGCCTCAACAGAACAGGCAAAATTTAGAAAGATTGAGAAAAAGATAACACACAATTGATGCTATTGAGTGAAGTCTTTCATCAAAATGTTCGCATTTTGTGAATTCTGTGATAAGTGTGGAGTACTATCACGTGAATTCTGTTCAGCACTTGAGCATGACAGACTTCAAACACATTCCTAGTTACTTAACTGAACATAAAATTAAAGTGCTTTGTTCTTAGAGGAGATAACACATTTTTTCCACATTCAAACACTGCAATGTGATACAAAATTCTGGAGAACAGCGCAGCTGGCAAGTAAAAATGCCAGAATGAAGGTGACTATTGTGTGCCTGGGAAGCCAAGAGAACTCTTTGAGATTATGGAATTTCCACAGTTTTAGCCAGAGGTTTCTAGTAAAGTGGCATAGAATGAAACAGCTCATTTAAACTGGTCTTTAAAGTCAGTCACCCCTTTGGAGGAACAGACTAACTTATGTCATTGTGATTTTTAACCTTCTTGAACGTGCTACTATATCAGTTTCCCTTTTAAGTTTTACTTGACATCCAAATGGACTAAAATTCGTTTTAAAAAAACTACAGAACTTAGTTCTACAGAACAAGTCTACAGGGAGATGTGAATTATGCTGCAAACCAGGACCTCGATGACAAAACCTAGTTAAACATGTAGCAAATAAGAAGAGCATAAAAAAGTGAAATATACACATTTTCTAAAAAGCGCTGCTTAACTTTGTATAAATTTCTGTGAAAGCTTTAAATGAGTAATTGTCTTGTCTCAGAAGGTACTGTGCCATCTATAAACACACATCTGTATAATTTGAAGACTCACTTTAATGCAAATAAGAGATTAGGATTTCTTTCTAGTAAACTTGGATACAACTGTTGTGTTGTTTCAATGGCTTCTCCCATTCTTCCTGCTAAAACCAATTTCTGAATTCCTGTTCACCAAAAAACAAATAAGAGATTAGGATTTTTTTCTAGTAAACTTGGATACAGCTGTTATGTTGTTTCAATGGGTTCTCCATTCATCCTGCCAAAACCAATTTCTGAATTTCTGTTCAGCAAAACCAACATCAGTTAAATGGACAGCTTATGGATTAATACACGTACATTAATGATTAAAAGACACTGCAACCGTCAATCAACAATTTTTTTTTTTCCTTTTAGAAAAAATTAGCATAAGGAAAGATCATGCTTCCTTAAAATGTTCAACAGGAAAATTTAAGAACTGCACTCCACCTACATGTATCTAAATGAGAACTCAGTATTTTTATTTATTGCCAGCATCCAATTGCTTTGAAGTCAGATTGTGAATTTAGAAGTAGAATAAGACTGCAGACACTCTTCTGTGATTTATTTCTCATTTTCACAACTTTATAAATAAGCACATACAAAACTACTGTCACTCAAGAACATCCAAATTGCATCCCACTCCTACAGGTTCAATTTTGACTGTGAAAACCAAAAATTTAGTCTCTTTCACCTACTTAAAATCAAATTACAGTTGAATAAAATATTTCACAACAGTCCCTGCTTTAGTTGTTCTGTGGCTGTAACTTGGCTCAAGTTGCCAACAGCCTCCCAGCTCTCTCAACCAACAGAGAAACTGATCCAAATGAAAAATAGCCCAACAAATGTGTTGTTTTACAACCAGAGCAGTTTCCCCATGTGGTATGTCATACAGGAACATAAATGCTGATGGTCATAGAGCAGGGATTTAAATGGAAGGGGAAGGCACTGTTCCATCAGGCTGCCAAACAGCACTGGCATGACAAGTTAGAACTGAACTGCTGTTAGTTGTCCTTGTCCTCTTCCCCCTCACATCTGTAAGCAGGAAAACTCAAGTTTCATTTAACTTACAAAACATTCTCTAAACTCAATCCCTTTTCACAGTTCAGATAAAAATATAAATGTTTGTCAAGACTAAGTTTTATATTCCTGCGACTAAGTTTTATATTCCTGCGACTAACCATTAGCTCTCACAAACACTCAGAGACATTACACACACTTGTTTCAGACATATCACAACTTTCCATTCAAGAGAAAAGACAACAGATAATTTACCACATTCTGCTACATCAAACAAGTTACAAAGTATTACTGCACAGATTTTTCATACCCAGCTGCTCATACATGTGTAACATTAGGTGACAGCAAGGAACTGTGCTATGGAGTAGTGCTGCAAGCAAATTCTACAATGCTGCTTAAGAGAAAGCTTTATGTAATATCTGTTTAAGGGAGGAAAAAGGGATGCAATGTGCTTTCCAGCCTTACTTTGTCTGTTCTTAATGGAAGCTAATTCTTCTAGCACAGTCTGGTCTGTTGATCTGGCGAATGCCTCTGCTGTTGCACAGTATCCAT
Organism: Pseudopodoces humilis; assembly: GCF_049639895.1. NCBI lineage: Eukaryota > Metazoa > Chordata > Aves > Passeriformes > Paridae > Pseudopodoces > Pseudopodoces humilis. Next base: position 90,724,489 of record NC_142200.1, on the reverse strand, counting down.
GGTGAACTAAGTAAGATGATACCATTCTAAAAATAAACAAAAACAAAACTCAGAAATACTCATTAAATATAGGTAAGAAACCAAGACCTCCTGAATGGAAAAACCCTTTGCTAAGATAAGCTAACTGAATTGAAAAACTCTACTTGAAATGCAGAGATTTCTGTACAAGTCAGACAAAAGTAATTCAGTTAAAAGTCAGTATATTCTCTGAAACACTGTATATAAGAAGAATTTTTTAAAATAATAAATGCCTAACTTTTTTATGATCAATTTTAATAACAATTATTCATCACTCAAAAGCAGGGTCAGTCCAAATAGTAACTGCTTACTAAGCTGGGATTTTTTTTCTCATTACACACACAGAAGTGAAATTGCTGCTCATTAAGTTTTTGTTTTAATTGAAAAAATACAAAATACAAAGTCACAACTATTTTTCCAAGAAACACTAATGAGACACAACTTAACCTGGCATGCCAAGGGCTGAGAATGAAAAGGGAAATTTCCAGAGCCCAGAGTATTGAAACTGCCCATTACAACCACAACAACTTTCCTACAGACTCCCCAATCCATATTAGATATGTCAAATCAGAACAGAAGTCTTACACTCAGTATTATGGAGTCCAAATTATTAATGACACAGACAACTTTGCCACAAAATCTGTGTTTCCTTTTACACTTATGAAACCTGCTAACAAAATTACTTGTATTTTTTAATAGCATCTATTCTTGCACAAGGCAATAAACAGAATGTTTTAAAGATCTCTGAAATCAGGCAACTAACAACGTTTTTAAAAATTAATAATATTACAGGCCTTACTTCTGAATCATTGTTTGCCACTCTCCTTCCCGATCTCCTATTGGGAATCTGTCAATCTGTGCTTGAATTTTGGTTCTCCATTCTCGCATGTAGTCTTCAATATCAAATACAAATGGGTGTTGTCCAAAATTAGCATCCACAACCTCTCCTGGTGTTTGAAGCCCTACTGTAGGGTACAAGTTTGGCTGCAAGAAATATTTTAGTTAGTTTTTGACACTTGTTCTAAAATCCCCACTGTTGTGGGTTTTTGGTTTTTTTTTCCCATCTCTACTAATATTCTCACTGCTTCCTGTAGTGTGCTCCAGCAGTAAAAGCAGCTGCTGCCAATACAGCAGTACAATGACTGACTAATTTTATCCCCAGTGCTCATGACTTCTTTTAGTCTGGAAGAAGAAAATCTTACTGACATTCTGGTCAGAAAATACACTTTTTAAACTGTGCTAAATGCTACAACTTTTGGGTTCAATTTCACAAAATATTAAGTAACATTTTTTGTTGATTTTTAAAGACCTGGTTTTTTTTTTCTTTTAAAAAAAGAACAGAAATTAAACTTAAAAAGTGGGCCATTTTTCCTCTAGGGTGAAATACTTAAAACATAGTTGAATTTTAGTGGTAAGAACTGACAGGACAGAAAATTCAATAGCCTCAAAATCCAATTTTAGTGTCTAACAAGAACTGTAACAGTGCATTGATGTTTTTGTGAATTCCTGGACTTTTATCTAGGAAAATACAGCATTTATTGTAGTCACAGTTTTATTTTCTGCTTAGAGATTAGGTCTCCATGCAAATTTAAAATACAACAAATATGAGAAAGTTAAAATCTGCCTGTTGGGATAAAGGAAATTTTCTTAAATTCAGTGAGCATCTCAGCAATGGCAAGGCAATCAATTGTGTGAATGGGGTTTTGTTGCTGCGGTCTCTTGTGTGTGTGGCGGGGGGAGGTAGTTTAAACATTTTTTTAAAGTTTATTTAATAAATACACCTACATCATAATTACACTGCAGACAATGGTGGTATGGTATAATGGGATGTTTATCTACAAAACTATTACGCTAAATAAATTAAAACTATCAGGTCAGTAGGAACTCTGGAGCCCAGAGCACCCAGTGAAATGAAATCACTCTGGTTGCTCACACCACGCCCAAACCAAGCTTGCCTCTATTTTCACAAATACACCATTTGCTGTTTTAAATAAACATGCTCATATTGTTACCTAGTCTAAAATAATCAACAAACCATACGTCTCAAATCTTTTAACGAGATGGAAACTGTTGATTCTAAGAAGGGGTTCAGCTTCATACTTTAGATTATAGTGTCAGTTTTCCTGAGCTGGCACCATGTGCTAGCAAGGAGTCCTGCTGGCATCCTGAAGATCCAGAACAGTGGCAGTGGTTTCCTATATAAAACACTCAACCCTGTGGTAGGACTAAGAGGCTCCTTGGGTTACTGACTTCATTTTTCCTTAATATCTGTCCTTGCTCTTAAGGCCACACAAAGGGAGTAGCTGGCCAGATGGATGTGCATCACACACTGCACCTTAAACAGATTAAATCAGAAATTAAGTGGAAGAGAAGAAAACCAAAGTAAGTGCAGTATCATGCCTGTATCAGTAGTATAGGGAACAGATGCCAGTTTTAAGGAAAGCACAATTTAACTGACTCAAAAGCTACAAGACTTCAGACATGTACAGCTTTAAAAAAAATAATTTGATACATTTGATTCTATGAAGCAAAGATTGTGAAAATCAGGCATCAAGAATGAGTTACAAAGACAATATCTCGAGCAGCCATCCACCATGTTGGTGTTTAATACAGCTCTGACTTTGTATGTAAGGCTTGAATGTGCCAAAGTATGTAATAACTATTTGCATGTATTATTTTCTGCTAAAAAAAACAATTGAAAAGGAAAACCTCTTGTAAGGATCAGGGTAAAACCAAAACACTTCCTCCTTCAGTTAAAAAATGGATCAGGGTAAAACCAAAACACTTCCTCCTTCAGTTAAAAAATCACCACTGAAATCACGATGAGAAATATCTAATATTAAATAGGTTACAAAGATTGCCATTGTAATTCCAACAAGCATAAGGTAATGCTAGTCTGATTATGAAACACCTATTTATGACACAAAGGAAAGTATCTGAAAATAGTTTGAAAATGCACTTGTGTCTTACCGGTAAATCTGTGAAAGCGATGCCTGTAATAAAGAGGAAATTAAGATTAATTTCCATGTATCTGGATTCTAGCGTCATTTTCTTAAATGTGTCATTATCTGCTCAGAAATCTCACCCAAACCATCTCAGAAATAAGTTAAGTATGGTAAAATCCATGATGCTTAGGCACAATTCATGTTTTTAAATGATAAATAGCAGAATTTGGCAAAAAAAGTAATTGTCATTCAAAAATACTTAAACTGCCCTTAATTTTTTCATAATAGGTCATAAGATTTAGCAAATCATCCAGATATGCAGATTAGAAAGTCTGAAAGTTCTAGCTATATACTAAATTTAGAGAAGAAAGGTAAGGATATCTGAAAACACTTTTTCACTTGCATGTCACAATGCTGCAACATCAAGATTTAATAGTGTCTTTTCTTGTTTGCTACTACTTTTCTTCATAAATACTCACTCATGATCTTTACACAAGCAGCACATGTCTATAATACTCCAGACCAGCCTGCAAATGTTTCACTGTAATCCACGCCAGCATGCTTTGGTTTTCCAACAGAACAGCTTAATATCTTGTTACATAATTACAAGCATCCATCTACCCGGAAAACCAAGGGAGTGATTTTGCTGTCTCAGGATTAGAGAAAAATATGACCTCTATACACTTCAGGAACTTCAGGCAACTTTGGGGGGCGGGAAGCTTTCAGTTAAAAAAACCCCATCAGTAATCTCCTTCTGACAGCCAAATAGTAACAGTATTTCAGAATTTCTTTTACTGTTGCAAGCATTTTTTTAAAATGCAGAATTATTCAAATCCACTTATCCTTTCAAACTTCAATTTATTTTGCACCATCATCTTTTCAAATTTAAGATGAAAACAAAGCTTTTAACCTTTTGTCCTAAATTCCATCCCTGCTTCCAATCTCTGTTCTTCACCAGGATTTCAAACCTCAAGAGCATCTGGATTCCTTACCCACATCTCTTGAGACAGAAGGATGACATACTCAGTGAATCTGTTTCTTTTGTTTCCCCCCATCATATCTCAAAGCTATCGTTTCATTTATTCCCTGCTCTTGCCCTAACTTTTTTCTAAGCTACACCACTTTTTCTAATTGGTAGTTTTGACACCCAACTTGCTCTTTTCCAAAATGGAGGCTGTAGGCATGAGAAATAAATGACTAAGTGATATGTAGGTGCTGGGGGTCTTGGTGGGGGCGGGGGGGTTGGTTTTGGCCTTTTTCCAAGCTGAGATTTCACACTTCCATGAGAATTGCTTAGCCCTTTCTGCAGCATCAAATCCCAGGCTGAGCCAGAGATTTTCATTTAAGCACATACGTGGGCCCAGAGAAGAAACATCAATGTCCTCCAAATCACGAACATACAGGAATTCTGGACAACTAGCAGCTGCAACAAACAACTTAGTGAGACAGACAAAATTTCTGATTTCTTTTTCCACTCAACACAGAATCAATTTTCTTCTGTCAGAAGCTAAAGCTAGCAAAGCTCATGACAGCAGAACAGCTGTCAGGTTTCCTTCTGAAATCCATAAAGTGTTGACTCAGTCTGTGACAGATGACATTTTATTAGCCTCCCCTCACCTATGCATTCTGGTCTCCTCTAAAAACAGATTTTAATCTTTTGCACTGTTGTTTCAGTTGGCCTAATCCAGTCTGCTTAAAGTTTTCCACTGAAAAGGAGGGTTCTGCTCTTGCCTTCCTAGCTCGCTCATGCTTTCATGGGACCATAAGGGTAGTAAGAACACTCCTGTCTCTTTAGCAGATCAAATGATCCAACTTCCTTGCAGGCCCATTGTGAACGTTTCAAAAAGTGAGTAAGGTAAGACTGCTTTTCTCAGCTTTAACCCAGTTAAAGATTAGGGAAAACATAAGCCCGTTATCTTCCACTTGGACCTATCCTGCAACAGGATGCCAGAAGAAACAACTACACAGTGCCTTGGTTCAAGTGTCCCACTGCCCTAGGTCTCAAGGTACACAGACTCATTCTTTCTAGAAGGAACATTAAATCATGACAGACTAGAATCACAGAAGTAATTACATGGAATTGACCTCGGGAGACTCCTAAGCCCTGCTGTGAGTAGAGGCAGGAAAACTCCCAAGTCAGATGTGTTTGCTCAAGGCCTGAACAAACAAACTGTCAGTCTCGTTCAGGGAGGCTAGGAAAAGAATTTAAACCACATCCTCCCCCCTTTTTCCAAACCTACTTTGTGTTTGCCACTGTAAGAAAATAGAACAGCAACTTCAAGAACACCTATCTCAATAATATCTTACTTCATTTCATGGTACCCTCTCCTTTCCTTATCGCATTTCCACCCATAACAGAAATCTTATTCTTCTTTGAGCTTTATCCCTTCAAAGGTCCTGCTCCCCTCAGAACAATTCTAAGATCTCTTCCCAAGCCCCAACTCCTTCCTTACTGCAGGAAGTATTTTTTTTTCTTCTTTCTTTACACTCTCTCTCTTCGCTCATTAAATTACATTAAGTAACTGAAATAGATATTCCATAAAAAATTTTTAACTCCACCCACTCCTAACATCTTCAAATTCAAGAACTGTCTTGCAGTGTTGCATAATACTACAATTTACCGTATGAGTTTAATGGACTTAATTTTAGCTCAACTTTTATAATTTATGGCTTTAGCCCAACTATGAATGACTCCAGACTGGGAATCCAAAAGACAGTGTTCTCCAACATATGCTCAAAATAACATGCATCCAATGTACGGTTTTAGTGAAGGCTGGGTGTTCCCCCTACAACAGCAAGGAATTTTAGCGAGGAATTTTAGCTATATCCATTCTCCTTATCTTCAGTTTTCTTATGACCATCAAGCACTATTTGTGGATTTAGTAATGGAGTTCATTAACGTAGATCCTGTGGAATGAGATGCTAAAAGATGAATCCTCCCAAATTCACAAGGAATGTTAGTGCAAATAGCACAGAAGAAATTATTTTTCCTAGTTCTTTAATTACTTTGTAGACTATCAAACTATCAAAAGTATTCAAACTCTTTGCTCCTGAAGTGAAGAGGGTTTCCTATTCACAACAGACTTAGGGACATAATGCTGTCATGAAAGGCAGCATTTTTCCATACCCAGGCTGTGTCCATTCTTGGTGTAGAAGCAGGTGTTATTGATAAGGTTGACACAACAGCCAATGACATCGCCCGTAGTAAACGTTGGGCCGTAAGGTTGTCCTGTTCCAGAGGAACAGAATGAATGTCCATCATCTCCATGGTAACCATATGAATGTTTATCCCAACCTAGAGAACAAAAGCATTTGGAATTTATTAATTTTCTTTATTATTAAATAAATTAAAGACTGTGCTAAGTTGGTATATTCTAGCCAGGTTAATACAGCTAATTACTATGCTCACCTTTCTGCTTACTAGTCTTTCTTATCTAGGAAAGCTGTATAATCTTTAAAATGACAACTTCCTTTATCACTGAATAAGTAACTGCATTTTTAGTATATAACAGGTAATACAAATTCAGATAACACATTACTCTTTACGCAAACATACGATATTACCAACACCAAAAATATCATCAGCTACAATGCTGAAATTCAAAAAGCTATATACAGATCTGACACGTCCCAGTAAAGCAGTGAAGATTCTCCTGTTCTCCCTTTCATTTTGCAAAACTATTGCTACCATATGTCATAATCAGATTCTTCCTGGCTAAAAACCAAACAGGCATCTCTGGGGAAATATATTTCTAGTCCTGATTATTCTCAGTGACTATTCAGCAGCAAGCAGCCTCTGCATAATAACCAACTCCAGACTGAAGTGTAACTAGCTATGCTGCCCCTGAAAATAAAAATAAATTGTAAATAAAAGGAAAAGAATTAGCAATACAGGTGAAAATCACAGCCTAGAGCAAATCATTATGCATGCAAATATGGTGCTGATTTTGCAGGTGAAGAAGCTGTAGAATCTTTAAGAAGCTTCATACTGTTACACTACTCAATGAAATTCACAGCAAGCCATTTTGGTCTGTGCTCTTTTATAAATACCTATCTACACTCTCTGCAATTCCTAAATCATACTCAATGCCACCCACTAATAATTCATCAGTCTTAGGTGGGCTCACAGTGTAACGGGGACTTGCAGTCATCATATGAATCTCTACCACAGCATTTGGTTAAGAAAGTTAAAACTCAAAAGTAAGGAAATGCAGATACTCAAAGGTCAATTCAACATGGTTTATATTTTGATAATTTCAAGGAAGTCAGTTGGTTTGCTTTGGGTGGATATTTTTAACATTTAAGTATCTGTTAAAAGCTCAGTCTTTTATGTATACATGCACAAAACTTTCCTAAGTACTATTAACAGATATTACAGGCAATTAACTAGACAGTGTCCCTGACCATGCAGGTCAACGGAACAGTCAAAACTTAAAACTAGGCTACATACTTTTACTATGAAGCCTGGAAAGGTAAAGGTACAGAAAGTGACAGGAGGAGAGCTCCCTCCATGTTTGACAGAAAGTTGTTATCATAGTAGCTTATCTTTATTGCTAGAAATCCAGCATACAGATCATGGAAACCTATAGCTTCATTTTTATCAGGAAACATGATGAAAATTTGAAAATGTATGTGTTTGCTAAAAAGTACCTTCATAATGTAATAAATAACAGTAAGAGCTGACAGAAGTAGTACAGGGGCAAATGTACAGTAAAAGTTAAACTTTTCAGCTGTGTTACCTAAGTCCAGTAACAAATACAACACAGAGGTGACACACTACACTCCACTGCTTACCAAACGTGAAGCATACTTAAAAAAATAATGTAAGAAACTGAAACATACCTGGTAGTCTGTTCATGTTCACACCCTGTGCAGAAAGCCCAATTCCCATGTAACTAAAAATGAAAGAAAAAAAGAAATGCATCTGTCTCTTACAAAAATACATACGTATGTGGAATGTTGCCAAGAAACACTATGACTAATCATCTACCAATTAAGCTACTGAGAAGTCATTTAATAGTGGCATAAGAATAAGGGATTCCCAGCATATATGGTTTAATATGGACAGATCCTGTCTCTGTAGGAGGTAAGGACAACTTTTTAGCATCCTGGGTTGTTGACAGAGAAGAACAACGGTATTAGCTAAAATGTTTAAAGCATGAACAAAGAAAGACAAAAGTCACATCTTATTCTGAAAGTAGGGGGTACAGCCATACAAATACAATTCTATCATCTTCAACATACCTAATGATGTTTTGCAGAAAAACTGGAATGAGTAATTTTATAAAATACATGCAACACTGCATTACTTTAGCAGCAAAAGGCATCCTTGCACAGCACTTATGAAAAGATCACACTGAAACATTAAAGTCCTGGATTGTAGAGCAGAATGTTAACTTGAGAAATTTACCAGCAATGGTACTTAGCTGTTTGCAATCAGATGGCATACTCAAGAGGGCAAAATATTTGTACTATACTAACCAGTAATCTGAAATGAAGTCCAAAAGCCAACTGTACAAAAAGGTTGTTTTAATAAAGTCAGTGTCCAGTATAATTGTTAACAATTTAACAGCAAATACTGGAAAGCTGAAATGAAGAATTTCCTCACCCCTAAACAACACTAATAGAAGTTAGCAAAATCAATTTTGCTTGTTTCTTAAGCAAAACTAATGCCATTACCAAAACAATAGGAATACAAAAACAACTGGAATACAAAAAGAAAAAAGCTAGGCTTTCACCATTTCACCTTGCCCAAAAATAAAGCAACCCCCCCCCCAACATCTAAAGCAAGCATCCAAAAATCATCTAAACTTATATTTCCTATCAAATTATTCAAAGTATTTTGACACTAGTTCACATCAGTTAACAAGAATTTGCTATGAAATAATAAAGCGTATGAAAATAAAATATTCACCTGTGGCAATCTAAAAGCAGTTCAAGTCAACAAACCTTTGTATCCACATCTCATAAAACGAAATTTTAAAGCAACTATTCCACTTGGAATTAACCTTGCAGTTTAATCTGCTATTTAAAATGCTTTTGACACAGAATGAAACTGAGCAGGACATCTCAGAAGTGATATAGCTGATTGTGTACAGCAGTTTCTGCTTTTTCTATGGATCACTTCCAACAGTTATCTTACCTGATTCTATGTTTGATACTTGCAAAGCCCTCCTCTGATAATTTTTAATGTACAATAATACCAGCTTCCTCTCCCTCAAATATACCAGCATGAAACGGAACCTCAAAACCATACGTAGCAGATATTATAATTAAAAATACTGGAGAGCTGAAGCAAAGGGCAACGAACAAAAAGATTAGTCTGCTGCATTGCTGAATACATTACTGAGACAACACTGCAGCAGCAGATTCAACAAAACAATTATAAATGAAAGCAACAAGTGGAAACCCCTTGATTTTGTCTTAAATAATAAAGGCAGAGTTGTTATTAGCGTAGTCTGGGGTCTGACACATGAAGGATACTCATGTAAAGACTGAAAATCTCTTGTTCATTAAAGAAAAGATGCTTACTTTTAAATTAGATTACTTGAACTCCACTGACTGCAGAAAGCCTTTGAATGCAAGTCATATTAAAAATGTGATCAAAGTTTTGTTTCAGTATTTTTATAGTAACAAGACTAAGGTTACACAAAAATGTAAAATATTACAAAGAAGATCATTGTCTAGGCAACATTTTGATATCACCACTGTTTTCTTCCTCAGATATCCTAACTTCCAAGCCTCCTCAGTAACAGCTATAAACACTGACAAACTGTATTTAATACAGCTGGGAACAAAGAATCTTTACTTGATCGTAGTGACTGTAAAGCACTAGGCGCTAACACCACCTCAGAAAGAAAATGGATCATCAACAATATGTATTTTTCCCCAGGATTCACTTACAACTACTTGAAATGTTAACACCATTTCGTGAAGGAGACTTGCTATTAATAAAACCTGAAGTTAGATAAAAACATTCCAAATAATTAATAAATTTACTATAGACATCTTTCACAAGGCAAAAGGAATGTCTAAAACTTATGGTTTGAAGTGAGCAAAATTAAAGGTTCATCAACTAAGCTAATTTATTGTTTTTTTATAGTTGATAGATAGGTAATCCCATGTTCAACTAGATTAGTTCACTATAAATTGAGGAGGAAAACAGTACCATGACAGACAGGCTTTAAATGCCCTAAAATTTATTAATAGGAATTGTATTTATGCCAAACCACTACATGTAACTTTCTTACCTTTTCCTCACACCTGTAACCTTAACAGACTCAAATCAACTTTTTTGTTTGTTTTTTCAAGACATTTAACCTTTGTTTAGGTCAGAAGTCAGGGTCTGCAAAAAGACTCACTTCAGTAGGAGGAAGTACATAAACTGTCCTCTTGTTTGCTGCCTGGAGTTCAGCTTTCATGCACGTCAGGATCAGGAGAAGAGCAGTGGCAGAGCTACATATTTAAGTTTTCCTCCCTTAGCCTACAACAAAAATGATGGGCAGCACAACAAGTAGGCCAGGTGCAGTGCAGGCCCAGAATGTTCTAAGTCAGTTCATGACACACTTCCTGCTGTCCTGTCACATTAATGGGTTTGGTCTAGGAGACCAAAGCGGACCAGTTCTTCCTGTCTGTAGCTATGTCAGGCCATAAGAGCTGTCCTTGGGAAGCGGAGGTGTCAGCACCACGAAGCAGCACCCTCAGTCCATCCTGTAGCACCTTCCAAAAGTGGACCTGACACAGTGGGGCTTGAGAGACCAGAGAGGGTGAACAACAGTGTGGTTCTGATGCTACCTCCCTCACTACCTGAGGACTGTCCCTCCACCTCAGCTCCCTACCCAGCCAAGTCCCTGGCTCTGCAGTGGGAGGATCATTTATCCAGGCAAATGGCACAAATTTTCAGTCCCACTCATCACCTCATTAACATGCTCAGCTCTTACAGGAGCTCATAAAATAAGGAACAGCCACTCACTGGAAGACATGAAATCAACCCATGAGAGACTGAAATAAGAGACTATAGCTGGAACACAATTTAAAGTGCAGCCAAATTGGTATTAAGGACCAAGAAAGCAAATGTATTTTACAAAGTTTTGCTTTTTCACTTTGAATTGTATTTATTCTTGTTCCAGTCCAGTTCAGTAAAGATATAGGTTACCATTTTAGTGTCTCAGCACATTTGCTAGTTTTCATTTCACAAGTCATACAGAAAGTTTAGGAACATCACAAAACTACAGAATTTAAAATCCACTGAAGATTCAGTTTTTTTACCACAAAGCAAAGAAAAAAGGCACTAAGATACTACTTTTTTCTTACAACACATACTGAAAAGCCTAGGCTTCTCTGCAGAGAAATGATTAAGAAGCAGAAAACTCACAATAACTATTTTCTCCTCAAGTATCTTTCTAGTCAAAGAGCTAAATTTACATTTTTGCTGGAGCCTGAGGTTTCTACTTGGATTAATGAATAGACTAATTGTGAGAAATAAAAACAGCCAGAGCCAAATAGAAGGAAAAAACAACAGTAAGAAATGGTACAGAACTACAGATGCTAAAAGATTGAGAAATTAAAAAAAAAAAAAACCAGAAAGAAACAACTCTGATTTTAATTTATAACTGTTCCATTCGATCTTGTAGCCACTGTGTTGGAAGGTATATGGAAGATCTTTCATTATGAAAGTTGATAAAAATCAGAATTCAGATTAATTATATCCTATCCTCCTCACTCCATAAAGAGGAATCTCAAAAACTATACCAAACCACAGATACCTCAGAAAGCCTGAAGACAAATTCAAATACTAAATAATCACTTCTCAAAAAAAACTCACCGAAAATTCCATACTGTATTTATAAGGACAACTAAAATAATTTAGCAGATATCTACAAAGTAGTATGTAAAAGCCTCTCGACTACAGAAATTTCACCTGCTATCTGCAGAGTTAAATTAATTCTGACTTCCATTGTGCCTATATATGCTACTGAACACATTATAACCTGGGGAACTGCTACATGATGCTTCAAAAAACAACTGTTTTGGTGTTGCAGAAAGTAAGTCATCAACGTGGTACCTTACTCCCTATATACTGTACATTTAAAGGAAGCAACTTCAATCATACAGTGTTAAAACCTAAGTTACCATAATATCTGTAGGGAAGCTGAGACAAAGCACTAACAGATGTTTACAGTCATAAATAAGGCAACTGAAAACACCTGAATGTTTTGAATGCATTGATTATAAAGGAAAGTAGAAGCAACTTGAAAAAAATGTTTTATTTTAGTTTGTTTTATCATTATGTTTCTATCTTGGAAAGAGGACAAAGAGGAAAAAACTGCATCATCTGTAGGAATTTAAAGATTTAATGAACTTCCACAGGGCCCTCACAACTAATCTGCAATGACATAGAAAGTTTGAATAACTTTCCCCTATAGTTTTCTACACTGCCTTTGCTGACACTATGAGGCCAGAAGTAAGGCACATGAAAAAGGTACCTACATTTATCTTTAATATCGGTACTCTGCATTAAAATTTTGTATGTGCCAATTCAAGATCCTTATTGTCTGCAGAATCACAATAAGAAATGAGATGTTAATCTATTTAAATGTTTCAAAATATGCCATACACAGTTTGAGTCTTTCATTTCAAGTCTTTCAAGTTTAATTTTATGGAGTATTTCCAAGGAAACAGTATTTTGAACATGTAAAAACCCAGGTTTCAGATTAATGCAGTTCTGCATAGAGAGGAAAAACCAAAAATAAATCAGGCAGTCATTCTGCATAGTGCTCAAAACTGTTACTCATGTAACATTTTGCTTCTGATTGCTCTCCTAGAAGGATCCCATTTACTGACATCCATCCCACTTTGAGGCTTCACCCTTTCATCTTGTGACACTTGTCCCCAAACACTAGAGTCTTTTTGGGGGCCATTCTGTCAGAAGAGAATAGGTGCAAAGAAAATAATACAATGTAAATATGAGCTACAGTAAAGTTATCATCTATACACTATATTTATGTGAATGAACAGAAGAAAGAAGTAAAAGATTTTTCAAGAAGCTAAGATCAATAAATTAAATATATTATTTTTAATTTCTAGCATACAACAACAAAACTTTTGTCACAGTTCCAGTATTTCTGACTAGTTAAACACAAACCTCAAACAATCTTATTACACATTTAGGTAATGTTCATTTCTGTCGATGTCTGGTCTCATACACTCAGGCAAAAAATTAATTACTACTACTGTTTAAGGAAAGATACACTTGCTGATTCAGGACCTGATCTCTTCTTGCAGCTGTACAATTCAAATGAAGACACTAATGAAAGAAGGATACTTCAGACCTTATCAGATTCTACTCTATACACAAGTACTCTGCTAATAATGCTGCAAGGCTTACTTACGTGTAAATAGAGACTAAGCAAAGTTTTGCATGTTGTTTTAACAAATGCCTGTTCTTCTAACAAATAGCTGCTGAAGACATATTAAAACTATAAAAATAGGTCTTAGGACTGCATAAAATTTTCAGACTGCATCAATAAAGTACAAAACAAATACAAACCGACCAGCAACTGACAATGGTATATATCTTGTTTATTGGTTTATGTTTCTGTTGAACAAGGAAATGGGTATACTGGATGCTAAAGAAAAAGCCAACTTACTGCAACACAAACAAATTGTAATAAAAAAGTATAGCTTGTGTTTGAAGAGCTACACATACATCCTCT